>NC_137097.1:11062135-11662135 GCF_949357685.1 Gobio gobio | reverse complement strand
GTTGTTGCTGCAATGCCGACGAAACACTGTTATTTTCATCCGGATTGCAGGTCTGGGGTACTTGCTCTGTTCAGCCTTCATAGGGACGGGGGTGCGTTGCAGAGCGTTTAACATACAACATGTTATATGCACGTGTGTTTGAGTCAGCGGGGAATCAGGCGCGTGAAGGGCTCCTGCAGCACATCTGAGGAAAACATCCACCGTCTTCGCGATTTCAATGCCAGATTTGCACAACGTCAGCTGCGTGAAAAAAACACTGCCGGTGCGTGGATGCACGACGCGCGCGCTGCACATTTCACGGAGGACAACACAAACTTCCACAAACTTCGCGAGTTCAATACAGGATATGCACAACGGCTTGTCCTGAAAGCTGGATTTACAAACAGAAGCTGTTTACGGGCCACAACCTGTAAGTCTGATTTATATTTCATCGATGTGTTTTCCTGTAATAGGTTGTAGCAAGGAAGTAAACAGATGACAGCGCTGTTCTGCAAACCAGTCTGTTAAATGCTCATTCATACTTAACGTTATCCGACGAACTCCTAACGTTACAAACACTAACGTTAAAATCTCAACAGCGAACCTGACATTAGTGTAAATGATTCTTTGATTAGAGCTTTTATGTATTGTTTATTTTCAGGCATGCTAAACATGGTTCTGTGTGTGATTTGGCTAACTTACTAGTTAAAGCCAGTGCTTAGTGTTTGTTTTGGGTTAGTTCTTGCGACAGATATTTGGCTATAATCGTTCTAAAAATACAAAAGTTAAAGTGCCATTCAGTAGCGATCACTATAGATCCGCAGTCTTTACTCTTAAGGACTGAACAGGTCCTGCTCGATCATCTTCACTCAAATGTTCTGGGTCTGATTCGGGCTCAGATTGGTATGGTTTTATTGACGCCGTTGTTTCACTGACCAAAGCACAGCCTCCGGTAAGGGGCGTGACGTCTCCGACATACGTGCACTAGGCGTTTAGCGAATCACAACACACTGGGCCAGCTAACCAATCAGAGCCCACTGCGTATTTTTGAGGGACTGGCTTCATACAACCCGGAAAGCATCAGACCGTTTTACAAGGAGGGACAGAGCAGTGTAGAATAAAGGTCAAATATATGAAAAATAAGGCAATTTTTTTTTAAACGAAGCATGAACACATGTTACAGTGCACCCCACAAACACAGTCAAGCCTTCAAAAGAATGTGTTTTACCACCCCTTTAAAATATCTCTGCATATACTAACCATATATGATTTCAGTCAATAACTTACACAAATTTGTGATGGAAACACTTTTGTTTCAACACAAAGTGAAACACTCAAATTATATACTCCACATTAGTAATTTACAATTCCAAATTGATAACAAAACACACAAAAGAACCACAAAACACATTGAACACACTGTCATGGCCATCAATCATCAAAGAGACTTAAAGCGATAGTTCATCCAAAAATTACAATTAGCCCATGATTCACTCTCCCTCAAGTCATCCTATGGTGTATACGACGAATGAAATCAGAGCTATATTAAAAATGTCCTGACTCTTCCAAGCTTTTTAATGGGAATGATTCAAGATTTTGATGGCCATAAAAGTGCATCTATCCGTCATAAAAGTAATCCATCTGCAGGGGGTTAATAAAGAAGCGAAGCCATGCATTTTTAGTAAAAAAAACAAAACAAAACATATTTATGACTTTACAGACTAAAATAACTAGCTTCCGGCAGACGATTGTATGCATCAACTTATGCCAAAAGAGTGACCTTTGACCCGACACATGATGTATTGACGAACGAGGATACGCAGAGGATAGAGAAAAACAATACACTGGTCACAAATTAGAAGTCCACAATAAAAACTGCTCCCGAGGTGGTACTTTTTCAAAGTTCGGGAACTTTCGGGGGTGGGACTTGGGCGCTGAACATGCTGATTGGTTGAACTCACGCAGCATTTTATTTCAACCGCCATTTTTAAAAGTCTTTTGCGAGGAGCGTTCAGTAAATATCAGTCTTGCTCTTTCTGTCCGATGGCGCGCGTTCGTCTCAGCCATTGCACGGTCAATGTCCTTAATAGCTGATGATAACATACTTTGTCTTATTTTAAATCTAGCTTTACGAGCTTTCAGAATACGCTTTAGTATCAATCAGGGCTTAAAAACGGAAAAAAATTTCAATCGGTTCACTCCGAGCAGAATCGATATTATAGCGTTTCCGTTTTTGCGTTCCTCAATAAACATTACTGTTCCGAAAACGGTTTGATTTGAAAAAATACCGGTTAATAACTTTATTTTAATTTAGCCTATACTTTAAACAAATATGTATAAATAGACTTATTTTCACTCAATAATAATATAACGCATGGTAATTAAACTTGAATATTTAATTCATAACATTTTTAAAACCAGAAATACATGCATTAGAATTACAAAGCATAAACAGCAGACCTGTTTTAATGGAGCGTTAGACAATCGAAAGTGGCCTCTTATGCCTAATTATTTTCAGAAGAGTGATAACATTCTTTGTACATAACTTTTTTTCAACACGACTTGTTTTAAAAATTGCATGAATAAAGAATAAATAAACTGGATAACCATTGCTCTTTTAATGCACCGTCAACTGCTAATTTCAAAGCAAACACTGCGCAACATGTCCTTGCATCACATAATCAAATTCAGTCAGCTAATAAAGCTTGATCATTTAATGCAATATAACATACCATTTAATACGAAGCATCAACCGTCTATATAGAAAACATTGACCTGTCCTGTATTGGCAATCTGAAAGACTATAGGAAAAATGTTTGATAGATGCTAGTAGACTTGGACAGGCTTAAACAAAATCCATAAACTAGCCTAAATCGGTCTGTTTGAGCTTAAAGTCTGTACTACTTATTTAAACGTACGAAAATAATGTCCTCCAATACCTGCGATTTCATTGTAGACCTCAGCGGGGAAAGAAATGTACTTGAGGCATGAAAATGCGCGCTCTGCACTGACGGTAGATTCATAGATGACTGGTGCGCGGGCATTTCACTCACGCTTGATAAGTCAACGTCACATGCTGGACTACTCTATTCATGATTGGTCACTGCCAAATTAAAATATTAAAGAGAACGATAAAATAACGTTATTAACCGGTTAATGGTCATTTCAAATTAACGTTTCTGTTCAGAACGATTCAAATTGATTTTGATTTTGTTTCCGTTTTTGTTCCTCTTAAAATTTCGTTCGTTTCCGGTTTTCGTTTTCGTTCCTTGAACCGGTTCAGAGCCCTGGTATCAATGCTTGTCTCTTTTCCGCCGTTTTGTTAATGACCTCTGTAGTAAACCAATATATAACCAGCAAAAGCAGCACTGCTTGCATCTCCTCCACTTGTTATTGTTGCAGACAGTATCGCACAAAAATGATTACTGTCCGTCGCTGACTGGGAGGAGCAGTCGCGCCGCGCGCAGTCCTACATCACCGGACTAATGTGCCTAATCTTCTCAGTACTTTAGACCGCAGTGGAAACGCAGACAGCAGCAGGTCTGGGGGAAAAAAGTTCCTGGTACAAATTGTTCCGGGTAATTTTGGTGGAAACGGGGCTATATTAATGCTTTATTCTGCATGACCTTATTCTATATCCCTTCCTTAATCCTACCCAATACCTAAGCTTAACAACCTTACTAACTAATGAGCAGTAATTAGGGGTTTATTGAGGCAAAGTCATAGTTTATAGTGAGAATTGGACCCTAAAGTGTGAACATATTTCCTATTGTACTGAACCCGTATTGAACCGTGAACCTGTAAGTGTTTCACCACCAATAACTACACAACACTGCTGTAAACCGAAATAGAATTTTGTTTTGCATAATTTATTCATTATGCCTATAACTGTAAACCTGTTTTAAAAGAATCTATATTATATAATAAATAAATTACATTCCAATATAGTTGTGCAAAATTATATTTGTATAAAACAAATATATTTAAAAAAAATCTAATATAATTTATTTGACACAAACATTACTAAATTTGAAAACTTGCACTTACTCCACTAAAATGCCTTTTGATATTCATGCATATTAATTTTGGGATGTTACTTCTAATAAAGACACACCATGAAAGTGCACTTAATCAATTCTTGTAATAACGTTTGAATAATTTTACAACATTGATAAAATTCAAAAAGACTTTATTTCATATGAAGACAAAGCACAAAACTTAAAAAAAAAAAAAAAAAATGTTACATTAAAGATATATATTTATATATCATTTGAAATTTGTATATTCAAAATCAAGACAAAAAAAAACGTTGACAATTTTTCAATCCAACCATACTAAACACAATACTGTACAAAATTGCTTATTTCTTCGTGTACAATAAACACATTTTGAAAAATATCTGTGAATAAAGTGTGTTGTACACACAATATGCTGTCAGGACTTGGGTTTGATCATTGCTCTTCCTGCTTTTTCTCTCATTTATGTTTCCCTGTATTATTCCACCGCACCACAGCTGTGCTCTTTTCTTAATCAGCACTACTGCACCGCTCTCTCACCTGTCTCTCCATTTAAGTTTCCCGCACTTGATTTCTGCGGCAGCTGCGCTGCATTATAATCAGGGCTCTTGCACACCTCTCTCACCTGTTTCTCCTCTCATTTAATTTCTCACACTATTTAGCTTCCTTCCTTCTCTGCCCGACTGTTTTTCTGTCATGATCTAGCCTTTCAATGTGAATCTATTTTTGCCTTGCCAAATTTTGATCCTGTTTGGTTTTTCCTAGTCTGATCCAGCCCTGCAGCTCAGTTTTCCCATCTCCTTTTGGATTTTGCCTTTTGTTATTGACTCTGTGCCTGGATTATTCTCTACCCTACGGTGGCCGAGACAGCTCAACACGCTGCAAATGAAGAAAGCACCAGCAAATAAAGAAAACATCTTCATCAGTTTGACAACACATGCGCTGCAAAAGTTCACAACACATGCAAATACAAAAACGCGCTGCAAATCCTCACAACATCTGCAAATACAAAAACGCGCTGCAAAGTCCACAACACATGCAAATACAAAAACGCGCTGCAAAAGTTCACAACACAGGCAAATACAAAAACGCGCTGCAAATCCTCACAACACATGCAAATTCAAAAACGCACTGCAAAGTCCACAACACATGCAAATACAAAAACGCGCTGCAAATCCTCACAACACATGCAAATACAAAAACGCGCTGCAAAGTCCACAACACATGCAAATACAAAAACGCGCTGCAAATCCTCACAACACATGCAAATACAAAAACGCGCTGCAAAGTCCACAACTCATGCAAATACAAAAACGCGCTGCAAATCCTCACAACACATGCAAATTCAAAAACGCGCTGCAAATCCTCACAACACATGCAAATTCAAAAACGCGCTGCAAATCCTCACAACACATGCAAATTCAAAAACGCACTGCAAAGTCCACAACACATGCAAATACAAAAACGCACTGCAAAGTCCACAACTCATGCAAATACAAAAACGCGCTGCAAATCCTCACAACACATGCAAATTCAAAAACGCACTGCAAAGTCCACAACACATGCAAATACAAAAACGCGCTGCAAAGTCCACAACTCATGCAAATACAAAAACGCGCTGCAAATCCTCACAACACATGCAAATTCAAAAACGCGCTGCAAAGTTCACAACATATGCAAATACAAAAACGCGCTGCAAAAGTTCACAACACATGCAAATACAAAAACGCGCTGCAAATCCTCACAACACATGCAAATTCAAAAACGCGCTGCAAAGTCCACAACACATGCAAATTCAAAAACGCACTGCAAAGTCCACAACACATGCAATACAAAAACGCGCTGCAAAGTCCACAACACATGCAAATACAAAAACGCGCTGCAAAGTCCACAACACATGCAAATACAAAAACGCGCTGCAAAGTCCACAACACATGCAAATACAAAAACGCGCTGCAAAGTCCACAACACATGCAAATTCAAAAACGCGCTGCAAAGTTCACAACACATGCAAATTCAAAAACGCGCTGCAAAGTCCACAACACATGCAAATACAAAAACACGCTGCAAAGTCCACAACACATGCAAATACAAAAACACGCTGCAAAGTCCACAACACATGCAAATTCAAAAACGCGCTGCAAAGTCCAAAACACATGCAAATACAAAAACGCGCTGCAAAGTTCACAACACATGCAAATACAAAAACGCGCTGCAAAGTTCACAACACATGCAAATTCAAAAACGCGCTGCAAAGTCCACAACACATGCAAATACAAAAACACGCTGCAAAGTCCACAACACATGCAAATACAAAAACGCGCTGCAAAGTCCACAACACATGCAAATACAAAAACGCGCTGCAAAGTCCACAACACATGCAAATTCAAAAACGCGCTGCAAAGTCCACAACACATGCAAATTCAAAAACGCGCTGCAAAGTCCACAACACATGCAAATACAAAAACGCGCTGCAAATCCTCACAACACATGCAAATACAAAAACGCGCTGCAAAGTCCACAACACATGCAAATTCAAAAACGCGCTGCAAAGTCCACAACACATGCAAATACAAAAACGCGCTGCAAATCCTCACAACACATGCAAATACAAAAACGCGCTGCAAAGTCCACAACACATGCAAATACAAAAACGCGCTGCAAATCCTCACAACACATGCAAATACAAAAACGCGCTGCAAAGTCCACAACTCATGCAAATACAAAAACGCGCTGCAAATCCTCACAACACATGCAAATACAAAAACGCGCTGCAAATCCTCACAACACATGCAAATTCAAAAACGCGCTGCAAATCCTCACAACACATGCAAATTCAAAAACGCACTGCAAAGTCCACAACACATGCAAATACAAAAACGCACTGCAAAGTCCACAACTCATGCAAATACAAAAACGCGCTGCAAATCCTCACAACACATGCAAATTCAAAAACGCACTGCAAAGTCCACAACACATGCAAATACAAAAACGCGCTGCAAAGTCCACAACTCATGCAAATACAAAAACGCACTGCAAATCCTCACAACACATGCAAATTCAAAAACGCGCTGCAAAGTTCACAACACATGCAAATACAAAAACGCGCTGCAAAAGTTCACAACACATGCAAATACAAAAACGCGCTGCAAATCCTCACAACACATGCAAATTCAAAAACGCACTGCAAAGTCCACAACACATGCAAATACAAAAACGCGCTGCAAATCCTCACAACACATGCAAATACAAAAACGCGCTGCAAATCCTCACAACACATGCAAATTCAAAAACGCACTGCAAAGTCCACAACACATGCAAATACAAAAACGCGCTGCAAAGTCCACAACACATGCAAATACAAAAACGCGCTGCAAAGTCCACAACACATGCAAATACAAAAACGCGCTGCAAAGTCCACAACACATGCAAATACAAAAACGCGCTGCAAAGTCCACAACACATGCAAATACAAAAACGCGCTGCAAAGTCCACAACACATGCAAATTCAAAAACGCGCTGCAAAGTTCACAACACATGCAAATTCAAAAACGCGCTGCAAAGTCCACAACACATGCAAATACAAAAACACGCTGCAAAGTCCACAACACATGCAAATACAAAAACACGCTGCAAAGTCCACAACACATGCAAATTCAAAAACGCGCTGCAAAGTCCAAAACACATGCAAATACAAAAACGCGCTGCAAAGTCCACAACACATGCAAATTCAAAAACGCACTGCAAAGTCCACAACACATGCAAATACAAAAACGCGCTGCAAAGTCCACAACTCATGCAAATACAAAAACGCGCTGCAAATCCTCACAACACATGCAAATTCAAAAACGCGCTGCAAAGTTCACAACACATGCAAATACAAAAACGCGCTGCAAAAGTTCACAACACATGCAAATACAAAAACGCGCTGCAAATCCTCACAACACATGCAAATTCAAAAACGCACTGCAAAGTCCACAACACATGCAAATACAAAAACGCGCTGCAAATCCTCACAACACATGCAAATACAAAAACGCGCTGCAAATCCTCACAACACATGCAAATTCAAAAACGCACTGCAAAGTCCACAACACATGCAAATACAAAAACGCGCTGCAAAGTCCACAACACATGCAAATACAAAAACGCGCTGCAAAGTCCACAACACATGCAAATACAAAAACGCGCTGCAAAGTCCACAACACATGCAAATACAAAAACGCGCTGCAAAGTCCACAACACATGCAAATACAAAAACGCGCTGCAAAGTCCACAACACATGCAAATTCAAAAACGCGCTGCAAAGTTCACAACACATGCAAATTCAAAAACGCGCTGCAAAGTCCACAACACATGCAAATACAAAAACACGCTGCAAAGTCCACAACACATGCAAATACAAAAACACGCTGCAAAGTCCACAACACATGCAAATTCAAAAACGCGCTGCAAAGTCCAAAACACATGCAAATACAAAAACGCGCTGCAAAGTCCACAACACATGCAAATTCAAAAACGCACTGCAAAGTCCACAACACATGCAAATACAAAAACGCGCTGCAAAGTCCACAACTCATGCAAATACAAAAACGCGCTGCAAATCCTCACAACACATGCAAATTCAAAAACGCGCTGCAAAGTTCACAACACATGCAAATACAAAAACGCGCTGCAAAAGTTCACAACACATGCAAATACAAAAACGCGCTGCAAATCCTCACAACACATGCAAATTCAAAAACGCACTGCAAAGTCCACAACACATGCAAATACAAAAACGCGCTGCAAATCCTCACAACACATGCAAATACAAAAACGCGCTGCAAATCCTCACAACACATGCAAATTCAAAAACGCACTGCAAAGTCCACAACACATGCAAATACAAAAACGCGCTGCAAAGTCCACAACACATGCAAATACAAAAACGCGCTGCAAAGTCCACAACACATGCAAATACAAAAACGCGCTGCAAAGTCCACAACACATGCAAATACAAAAACGCGCTGCAAAGTCCACAACACATGCAAATACAAAAACGCGCTGCAAAGTCCACAACACATGCAAATTCAAAAACGCGCTGCAAAGTTCACAACACATGCAAATTCAAAAACGCGCTGCAAAGTCCACAACACATGCAAATACAAAAACACGCTGCAAAGTCCACAACACATGCAAATACAAAAACACGCTGCAAAGTCCACAACACATGCAAATACAAAAACGCGCTGCAAAGTCCACAACACATGCAAATACAAAAACGCGCTGCAAAGTCCACAACACATGCAAATTCAAAAACGCGCTGCAAAGTTCACAACACATGCAAATTCAAAAACGCGCTGCAAAGTCCACAACACATGCAAATACAAAAACACGCTGCAAAGTCCACAACACATGCAAATACAAAAACACGCTGCAAAGTCCACAACACATGCAAATTCAAAAACGCGCTGCAAAGTCCAAAACACATGCAAATACAAAAACGCGCTGCAAAGTTCACAACACATGCAAATTCAAAAACGCGCTGCAAAGTTCACAACACATGCAAATTCAAAAACGCGCTGCAAAGTCCACAACACATGCAAATACAAAAACGCGCTGCAAAGTCCACAACACATGCAAATTCAAAAACGCGCTGCAAAGTCCACAACACATGCAAATACAAAAACACGCTGCAAAGTCCACAACACATGCAAATACAAAAACGCGCTGCAAAGTCCACAACACATGCAAATACAAAAACGCGCTGCAAAGTCCACAACACATGCAAATTCAAAAACGCGCTGCAAAGTCCACAACACATGCAAATTCAAAAACGCGCTGCAAAGTCCACAACACATGCAAATTCAAAAACGCGCTGCAAAGTCCACAACACATGCAAATACAAAAACGCGCTGCAAAGTCCACAACACATGCAAATTCAAAAACGCGCTGCAAAGTCCACAACACATGCAAATACAAAAACACGCTGCAAAGTCCACAACACATGCAAATACAAAAACGCGCTGCAAAGTCCACAACACATGCAAATTCAAAAACGCGCTGCAAAGTCCACAACACATGCAAATTCAAAAACGCGCTGCAAAGTCCACAACACATGCAAATACAAAAACGCGCTGCAAAGTCCACAACACATGCAAATACAAAAACGCGCTGCAAAGTCCACAACACATGCAAATACAAAAACGCGCTGCAAAGTCCACAACACATGCAAATTCAAAAACGCGCTGCAAAGTCCACAACACATGCAAATACAAAAACACGCTGCAAAGTCCACAACACATGCAAATACAAAAACGCGCTGCAAAGTCCACAACACATGCAAATACAAAAACGCGCTGCAAAGTCCACAACACATGCAAATACAAAAACGCGCTGCAAAGTCCACAACACATGCAAATTCAAAAACGCGCTGCAAAGTCCACAACACATGCAAATACAAAAACGCGCTAAAAAGTCCACAACACATGCAAATACAAAAACGCGCTGCAAAGTCCACAACACATGCAAATACAAAAACGCGCTGCAAAGTCCACAACACATGCAAATACAAAAACGCGCTGCAAATCCTCACAACACATGCAAATTCAAAAACGCGCTGCAAAGTTCACAACACATGCAAATTCAAAAACGCGCTGCAAAGTCCACAACACATGCAAATACAAAAACGCGCTGCAAAGTTCACAACACATGCAAATTCAAAAACGCGCTGCAAAGTCCACAACACATGCAAATACAAAAACGCGCTGCAAAGTCCACAACACATGCAAATACAAAAACGCGCTGCAAAGTCCACAACACATGCAAATACAAAAAATAATTATATCTGGGTATTAGTTTTGCTTTGTCATTTTAACATGTATTTGACATTGTTTCATTACAAATGTAACTATATTTCAGATATTAGCATCTTTAAAAAATAATAACAATTGTCCCGTCGACTTTTGGCAATATAGGTTGTGGCCTGTGTCCCACCCACCACCTTACAGGACACACCCTAGTCCTAACTCAAGGTGCTGACTTGGGGTGAACAGCCCTCTCTTCCCAAATAGCCAGCAAGTCCCGCCCAGAGTGCTGCACCAGAGCTAGGAGCCAATACGACAAAAAGGCCAATTCATCACAGATTTCGTATTTTAAAATAATTATATCTGGGTATTAGTTTTGCTTCGTCATTTGAATGTGTTTCCCTTACGAGAGTACTCTCGTATTGCGTTTTGCTAAAACGCTATGGGGGAATTCCTTTCCTTGAGATATTGAAGCAAATTTTTATCCAAAAATACCATGTACACGCAGTGCAGCTGCACAGCTCTCAGCAGGAAGCAGCTGCGTGCTGATTGGCTGTGCTGCTGCAACTGCAGCAACCTATGGCGAGACCGTGGGGCGGGACGGACCAATCAGGTCCTTCCAAATTCCCGCCACAAGGGGCAACAGAATTTGCATAGCCAAGGGTATATAAGACCCACTCTCGCAAGGTTAGTCAGATTAATTCTTCTTCAGCGACTTGCAATCGTTGAGCTCCGGATCGAAGCCCGCCGTCGACACGCACCCAGCGGAACACGCAGCCTGAGGATGTCGGATTCTCCGCCTTCAGCCTGCCTTCCAGCTGCGCCATCCGGCGTTAAAATATCCTTTATACTATGTATGTGTGTTTATGATATGTGCGTTGCTGCCAACGCCACTTCTAAGAGCTTCTAGCTCTCCACCTCTCTTCTCTCGTGCCGCCGCGTGTTTACGCCGCGAACATAGAACATTGGTCCTCCGCCGCTTCAAATAAGCCGAGGACAGACGGAGCGCTCCTCTTCTCTCGTTCCGTCGCGCTAAGGCGCCGCGGACATAGAATGTGATACCCCACGGAGCTCTCCCTTTCTCTCGTTCCGTCGCGCTGAGAAGCGCCGCGGACGGAGAAGGTTTTCCCCGCTGCACTGATGACGCCGCGGGCATACAGAGTTTCACTCCTTCCTCTCTCATCCTCACCGCTCTAAATGGCCGTGGACAGAGAACATTATATCCCCGCTGCGGACATACAGAGCTCTCCCTTTCTCTCATTCCGTCGCGCTGAAACGCGCCGCGGACCGAGAAGGTTATATCCTCGCTGCGCTGATGACGCCGCAGATATATGGAGCTCTCCACGCGCCTCCCTCTCTCTCCTCCGCCGCTCTAAATGGCCGTGGACAGAGAATGTTATTCCCGCCGTACTAATGGCGCCGCGGGCATACGGGGCTTTTCACTCGCTTCTTCTCTTACTCCGCCGCCCTGAAATGGCCGCTGACAGAGAATGTGATACTGCCGCCACGCGGATGGAAGATGTGCACTTCTACACACGAGTGAACTCAACATAAGCTCTCCTCACTCTTCCTTCTCTCTCGCCCCGCCGCCCTGATATGCCGCGGGCAGAGAATGCTAGAGGAGAGACATGCGAACTCAGGCTGCTGGATATATCGAGAACGCGCTTACGTCACAGCCGTTCTGTGCAGCGCACTGTGCAGAGAGCGCGCGCTGCCATATAAGGCTGTTTACCTTTGGCAGCAAGCGCTCTCTGCACAGCGCGCGTTCGCTGACTAGAGCGCGTCATAACATGCGCTCTCCGTCTGAGCATAACGAGGTCATAAAATGGCTGCCAAGCTTGCGCCTTTTTTCCCTCCAATATCACTTCTCCCAGTTCCCCTATTCAGGCGGCTGGAGTGGTTCAACACTGTAGGCAATGTGTCCACTACATAGTGTGCACTCCTGCATAAGCACTGTTAATTCAGTGCCACAAATCACTCAATAAACCTGATATTCTCCCAGTTCCCTTAGTTCAGGTGACTGGAGATGTAACATTGCAATAACTAGCCTGTGGCCAAACATGCTCAGTTGCACATTGACGCTGTTATGCGTTTACCACTGTGAATTCGCTCGCTGGCGTACGCCGCGAATACTCTAATGTAGTGGCGCCCATTATACAGTGCGCGCCACCACACATTATTTACAATGAATCAGAGCTTTCTAGTGGCTAGGTAGACCCGCGCCTGCAGAGCACGCGCTATCCATTAGCCCTGCCGCTAACGTGCACGTGGACTAATCCGCAAGAATGCGTCCACTTTACAGTAACACTATCTAAACACAGTGTTACGAGTTCGTCTGTAGGCAGGTGCCAACATCAAAGTTGTACCCCTACACTCAAGCGCTTCCCTATGTTCCCCAGCTCCCTGCACTCAGGCGGCTGGAAACATTATTCCTACAATCGACGAGCCCGCAAACAAACGCGCTCGCCTGTACACATGCATCATTTCCCCGGCGACACAAAGCGTTCGCCACTATTCTGCGTTCTCCGGCCCCCTGCACTCAGGCGGCTGGGAACACTATTTCCCTATTTACTATTTGTGAGCCCGTGAGCAACGTGCTCTTCTGTACACAAACACAATCCCCTTGGTAAGCGCCACTTCCAGGCGACCCAATAAGGCGTGCGTCACCATTCAGTGCACGCCGCCTCTCACAGTGCTACTAGCACAATGCATCCGGGCTAACAGGTCCCTGTTATTCAGTGACCCGCCCCACAAATTAATTCAACCCTTGGCTTCGATAACAAGGTTACTCGCTACAGTTCGCTCACAGACCACCGTGCTTTCGCACTGTGGTAGAGACAGCGGTGAGAAGTGACATGAGTCACGTGCTTCGAACCGAAATATCAAACTGTTAAATTAAGGGAGCGGTGGAAACCGTGCACCCCTCACAGAGCGAGTCAGGCTTTTACAGTCGCTACTTCCTTGTGCCAAAAGAAGGGTGGTGGTCTCAGGCCATTCTAGATTTCAGACATCTGAACAAAGCCCTTATGAAGCGCCCGTTCAGAATGTTGAGAATGAAACAAATCCTCGCGCACATCCGCCGGGTGATTGGGTTTTCACTGTGGATCTAAAGGATGCCTTTTTCCACATACAAATAGCCCCTCATTACAGGCCATTCTTGAGATTCGCCTTCGAGGGGAAAAGTTTACCAATACAAGGTGCTACCTTTTTGGTCTATCTCTGACTCCCCGCACGAAGTGCATGGAAGCGGCGCTAACCCCGCTGAGGCTTTCGGGAATGAGAATTCTCAATTATCTCGACGACTGGCTCAGAATAGCTCAGTCAGAGATACAGTTGTTAAACCACAGATCTTGGCTTCTCAACCATTTAGAATGCTTGGGACTCAGAATCAACGTGGCAAAGAGTTTATTGTCTCCCACACAGAAAGTTTCGTTTCTGGGAACAGTATTGGACTCACTGCAGATGAGCGTGCGACTGACGTCACACCGCGCGCTCTCTGTTCAGAACCGAGCGGTTTCCCTCAGGTCCGGTGCACACATTCCTCTCAAACACTTTCAGAGGATGCTGGGTCTCATGGCCTCGGCGGCGCTAGTTCTCAGACTGGGTCTGTTGCACAGCACTGGCTGAATCGCCGCGTTCCAGCTCACGCATGGCTCTCGGGCCGATTGCAAATCAAGGTAGACCACAGCTGTGTGTTGGCTCTGGCTCCTTGGAAAAATCCCGTCTGGTACCAGACGGGCGTGAGTTTGGGCACTGTTACGAAGTGGAAAGTTATCTCGACAGATGCATCCAACCTAGGTTGGGGAGCCCTTCACGAGGGCAGGCCAGTCTCCGGTCTCTGGTCAGACTCGGAGAAGAGCCTTCATATAAACTGTCTAGAGATGAAAGCGGTCACGCTATCGCTAAGAGCTTTCCTTCCGTACATAAAACACCACCATGTCCTGGTCCGAACGGACAGCAGGTTGGTGGTAGCCTATATAAATTGCCAAGGCGGTCTGAAAATAATCGATCTGCACACAATGGCGTAAGAAGTCCTAATATGGGCAGAGCACAATACGCTGAGAGCGACTCATGTGCCAGGCATTCTGAATTTGGGTCCGGACATGCTGTCCAGGTGCAATTCAGACAATTGGGGCAGTTCTTGGAGAGGCAAAAGTGGATCTTTTCGCCTCACAAGACTATGCTCAATGCCGAATATAATTCTCCAAGCACAAGGATGCGTTGGCCCACGAATGGCCCAACCTTCTTCTTTATGCTTTTTCCCCAATCTCAATGTTACCTCAGGTCATAGAGAGGATTAGGGAGAGCAGATGCGCTGTGCTTTAATAGCCCCGCTTTGGAGTAATCAACCTTGGTTCTCACTACTGAATCAGATGTCGGATACAGATTCGTGGCCGGTCCCGCTGAGGAGAGACCTCCTCATGCAGGCGGGACGGCAGATCTGGCATCCCCATCCCGATCGATGGGCGCTTCATGTCTGGCCCATCAGCGGGTACATGAGAACCTCTCTGAAAATTTATTGAATACCATTACTGAAGCTAGAGCCCCCGCGACCAGGCGGCTCTATTCAGACAAATGGTCAGTCTTTTCGGACTGGTGTAAAGCGCGAAGTCTGACCCCACAGGATTGTGAAGTGTCAGAAGTGCTTACATTTTACAAGAGCTTCTGGACGCGGGTCGTTCCCCCTCCACGCTCAAAATTATGTGGCTGCTATAGCAGCGTATCACATTCAAGTGAACGGACTAACATTGTTCGCTTCCTTAAAGGGGCTAGAAGGCTTCACCCACCTCGCCCCCTCTTCAGTCCCTATATGGGACTTGTCCAGTGTCTTGGATGTCATGAAGAGCTCTGCACTTGAGCCTCTGCATTCGGTGAGCTTTAAGCTCCTGTCACTAAAGACCGCTTTTCTGCTGGCGATCGTCAGTTAAGTGAGTGGGTGATCTGCACGCGCTCTCTGTGAGCGCCTTCGTGTCTGGAATTGGGCCAAACGACTTCAAGTCGTCCTCAAACCAAGACATGGATATGTACCTAGTGCTTTCAACTCCATTCAGAGCACAGGTCATTTCACTCTCAGCACTTTCATCACCGATAGATGAAGAAGATGCTAATTTGCTCTGTCCTGTCAGAGCGCTGAGGATATACATGGAGCGTTCCGCTGCTTAGGCAACTGAACAGCTCTTTGTATGCTTTGGCGGCCGCACCCTAGGGTGCGCGGTTACAAAGCAGACCTTGTCACGATGGATAGTAGATGCTATCTCGCTGGCTTATGAGTCTAAAGATCTCAGCTGCCCTTTAGGCATTAAAGCCCATTCTACTAGAGGCATGGCCTCTTCGTGGGCTTGGTCTATTGGCATTTCTCTAAATGATATCTGTGTGGCGGCAGGCTGGGCCTCCCCGTCCTGGGCCTCCCCGTAGGCTGGGCTTCTTGCTGTGTACAGTTTTAACCCCTTAAGGCTCGAAAAGTCCGGTCTGGGTTAAGTATTGTATAAGTCATAGCACATTCCTTATACGGCTCGAATTATCTGGCCATTCATTATTCCTGGCCCGACTATGTCCGGTCTATATATTATATTACACGTATATCGTGTTCATTCTCATTAAGGGCTTGACTCAGGTCTGGCTCATTTTGGGACTTCTTGATATCATATTACGGGCCCACCTAGGTTGGCCTGGGTTTGGTGTCTTCGGCGTTAGAGCCGTTAAGCAAGCACGGCGTTTTGCATTGGTCCCCCATAGCGTTTTAGCAAAACGCAATACGAGAGTACTCTCGTAAGGGAACGTTTCGGTTACTAACGTAACCTCGGTTCCCTAAGATGAGGGAACGATTATTGCGTTTTGCTTGCCGTGCTTGCTCACTTGCTCAGGAGTCGATTAACCTGACTAACCTTGCGAGAGTGGGTCTTATATACCCTTGGCTATGCAAATTCTGTTGCCCCTTGTGGCGGGAATTTGGAAGGACCTGATTGGTCCGTCCCGCCCCACGGTCTCGCCATAGGTTGCTGCAGTTGCAGCGGCACAGCCAATCAGCACGCAGCTGCTTCCTGCTGAGAGCTGTGCAGCTGCACTGCGTGTACATGGTTTTTTTGGATAAAAATTTGCTTCAATATCTCGAGGAAAGGAATTCCCCCATAGCGTTTTAGCAAAACGCAATACTCGTTCCCTCATCTTAGGGAACCGAGGTTACGTTAGTAACCGAAACGTTCTCAAATCGGACATGTCCGAAATAAACAGTTCTCAGTTAGTGTACTGGTGATCCGAAAGCCGCTGCAACCGATTCTTGACTCGAGAACGAGAACTGTGACAGACCGGTCTGCGTACGTTCTCGATTCAGTGTACTGGTGATCTGAAAACCGTTGCAACCGATTCTTAACTCGAGAGTCGAGAGCGAGAACTGTGACAGGCCGTGTAGGCTACGCTCGTTTGTGTACACTGCGCGCATGCTCAGTATCATCAGCTTCTCCTCGCTGGCGTACTCGTCATCATCAGTTCTCTCTACAGTAGGTTAAGTGCATTGTTGGAGTAACTGAATAACTACAGGATGTTGGTTTATTTCGAGTCAGAGGGACAGTCAGACACGTCAAAAAGTGATTAACTTTATAAATTTGTGGATTGGTGCTTACTAGAGATGCGAACTGTTTAGAACGATTCAGTCCGATTTGGTGAACTGGTTCGACCGGTTCACTAAAAACAACCGGTTCAAAAGAACGATTCGTTCGCGAACCGGACATCACTACCAGCTGCAGCTAATTCCCTGAGCCGTCTTATACTCACTCATTTCTCATCTCCTTTGTAAGATCGTTGTTGATGTCTCCTGTTGTGTGCTCCCTACCCGGTGAAGGACAATGAAAATTGAGCGGAAGTACGTAGGAGGGGGCAGAGCCAGACTAGGTTACTACACTTTTACTACAATAAAACCATGGTTAATTTTCGTAAGGGGGTTTTCGGGGCGGCTGCTCAGCGCTTGTTTGGGAGCAGTTTGCCACTACCGTGCTCTTATGTTATCTTATGTTATGTTTTACATCCATTCATTGGCACGGTTAATACTTCATTTGCTGCATCCATTCACACGCAATTCATACTGATTGACTCACTGATATTGACTTTACTATGTTATTTTGTTTAATAAACATTTTGTTTGAATTTATTCCGCAGTGTCGTCTCCCTTTATGTTGCACTGTTGAGCCAGGTGTAACATATGGGGGCTCGTCCAACTAATTTCGTTTTTGATGTTATTTCGTTTGGTTGATTAGGTGGAGAGGCAGACCGGAACATTTGTTGGAGCGTTGGTTTGGATTTTTGGTCAGCTCTGGAAAAGGTAAGTCCTTGGGGTTTAAAACTGTGTAATTTGGATACTCCCCAGTTAGTGTCAGGTCTGTGTGCAGGTAGGAAGATGATGGTAGGAGCATGAAGTGCAAAAAGGAATTTAATAACTCTTTAAACAGGCAGGTACACACAATGTACTCAAACGGAAGACTAACAATACCGGACAAGGAGTGAAGGAAATGGCAGAACTTAAATAGCGAGATAATTAACTAGTGTTACGAACCCCTTCTTAAATGCCACAGAAAGAGGAACAACATAACGAAGGACACATGAAACCAAAATACGAAGTGAAAATATTTATTTAACTCACAAAACTAAGCACACAAGGCACAAGCCGTAACACTAGACACAGCTGGGACAAATTAACTAACGAGGGTATAACGAAGGGAATTACAATTTTTAGTACTGATTTGGGTAGATTCAAACCCCTGCAGACAGTCGGTCAGAACTGTATGATGACATCTTTGAAGAATTCAACCCAGTCTTAATTTCTCATTAAAGTGTTTACTGATGGCAAGTTGTGGTTTCTGGAACAAATACAACATAATCTTACATGAGTACTTAAGTAAACTTTACAAACCAATCATCATGCAATTACAGTTATTACAAATATAAAATTAGCTCCCAATTGGTGCAGTTCAACACTGTGTAAATAACTAGAAGTCATTCTATGACTTGACCACAAGATGGCGCCATTATCCCACCAACTCAACTGAGGCACATTTATATGTTATGGTAAGCAGGAAGTTATTACTCACAAAATAACTTGTTAAACATTAACTTCGGTCACCGTAAATAATTTCCCTCACTTGTATCCGCTATAATGAACATAAAGCAATCCTAACAGTGACAAATCAACTATATACATGTCATAAACACATATACATATGTTGCTATGGTGCTGGATGCGTCACACACGTGGCTTGAAAACAATCAGCAAATTTACATAAATAACAGCCTAATACACTTGCTTTATAAGCACGCACAACTATATTACTTCAGTAACTTCAGGGTGCTGCATACAACCGTGAGTTGACTCGGATTACTCATAAAAAGAGTTCGCGATCAGCATTTCTGCTCAGAGCACCTGCTCGCCCCACACACTTCCTGACCGCATGTGATGCCCATGATGGTGACATTGGAGAAGGTGATTGGTCTGATGAAGATGGGTCATGCAGCCTTTTGAACAGAGGGTAACTATGGAAACAGAAAAGTGGTGGGAAAACTAAGACAAAGGAACATGTAACATGGAACAGGATAACAACAAAACAGACAAGCATGTGACATAACACCTCTCCCCTGAAGGCGCGGCCTTGCGCCATAAATGGACACACCGGGAGCGAGGGTGTCCACTCTGGGCTGGAGACGAGAAGGCAGAGTCCACTCTGGACTGGAGATGGACGAATGCAGGCGTGGCAGCCATCTTGGCACGGGTCGAAGGCTCTGGCGTGGCAGCGGCCAACTTGGCTGGAGACGAGGGCTCTGGTGTGGCGGCGACCATCTTGGCCGGAGACAAGGGCTCTGGTGTGGCGGCGACCATCTTGGCCGGAGACGAGGGCTCTGGTGTGGCGGTGATCATCTTGGCCAGAGAAGAGGGCTCTGGCGTGGCTGGTAACACCCAGAAGTCGATGAGCCAGCTGTCACCCGCTGGCTCTTTTATGGCAGTGGTCACCTCGGCAGGGATGGTCCCAGTGGAATGGCATGTGGAGGGCTCTGGTGTAGGGTGAGCCAGCTTGTGGGTATGGACTGGATGCAGGGTTTCACCATGTCAAATTTAAGACCTTTATGAATTAAATTTAAGACCTATATCACACAATAAAAAAACGTACAAAGGAAATGCAGAATCACAAAATTACTTGCAAAGCAAATTAATTTATTCAAATTGAACAAAGTAATAGTAAACTTGCACTTCCTCATAGCTCAATCTCAGGATTTCACTATATATATATATATATGCACAATGCCACACATGACAATAAAACAAACTAAATGCATGAATCTTGTTTAGTATTACAAAAAAAGGCTGGTCCAGTGGTGTGCTATCTAGCTTTAATAACATTATCGCTTAGGGTGGGAAATATGACCAAAATCTTACAAGTAAGCAATTGCTTAATATAAGTAAAAAGTTCTCAAGTAAACGGTCATTAATAAAATAAGAACTTATTAACCAATTACAATAGGACAAATAAATACAACCTAAAGATACAGATACAAACAGTGCTTTTAGTTGAAGTACCGTTTTTTCCCTTTTGTTGTTGTTGTTTGTTTAACATTAACACACAGACTGGAGCGGGTATAAGATATATTAGTATGCTTTCACTTTAAGAACTCCAGTAATGTGCAGATCCAATACTGACACACTTCCCAAACTTTTTTACTCAAGAGTCAAGACATAACCGCCAAAAAGAACATAGGGATATGAATGTGTGTATGATCGTTCAAGAGTAAGCCTAGAAATAGACACATTTGGTACACTCGCGCAAACTGACAGGCGGTAAACGCGTGCACAGACACAGCCATTCTGACATCGGTCTGTGTGTCTACCGAATTGAGTTTGTGGTTTACATCGCTTTTATTAACTCTTTTTAGTGCTATCGGACGTACCATACTTTTATTTGGTCATTATGCGAGATGGCAGGTGAGAAAGATTCACCTTCGCTTTCACGATCGCGTGAACTGGAGAACTGAAGCTGAAGAATAAAATCCGTTTGATGCGTCTGTGGTACAATCCGTAAGAGACCCGCGCTAATAACATGAAAGCTGATTGGCTGCAATATAAGATGCATGCTGGTCTCATTTGTAGTTGTAATACAGCGAACTATAGTAGGACTAGCGAAAGAAAGAACTACAACAGCCCGGAATAAACACACACACACACACACACACACGAAAGCGCTGCGGGAGCATTTAAATGAGCATTAGAGTAATGTTACATGGACGTAGGATAATTTAAGACCTGTTTAAAACTATTTAAGATCTAGAACGCAATACTTCAGAGAATTTAAGACTTTTTAAGGCCTACAATTTCGATTTTGAAATTTAAGACTTTTTAAGACCCTTCGGGAACCCTGTGGATGATGTTTAGAGATGTTCTCATTTACAGAATCAACGGAGAAATAAAAACCATTTAGGTTGAGGTCATAATTAATAAAGTCTGCTACAGACCTATAGCAAACATCAGGAGACAGGAGTTGAACAAACAAATCATCACCCAGTCAATCCTGAAAACACGCATTGACCATCGGATTTTTCCAGCTCACCAAGGGGGAATTTTAGGTTCCAGTATGGGTTTTAGTCCCAACATAGCGTGTGTGGTCCGCTTGCTGTTGTGGGTGACCAGTTAAGGGGTAAACGGCCACCACAAAGTTTGCTGGAGTTTGTAAATGGTTTTCCCATCACAAACTCATTTAATAGAGCGCAACGTAGATGTGGGTGATGCTTCACCTATACATCAACGTTTTTATGGGTTTCTGATAAGTATCAATAAAACCCTGTCCCATTCTATGCCCTTCTCAGCCTATCTCGGTGATTAAAAGACAATGACTGCTCAGATCTGACGGAAGGAAAATCTCCAATTTATTGAACAAAGGATATTAGATATATATAGTCAAAAGAAAAGAGGCGTCTTATGGCTTCAACCAATGGAAAAGAATTACATCATATATGTCTCATGGTATAAGAACGTGAGCCACGTGATTTCAGTATAATGTATACAACACATCTGGTAATCATTATTTCTACCATGAGAACATTGAGCTCCTGCAGTTCCTTTCTAATGCATAGCATAGAGGCAGCTTCTCCATGAGGACCCAAAGAGCCTTCTTAAATTGAAAACACATGTTCAGGATTATGCTCAATTAAAAGAGAGAGAGAGAGAGCTAAGACAAAGGAACAAAGGCCAAACGTATATGTATGTGATGAAGATTAAAATAATGAGGATAATGTGGGTGATTAACTAAAGGGTTGATGCTGAGATGTACATAAAACCTATCAGTCCCTCCTCTGGCAATAAAATTGCCACGCCCAAATCTCAGCATTACCTGTCCTATACCAATACAAACATTTCCTTTACCTTCTTTTGAAATTAAGGACAGTTAACAGTTCTATTCATCAAAGCATATTGAGAGGATACAAAGTTATTCATAGCACGATTAATCAAGGCTCTAATAAATGGAATAATACAACAGATAATAAATGCAAGGATTAATAGGATTACACCTATAGGAATTAAGGCAGATACAAGCATTTGTTGCCATCCTGTAAGCCAGGGGTCTCCAAACTCAGTCCTGGAGGGCCACTGTCCTGCAGAGTTTAGCTCCAACCTCAATTAAACACACCCGAAACAGCTAACCAGTGTCTAATTAGGGCCTTGTAAGACTTGATTAGCTGGTTTAGGTGTGTTTATTTAGGGTTGGAGCTAAACTCTGCAGGACAGTGGCCCTCCAGGATTGAGTTTGGAGACCCCTGCTGTAAGCCATGCTAAGAAACCATTTTGATTGTCATCAACCTCTCGTCTTTCCAATTCTTGTGAAATTCTAGTCATATTTTTCAAACCTTCGGAGATTAAATGACCATCGGCATCGTTTTCAGGGATGTACGTACAACATGAAGTTCCTACCATAACACACACTCCTCCTCTCGCCGCAGTTAATTGATCTAAAACCAGCCTGTTCTGCAGGGCAGTCAAACGAAGCCCTCGCAGTTCCTGTTGGACACCAGTCAATGTGTCTCTTGTAGTATTAATAAATGAGATTAATTCATATCTTGTAACTTCTACTTCCATCTGAAGACTAGTAGTACCAACCCAGGGGAACAGTGCTTCAAATAATTTTTCAGTACCTGTCCAAAGTCTATGTTGCTTAGGAACTGGGTTATCTCTACCCATACTACTAGTTGAACTGCGGCCAGAGAGGGAGCGTTTCTTTTTCTGTTTTTGTTTCATCATAACGTCAGCTTTAGGTGCTCTAATAACCATGGAATACTCTTCCAGAGTTACTAGAGCACATCTACCGCTCCAATTCTTTGGAAGACTAATGTAGACTTTATGTCCACACAACCAAAACCAATCTTGGAGAGCTCTAGTCCCTCTTGCTGAAGGAGCATATCTGTGACAATTTTGACCTGGTGTAAGTTCACAATAACTTTGACATCTGCTTCGCACAAAAGGACTAGCCCATCCATTGGCAATTAAAGTAGATATCGGTTGTGGCTTTTTTGTAGAACAATCAGCTATATCAGTCAGTCCATTCAAAAGGCATTCCATGCAGCATGGCATATTTTGTATCTCGCAATAACGGTATGTTTGATTACATTTACTTTCAGGAATTTCTCCCAGCCTCACTGTTCCAAATTGTCCTTCCATACACAACAGTGAGTCTGGAATAGTGGCAATGGTTTCCACTTTTGCTTGTACTTGTGGTGCGAGCATCAATTTAGCTGTTTCGCAACCCCATATTATAGTTGTATTTGGAGCCATCATTCCAGTAACGCTAACAAAAAGTTGACACTCCAATTCTTCCTCTGTCATGGGTGAGTTAACCTCTACATGTGGACCAGAGGCACTATGTGGCATTTTTGTGCAAACATAACAGTCTTTAGTATTTCCTGCATGTCTAGCAGTGTAGTGTGCGAGACGCCACCACATGTTTTCGGAAAAAGCGTGGTATGCGCCATCATCATGATATACCCAAGTCTCATTACCCGTGTTGAGTGTAGCTCGTACACGAACACACATTTGTTAGCACCACTAAATAAAGTATAACTTTCAGCATCATGGCTCAAGAGCTTTCACTGAGATGATTCTAGCTCTTTTGCGATTTCTTTCGTCGTCTCCTCTTAGAAGTTCTTGATTCCCCTTCCGTCAGATCTTTCCTTGACTCACTGGCTTCCTCCTCCGCTTCAACCAGAACGCTTCCTTGGGATGGAGCTGCTTTCAGTCAGAACACCCGTTCTCGTCACAGCGATCACCGCGGCTGGCCCCAGATACTTTGGCTCTCCCAGTTTGGTGGGCTTCAAACTTCTTATCAACACCTGTTGTCCTGGAACGAACGGATGAGTGGGGTTTTCTACAGGAAGAGGGAGAGAGAGAGAGACATCACCATTGATGCTATTCAAAGTTTTGACTAGGGAATCCACGTAATCCGTGACGATCACCTCCGTGTCACCTGTGGAGAGATTGCCAGCGCGACCTTTGACCCATGGGGTCGGGAAAGGTCTACCCATAAGAACTTCAAACGGGGACATCTTTGTTGTTGCTGATGGTGACATTCTAATTTCGGTCAATACGCCAGGCAACAGGTTGACCCAATTTTTGCCTGTGTCTATACACGCTTTATTAATTCGTTCTTTGATAATTCTATTGGCACATTCCACCTGCCCGCTCGATGTCGGTGCGTCGGGAATATGGAACTTCCAGGTAATATTAAGTTCTTTGGTTAATAATTGCGTGACTTTGGAAACGAACGGTGTCCCATTATCACTGTCTATGACCGACGGTATACCAAAACGCGGTATGATGTCCTTGGCCAAATCTTTCACCACAGTCTGTGCATTTTCTCTTCCACACGGAAAGGCTTCTGGCCACTTTGAGAACCTGTCAACAATTACAAGCAAATATTTATTATTTCCACAAGGAGGCATATGTGTAAAATCAATTTGCAAATGTTGGAATGGTAACTCAGGGTGTGGTAAAGCATCATATTTGGTTGGCTTGTGTCTGTTGGTTTGAGCACACACCAAACAAGCATCTAATATCAACAGAGTATTTCTTCACGCATTTGCTATACAGTAAGATCGATTCAACATTTGTATCACTTTCTTTTTTGATACATGTGATACACCATGATAGTGTCGACATAGCATCACAATTGCAGATGCAGGGAGTGCAAGTCTACCCTGCTTGTCTCTCAATATTCCAGCTTGATCTGGTTTTACTTCATTGTCTGTCCAATGAGTTAAATCAGCTTGCGCAGGATTAGCTTGTAATATTTTGATGTCCAAATCATTAGTTAATGATGAATTCATCATAGGCACCTCTGTGCCCCCTTCGCTTACATGTGGACTTAATATTACCTCTTTAGCTGCCCATTTCGCTATTTCGTCTGCAAATCTGTTTCCTTTGGCTTCATCTGTTTCTCCTGCAGCATGTCCTGCTACTTTGATAATAGCGAGTTTTGATGGCTGTTGTGCTGCACGAATGAGCTCCGCTACAATGCTATGATGAGCTATTGGTTTTCCATCTGAAGTCTTAAAATCTCTTTCTTCCCACAATTTAGCAAAATCATGGACTATGCCATATGCATATTTAGAATCAGTGTATATGTTAACACACTGATCTTTTGCCAGTTGGCAAGCTCTTGTTAATGCAATTAATTCTGCTACTTGTGCTGATTTGTATGGCAAAGAGTATGCTTCAATTACACGATCAGGTAATTCAACAATAGCATAGCCAGTCAAGTATGTATTATCATTTGGTTTGAAGCAGGACCAATCAATATACCAATGTAGCCCCTCCTCCAGGACAGATGTAGAAACATCTGGCCTGCAGGACGTTGATGTCTGAATTCTGGCCTGGCACTCGTGGCCGTCACTCTCGAATTCACCTTGCGTCAGCAACCTGTGCAAATGTACAGTAGGACCATGAATAACAGAAGTGGGTTTCAAAATCAAATTAGCAGTGGCTAATAATATAGCCTCATAGCCCGAGCGACGCTGGGCAGTCATATGTTGTGTAGAAATGTTACTCATAATGACTCCTACCTGATGTGAAGTATGTACAATTAATTTGTGTGACAGCACAATTCGTTCAGCATCCTGTACCATGATCGCTGTGGCAGCCACCGCACGCAAACAAGCCGGGAGTCCCCTGGCTACTGGGTCGAGAGTTTTGGCAAAATAGGCAATAGGACGATAGACATTTTTGTTGTGTTCTTGGGCCAAGATTGCTGCGGCCGTCTCCCCACCTTGGTGCACATAGAGATGGAACGCTTGTTTGTAGTTTGGGAGTCAGAGTGCAGGAGGTCTCATCAAGGAGGATTTCAAGTGTCTGAATGCTTGGTCCATCTCAGATGTCCATGTGATGTTCTCTGTGTCTCCCAGAGTAGCAGTTCGTAGGACCTTGTCATACAGGGAACAATTAGGCACCCAGTTACGGCAGTAATTAACAAGCCCTAGGAAGCTTTGCATTTGCTTCCGTGTCTTTGGGTGCTTGAAGGTTGCGATAGCTTTCACTCTGTCCACAGACAGTGGCACCTGGCCCTGCGACAGTTCATGGCCGAGGTAATTGACCCTCCTCTGAACCCACTGCAGTTTCTCTCTAGATGCCTTGAAACCAGCTTCTGCTAAAATGTTGCAGACAATCTTGGAAGCAGCAGCACACATGTCTTTTGATGCCCCAGTAATGAGGATATCGTCCGCATATTGAAGCAAACAGGTGTCTGGCGGAAGTTGGGCATCTTTTAGCGTTGAGTGCACCACAGCAGAGAAAACAGCCGGAGAATCACTGAACCCTTGAGGGAGCCGTGTCCACGTCAGTTGCGAATTTTCCAAGGTAAAGGCGAACAGTGGCTGCGTTCGGCGATCAACAGGAATGCTGAAGAAAGCACTGCAAAGATCCACAACAGTAAAAAGAAATATAATTAATTATAGTTTGCACATCAGGTACTATTGGAGCCAATGGTGTTACTAACTCATTAATTTTTCTCAAATCTTGAGTTAAACGCCAAGAACCATTTGCTTTCTTAATTGGATTAATTGGAGTATTATAAGGTGAATGAGTTCGGATCAAAATGCCTTGAGCCAATAATTTATCAATAACAGGAAGAATACCATCCACCTTTTCTTTGGAAAGGGGATACTGTTTGATACACAGGCCTGTGTGTTTTTAGCTTAGCCAAATAGGGCTGGACATCAATGAATCCTGCTTCCTCCTTATGCTCCGCCCACAGCTTAGGGTTGACTCCCTCAATTTCCTGTTTGAGCTCAGTTGCAGACTGGTCTTCGAGGAGAACACTTCCTGTATCAACATTGAGAGAGTAGGCAGCAGGAAACAGAAGTTGCAGAGAATCATTATGAAAGTGGAGCTGAATACCCAATTTATGCATCAAATCTCTTCCCATAAGGCAAAAGGGGGAATCGGGTATTATTGCAAAAGCATGCATTTTAAACAATGATGGTACATCATTAGAAGTAACCGGAAGACTTGGCGTCATTTCACACTTCACAGCTGTACCAGTTATTCCCACCGAATTTACATGTTTTCCTGTAATCGGGCCTTCATAAACGAGTGATGATAGCGATGAGATTGTTGCACCTGTATCAAGGAGAAAGGCATAAGATTTATGGTCAACATTTAACTCAAAAAAGGGCAAAACGGTTGATACATTTGGATAATGCAAGGAAATCTGTGAAAAATTCTCACAAGCTGATGTAACTGCACTATGATTTAGTCAATTACTTCTCCAAGAGGTCGGGTAGGCTGGATTCTGTTTGTCAGTTTTAGCAGAAAAGGGCGCCATTGGTCCCTGCTTGGCACTATAGCCCCTCCTCTGCTTTCCTGATTTCTGTAAGTCATAGAATTTTTTCCTACATTGTCGCTCTAAATGTCCAGGTTTGCCACAATAAAAACAACATTTGTTTTCACCAGCTTGGTGAGCATTCTGGTTAATTGCAGTGTTCATTTGAATTATTGCCTGGTTTCCCCTGGAGTTTTCAAATGCTCCAGCTGAAGAGAGCTCACGCAAGCGTCGTCCCAATTCATCAACAGAAATTGTGGTAATATTTGGGGTTGTTATCCTTATTAACTGCGCAGTGTCTTTGTTCATGTTATTCAGGAACGTGTTCAAGAACAACAGGCAATTTTGATCAACAGGGATCGCAGATTCTTCAACCCATGCATGCCTAAAACGATTAAAAAACGCGACAACGTTTTGCATCGTGTTTGCAACAAAAGACAAATCTTGTTTCGCAGAAGACACTTTGAGCAAAAATGCTGTCAATTGTTTGAAAAAAACTTTGAGTTTATCTGCACTTGCCCACACCCATTCATTATCATCAACATTGTCATCATCAGAATCAGCAAATATAAGCGCTCATGATTGTTTAGACAGATCAATTGGCTTTGAATCTGCGGGTTTATGAACTCGTCGAACAGGTGGTGTATCATAGATTGGGTTTAAGTACTCAATTTCTTTGATCATTTCATCCTCCTTAATTTCAGCAGGGAATGTTTTAGTCAAAATAAGGCGATAATCTCGCCCTGTCAATTGACTGTACGAAGTTAGCCGTTTCATCATTGTGACAAATTTATGCAGAGATTTAGATGGGTCTGGCAAGTCTTTGTAAATTGCCATTGCCTCAGTTGCGCTCAGGGGGGTTATTTAAAATCCATCAGGGACCTGTATGAAAGGGAACGTCTCTGTATTTGGTAACTGCAGGTATAAGCGATTAATGGCAGGCTGTGGGGCTGCCGCAGCAATTGCATCGTATGATGGCAAAGGAATTTCAGATTGCCGATCTGTATGTGAAAAAGGCTTGGTACAGTCTGATACCAGACTTCTCTGTGGAAAGAGTGGGGGCCTCAATTTCAGACTGCTCTGTGGTGTCAGATTTCAGCTTCAACGGAGAGGCAGATGCAGTCACAGAAACAAAGCTATTTTTATCTGGACCCTTGTCCCAAAATTTTTTCATGCGTTTCCACATTTTAAAAGAATCCTTCATATATTTTTCATCCCATAATGGGTCACCCCTGCCAGAAAAAATCATATCTTTTGCCAAACGAAAATGTTCATCTTTAAACGAACCATCGCGGGGAAATGGATCTAATTGTGTTTTCCCTTCAGACCAACCCACAAGGTTGGAGAGATAGGGTTCCGTATAAAATGCTCTATTATTGCGGTTCATAAAGTCTTTAGGGGTTTCGCCCCTAGCGGGCCGACTAATTGTTTCACCCATTTGTAACAGTCAACAAAGATCTCTCCTTTGTTTTAAATGCAACCCTTTACAACAATTAGGAAATTTTAGATTAGATTCAACTTTATTGTCATTACACTAGTACAAGTACAAGGCAACGAAATGCAGTTTAGGTCTAACCAGAAGTGCAATAGCAGCAAGTGCAGGATATACAACGTTTGCATAAGTGCAGGACATGGATATGTACTGAGTATATATAAATATATCTATAAATAGAGAGATGGTTATTACTATAAACAGAATTTACAGGTGAATATGTACAGTGAATAATATACAGATGGTTAATACTATAAACAGAATTTACAGGTGGATATGTACTATGAATATAATATAACATACAGATGGCTATTACTATAAACAGAATTTTACAGATAGAGGTATACAATGATATGTTAGGCTAAAATGAGGAATATGGCAGTGGATTAAGGTAGTGCATTAAATTATGGACAGAAGCTATCCGAAAAAAAGTGTAAAAGTGCAGTGGAAAGTGATTGCATATTACAGTTAGAAGTACGGTGCAAAATACAAATGTAAACAGTTGGTACTATAAATAACAGTCGGCAGTGCAAATGAGCATAATCCAGTTATGGTATGGTAGTGCAAAATGCATAAATAAACAGTTGTGACTCTAATAAACAGTCGGTAGTGCAAATAACAAAGTGAAGGCGGATGTGAGGTAGGAGAGTTATCAGTATATGAGGGGAGTGGATCAACGGGGGTTTGAGTTCAATAAAGAGACAGCTCTGGGGAAAAAACTGTTCTTAAGTCTGCTGGTCCTGGTCCGGTGGATCCTGAAACGCCTGCCGGAGGGTAGGAGAGAAAACAGTCTGTGGGCTGGGTGAGAGGAGTCCTTGAGGATGCTGCGAGCTCGATGCAGACAGCGTTTCCTCTGGATGTGCTCGATGGCAGGTAGTGGAGTCCCTGTGATGCGCTGGGCAGTTTTCACCACCCGCTGCAGTGCCTTGCGCTCCGCAACAGAGCAGCTCCCATACCATACTGCGACACAGTTGGTCAGGATGCTTTCTATTGCGCAGCGATAGAAGTTCACCAGGATAGCCGAGGAGAGCTGATTCTTCCTCAGTGTCCTCAGGAAGAAGAGGCGCTGGTGAGCCTTCTTGACCAGGCTGGAGGTGTTGGTCGTCCACGACATGTCCGCCGAGATGTGGATCCCCAGGAACTTGAAACTGGAGACACGTTCAACAGCCATTCCATTGATGTGGATGGTGTCGTGTGTGCCTCTTGACTCCTTCCTGAAGTCCACGATGAGCTCCTTCGTTTTGGTGGTGTTGAGGAGCAGGTTATTTTCGGTGCACCATGTGGCCAGGTGCTGGATCTCCTCCCTATAGGCAGTCTCATCGTTGTTGCTGATGAGACCAATCACCGTTGTGTCGTCCGCAAACTTGACGATAGAATTAGATTCATACACAGGCTTGCAGTCGGCGGTGAAGAGGGAGTAGAGAAACGGGCTTAGCACACAGCCCTGTGGTACACCAGTGTTAAGAGTGATGGATGTGGAGCAGGTGAATCCTGAACGAACATTCTGGGGTCTGTCAGTTAGGAAGTCCAAAATCCAGTTGCACATTGAGGTATTGATGCCCAGGTCTCCAAGTTTGGCTATTAACTTGTTTGGGATTACAGTGTTGAATGCTGAGCTGAAGTCAACAAACAGCATCCGTGCATACGTGTTCTTATGGTCCAGGTGAGTGAGCACAGAGTGCAGTGCCATGGAAACGGCATCCTCTGTGCTCCTATTGCTGCGGTAGGCAAACTGGTATGAGTCCAATGTGGATGGTATAGTCTTTTAGGTGTTCCAGGACCAGCCGCTCAAAGCACCTCATAACGATGGGTGTGAGTGCTACAGGGCGGTAGTCATTAGGGCACCTCGGGTTAGAGTGTTTTGGCACTGGCACAATGGAAGTGCGTTTAAAGCATGAAGGTACAGCTGCTTGGGCAAGAGACAGGTTGAAAATGTCTGTAAAAACCCCAGCGAGCTGCTCCGGACATGCCCTGAGAACACGACCAGGGATGTTGTCTGGTCCAGCAGCCTTGTGCGCGCTGATCCGGCTCAGTGCCTTGCAGACATCTGTGGTGGAGAGTGTGATTGGTGGGTCCGAATAGAATGAAATGTCCGAATAGAATGAAAATAAAAGAGACTGCAGTCTTATATTAACTTTTTTTTTATTTTTATTTTTGCCTAATTAAGAGGGAGAAAGAAAGAAAAAAAAAAGGAAGAGAGAGACGAAGAAGAAGAAAAAATGAAATTCAGTATTATCCTTCAATCACCGACAAACAGCTGAGGATTTAAAATAGTGTTTTGAAAGAAGAAAAAAAAATCTTCGACTCAAGCCCATCTATTTTCTTCCCACGCACAAAGACCGTGAGGATAATCAGTCTTCCCGTACTTATATAGATAAATACGAGGATAATCCAGTGAAAGCAACTTCTCTCACTCTTCCCGTCTTTATAAAAAAAAACGAGGCTGTCCAGCGAGAGCAACTTCTCTCACTCTTCCCGTATATATATATAAAAAAAGAAAATACGAGGATATTCACAAAAAAAACAAAAATACGGCACGAATACAAGGTTCAATTTCTCAACAAACAGGTCAGAAGTCATTAAAATAGCTTTCTCACCTGTTTGTTGTGAATCCCAGTACGAGCCACCATTATTGATAGGTATCAATAAAACCCTGTCCCGCTCTGCGCCCTTCTCAGCATATCTCAGTGATTCAAAGACAATGACTGCTCAGATCTGAGGGAAGGAAAATCTCCAATTTATTGAACAAAGGATATTAGATATATAGTCAAAAGAAAAGAGGCGTCTTATGGCTTCAACCAATGGAAAAGAATTACATCATATAAGTCTCATGGTATAAGAACGTGAGCCACGTGATTTCAGTATAATGTATACAACACATCTGGTAATCATTATTTCTACCATGAGAACATTGAGCTCCTGCAGTTCCTTTCTAATGCATAGAATAGACGCAGCTTCACCATGAGGGCCTACAGAGCCTTCTTATATTGAAAACACATGTTCAGGATAATGCTCAACAAAGAGAGAGAGAGAGAGAGAGAGAGAGAGAGAGAGAGAGAGAGAGAGAGAGAGAGAGAGAGAGAGAGAGAGCTAAGACAAAGGAACAAAGGCCAAACTTATATGTATGTGATGAAGATTAAAATAATGAGGATAATGTGGGTGATTAACTAAAGGTTTAATGCTGAGATGTACATAAAAACCTATCAATAGCCTACTATAGTGCTGACTTTGTACTTTTGACTGAATGGTTTGCTTTATTTCTTATTGGAGAGCTTCCTATACCTTTTACGTATACTTTTATAATGGCCATTATTGATTATTAAAACTGACGTTTAACAGAAAAGAGAGTTGGGTTTGTCATATTTCATTTTATTACAGTGACTATAATCAGAGTACATATTCACATATTGCCTGAACCACATATTTATAGGTTGAATGTTATATTTCATTTTGTTTTAAATATGCATGCAGTGAAGATAATCAAAGTACGCTTTGCCTGGACCACATTTGTGTGGCTATATATGTTTAAGATTCTTAAAAAAAAAAAATAATAATAATAATAATAATAATAATAATAATATATATATATATATATATATATATATATATATATATATATATATATATATATATATATATATATATATATCATCGTTGCTTTATGATATTAATATTGAACCACTGTACTCACATGGCCTGATTTAAATTGCGTTTAGTACATTAATGGATCTTGAGAGTGTATATTTCTGTGCTCCCTATGGAGCCTTCAGACTTCAACAAAAATATCTTCATTTGTGTTCCTAAGGTGAACGGAGGGAACGGCATGAGGGTGAGTAATAAATAACATTTCATTTTTGGGTGAACTAACCCTGGCCAGCCCTTTGCGGATATAACAGCTTCAACTCTTCTGGGAAGGCTTTCCACAAGGTTTAGGAGTGTGTTTATGGGATTTTATTTTATTTTATCATTCCTCTAGAAGCACATTTGTTGGAAGAGAAGGCCTGGCTCTCAGTCTCTGCTCCAATTCATCTCAAAGGTGTTCTATCGGGGTTGAGGTCAGGACTCTGTGCAGGCCAGTCAAGTTCCTCCACACCAAACTCACTCATCCATGTCTTTATGGATCTTGCTTTGTGCACTGGTGCAGAGTCATGTTTTGAGAGGAAGGGGTCATTACCTCTTGGCAGGTGTAAGGCTTCTCTCCTGTGTGAATTCTCATGTGGCCTTTAAGATGCTTTTTATGAGTGAAACTCTTTCCACACTGTGGGCAGGTGTAAGGCTTCTCTCCAGTGTGAATTCTCATGTGTTTCCCAAGGGTTCCTTTTTCAGTGAAACTCTTTCCACACTGTTGGCAGGTGTAAGGCTTCTCTCCTGTGTGAATTCTCATGTGGCCTTTAAGATGCTCTTTATGAGTGAAACTCTTTCCACACTGTGGGCAGGTGTAAGGCTTCTCTCCAGTGTGAAGTCTCATGTGACCTTTAAGATGCCCTTTATGAGTGAAACTCTTTCCACACTGTTGGCAGGTGTAAGGCTTCTCTCCAGTGTGAATTCTCATGTGGACTTTAAGAGACTCTTTATGAGTGAAACACTTTCCACACTGTTGGCAGGTGTAAGGCTTCTCTCCTGTGTGAATTCTCATGTGGCCTTTAAGATGCTCTTTATGAGTGAAACTCTTTCCACACTGTGGGCAGGTGTAAGGCTTCTCTCCAGTGTGAATTCTCATGTGGACTGTAAGAGAGTCTTTATGAGTGAAACTCTTTCCACACTGTTGGCAGGTGTAAGGCTTCTCTCCAGTGTGAATTCTCATGTGGACTTTAAGAGACTCTTTATGAGTGAAACACTTTCCACACTGTTGGCAGGTGTAAGGCTTCTCTCCAGTGTGAATTCTCATGTGGACTGTAAGAGAGTCTTTATGAGTGAAACTCTTTCCACACTGTTGGCAGGTGTAAGGCTTCTCTCCAGTGTGAATTCTCATGTGGACTTTAAGAGACTCTTTATGAGTGAAACACTTTCCACACTGTTGGCAGGTATAAGGCTTCTCTCCAGTGTGAATTCTCATGTGTTTCTCAAGGCTTGCTTTACGAGTGAAACTCTTTCCACACTGTGGGCAGGTGTAAGGCTTCTCTCCAGTGTGAATTCTTATGTGGACTTTAAGATGCCCTTTATGAGTGAAACTCTTTCCACACTGTGGGCAGGTGTAAGGCTTCTCTCCAGTGTGAATTCTCATGTGGACTGTAAGAGAGTCTTTATGAGTGAAACTCTTTCCACACTGTTGGCAGGTGTAAGGCTTCTCTCCAGTGTGAATTCTCATGTGGACTTTAAGAGACTCTTTATGAGTGAAACACTTTCCACACTGTTGGCAGGTGTAAGGCTTCTCTCCAGTGTGAATTTTAATGTGTTCCTCAAGGTTTCCTTTAAAAGTGAAACTCTTTCCACACTGCTGGCAGGTGTAAGGCTTCTTTCCAGTGTGAATTCTCATGTGTACATCAAGGGTTCCTTTTCGAGCAAAACTCTTTCCACACTGTTGGCAGGTGTGAGGCTTCTTTCCAGTGTGAATTCTCATGTGTACATCAAGGGTTTCTTTTCGAGCGAAACTCTTTCCACACTGTTGGCAGGTGTGAGGCTTCTCTCCAGTGTGAATTCTCATGTGTACATCAAGGGTTCTTTTATGAGTGAAACTCTTTACACACTGAGGGCAGGTGTAAGGCTTCTCTCCAGTGTGAATTCTCATGTGTACATCAAGGGTTCTTTTATGAGTGAAACTCTTTCCACACTTGAGGGCAGGTGTAAGGCTTCTCTCCAGTGTGAATTTTAATGTGTTCCTCAAGGTTTCCTTTATGAGTGAAACTCTTTCCACACTGCTGGCAGGTGTAAGGCTTCTCCCCGGTGTTCATTTTCCTGTGGACTTTAAGGTGCTGTTTTTCAATTAAACTCTTTCCAGGCTTTTTTTGTGGGGAAATCTTTTCAGTCTGTGAGCAACTAAAAGATTTTTCTCCAGCTATGAAATCCTGATGTTGCCCATACGGATCTTTCTCTTCCATTTTATTTAGTTCTTGGCTCTCCACTTTTAGTGCCATCAGATCTAAAAGAGACAAAAAACAAGTTAACCCCAGTTCAATGGCACAAAACAACAGACAAAGACATTAAACCAGAAACATGTATGTTACATCCTATACCCAGTAAGCTACAGAAAGAGGGGTTACATTTCTTTAGGAAAATGTACAAACTCTCTTTTCATCATGTTTTGATTCTATGTGTTCAGGACACTGCCACAGTTGTTATTGAAGTGAGGGGAATATAGGGCTTTGCGATTTGGGGAAAATATCTAATGGCGATATTATGACAGATATGATTGCGATTCTATTTGCAATTTAATTTTGTTAAGTCAAGCTTCAGCTGCACACCCTTGTAGCAGAGCAGCTGGAAAACACTATTTATTTATTTATTTATTTTTATTATTATTATGCGAACGTCACAAGGAGGTGTGGTAATTGAGGTGAAGCCGCATATAAAAAGGGAGGATATTGAGTATCAGGTACACTGTTCCTGAGGCAGATTTGATGTGATGACATAATGACGCGAGGGAAGTGAGTGAATGGCGGATCCTGTCTGTTGCCTTCGTATGCGCTCCAGTTCTGAGACGAGGCGTGTTGGCACAACGGCGGATTGAGAGAATTCCCATCAAAAAAACGCTTCCTAATTTTCGTTTTAAATCACTCAACGTTGTACCCGAGATATGCACCAAACTGGTCAGTGATTTTCCCGTTTGCTATCCACACTCTTTCACACATGTGCTCTCCATTCTCACACCCTTTAGATATCGCATATGCACACACATTCTCACCTACACAAATTTACGCCCTTCATACACGCGCACACACTTTAACATCCGCATCCATTCTCACGTTTGAAAAACCTTTTTCTTTTTCATATACATCAGTTTTGAAGTTGTATGTGTATCGATATGACGTTTTATTTATTGATTTAATTGTTTTTTTTCTTGTTAAAAAAAAGGTGCTGTTTGTACTGGGTCTAAGGAAAGACGACCACAGTTTCCGCTGATGACCCTGGAGCTTTCTATTCCTATGGGAGTAACCCTATAGTCGTGTAACCATTTGAACTGTGAAAAACAAACTTTTTTCTACTTGAAATTGAGGTGTTTTTTTTTTTTTTTCATTTAAAGTTGTTTTTTTTTTTGTTTCTTTTATCTATGCAAACTTGTTTTTTTTTTCTTTTCATTTTTGTTTATATTCATTAAATTAATTTGAGCAGTTATCTGGTTTCCTATCTGTGATGATGTTCCCATCCCACTCACTCTGTTCAGTATTATTGTTATTATTGCGTTGTGGCTTCCTTATTGAAAACAGTTTTAAAGGGAAATCACTTACGTGCCCAATGAGAGTGATTGGACAAAATGAATGATGATGTCATGAATAATGATGAACTCACGAGTGCAAAGGATGATGCCGGTGATACAGAGTGCAATTCAGTGCATGGCCATGTTGTTATTGAAAGAAACAAGAGTTTGATAGAGATCCATTGGCGTATGGCTCTTTTGTTAAAACTTTTGAACAAGCCGTTGAAAAGAAAACAGGTGACAAGCAAGAATGTCTTTAATATCTCTAACAATATACAAGAGGACAGCCAAGAGAGTTAGTCTGTAGTTGTCACAATATGAGAGATGATCAAGGATATGCTTGTGCAAAGAATCTGCTCAAAGAACATTTTGGTAGTGAAATTAAAGTAAGAGCAGCATATATGGAGAGGGTTATGAACTGGCCTGTGTGAAGATGTTTTCTGAGAAGCTGTTGTAATGTAATGGAAGATTTAAAGCATATGGATGAAATGAATGTTCCATCTAACCTTTAGCTCATTGTGATAAAACTGCCTTACAAGCAGCAGCCCTCGATTTTTCTTAAAACTTGTAAAAAGTTTTCTGATTTGGTGAGGTTTATTGAGCACCAATAAATGTAATTATTATTATTATTATTAGGTTTATTGAGCATCAAGTAAAAAAATTGTTTGGAGAGCTACAGAGTGGACAGACATCCTCTTAATTTCATGCCAAAGCTAAGCCTAAATCTACCAGTAAAAGGGTTTTCATGCCTAAATCTACCAGTAAAAGGGTTTTCATGCCAAAGCTAAGCCTAAATCTACCAGTAAAGGGTTTGCAACTTTTGCAGTTGTTCATTCTGTTTCAGAGTTGTGTTTATCTGAAGTACAAACTAGTCCTGCTCAACCAAAGGTCAACAGTAAAATGTGTGTTGCCATTCATTGGAAAGGTGTTCTCATCTAAAGAACATGACACACAGAGAAAGAAAATAGATTTTTGTTTTGGCTGCTTGAAGACTGGGCATGCAAGTAAAGATTGCAGAATCCCATTAATCTGTGATGTCTGCAATCATAGGCATCCCTTCTTGCTTCACATAGAAACCAAAAGCAAACCATCACCATTAACAGTAAAAAATGCTCTTGCCACTTTGCAGGCTTGTGGTCAAACTGGGGCCAGGAACGAGGAGTGTGTTCTGTCTATCATTCCAGTACAAGTCAAGGCGAAGTCAGGTACCAAGATTGTCAACACCATATGCGTTTTTGGATCCTGGAAGTTCAGCCAGTTTCTGTATAGAACATCTTATGAGAAAACTAAATCTTAAAGGAACAAGAAGCTCTATACTGCTCTGTACTTTAGGCCAAGAAAGGTCTGTAGACATGCTCTCTGGTCTTCAAATTTCAAGTACAGGTAGGAGAGACTTTTATGGATTTACTAGAGCTGTATACTCTAGAATCAATGCCTGGACTTGAATTATTATCCATATCTGGGGAGTATCAGAATTCCCAGTATGCAGAGGTTGAACTGTTGATTGGTCTCAATGCATCAAATCTTACGGAACCGTGGGAAGTCATTAACAGTCAAGTCGGAGGACCCCCTACTGGGGTGGGTCGTAAATGGGCCACTAAGAGGTGGTAATAGTGAAAAAGGAAAGACTGGCCTGTAGTCACTGCCAATTGGATCTCCGTTGCTAGGCTGAAGGATTGGTTGATTGCTCAATTTAATCATGATTTAATTGAGAAACTGTCAGATGGTGATGTTACCATGTTCAGAAACGACCAACAGTTCATGGGAATAATGGAAACCACAGTCAAGTTTGAAAAGGGTCATTATTATATAGTTTTACCTTTTAAGTCACCTGATATCATCATGCCAAACAACCGCAGTGTCGCGGAACAGTGTGCCCTGGGTCTACAAAAGAAGTTGAAAACAAATTGAGAATATCAGCAAGAGTATACATCCTTTCTGTCTGATGTAATTGATAAGGGATTTGCAGTGGAAGTACCACCTCACGAGTTGATACAAGAAGATTACCACATTGGTCAGCTGGTCAGATTCTGAATGGTCAGCTGCTGCAGGGCCCCTATCTCACCAACTCTCTGCTGAGAGTTCTTACAAGGTTCAGACAGGAGCCTTAACCTCTTTGATGCTGAAGCACTCCATATGGCTCAGAGTCTCATTGCTGCTTGTGCTAAGGTAGGATTTCAAATGGCACAATGGCTGAGTAATAGTCATGTCACCATGTCCAGCATTCCAGAAGAACAGAGGTCAAAGGCAAATCAAAGAGCTTGACTTGGATAAAGATGACCTACCAATGGAAAGGGTACTTGGTCTGCACTGGTGCATTGAAATTCACCTTTAGGTCATTCATAAAGGAACGTCCACACAAGATGTGGCATGTTGTCTGTGGTTAGTTAAATCTATAACCCTTTGGGGTTTCTTTCACCATTGACTCTATCTGTAAAACAGGTGCTCCAAGAAATGTGCAAGTGCAATTTTGGCTGGGATGATAATATGCCACAGATCATCTCTCAGCCAGATGGCTGGCTAACCTGCACTGTATAGCAGCACTGAAAGTAGACCGGTGTATTGACCGCATGGATGCTCAAGGTCAAGGAGATGCTTATGCAGTTTGTGAAACAAAGAGGGCTTTACCGGCATCTACTTGTGCAAAGAATGCTCCAGGCACTGAATCAAATAGATTTCATACAGCATGAAAGAGGAAGGCTAAAATAGGTGCCAAATCATTGACTGCTGATGATCTCTTGAAAGCAGAAATTCGCTATTATCAGCGAGAGATTTCCTGATGGACGTCCAGTTATCTTGTCCAAGGACCAGGCTGTTTCTCAACTTATCTTGAAGTATGCACATCAGCAACTGGACCACACAGGAAGAAATTAGTTCTCCGTAGGCATTACCGAATAACTAACGCTAATTCCGCTTGTTGGAAAATAATCTCAGACTGTGTTGGAAAAATGTCTGACTTGCCACCAGCAGAGACAGTTTTACCTGATTTACCGCCAATTTACAAACGTTGGAGTTGACTACTTTGGGCCCATTGAAATCAAGAGAGGTCGAGGAACTGTTAAATGCTGAGGGGTAATTTTCACCTGCATGGCAAGCAGGGCTGTTCATCTTGAGATAGCTTATGCTTTAAATACAGACTCCTGTATTAATACCATAGTTTCCCAGTTGAGATCAGATAATGGTATGAGCTGAGTGGGAGCTGAGGGAAGCAGCAAATGGGTTAAACCATAAGATCGAACGTGCATTGTCATCAAGAGGACTTAAGTGGATATTCAACCCTCCTGCCCGTCGTGGTGTTGAATTCAACCATTAGACCACAATCTATGGATGATTCAATGATCCAAACTTTAAATCAGAATAGTAAGAATGCAATCGCTTTAGACACAGCTTTGGATGTGGCAAAAACATAGCTTGTGCAGCCAGGCAGCAAAGAGACGGCATAGTCGCAGTTCAAACCACCGCTCTTCCATTCTGATTAGAACATTAAACAAGACACCATAGTCAAATGTTTACCGGGAGCCAGAGTGCCTGACATCAAAGCAAATTAAAAAGTGCTATTGTAATGTAAATTTTGAACATAAGATATATATATATAAGCTGAATACAATCAGAAATAAGATGTTTATGTTAAATACAAGGTGAATTCTAGCTTTCTGGAGTAAATATTTTTGTTTGATAAACTTTGATACTTTTCTTAATAGAACTAGTGTGTTCGTTGACCGTAACCTTGAACAAGTTCTCAGAAACTTTAAGGTGGGACAGCTGAAGATCAACTAAGGAGTTTGTTACTGTGTTTTTGTGTTATTGGCCCTCACCCATTGAAATGAGAGTATAAAAGAACGAGAGAAGGGCTTTGGTTTTTGATGAATGATCATTCATGGAGTTTCTGGCAAAGTACTCCAGGCCTGTGCCAAAAAGCTTGGTGAGGTCTTTACAAAGATCTTTAACCTTTCACTGACATTAGCCATCATTCCACCCTGTTTAAAATCAGCTACCATCATCCCTGTTCCTAAGAAAGCAACCACAAATAAGATGATAATGGGTGTTAATGCAACCTGTCTGTAATCGTTTATGATCAAATCCAGCCTTTCCTCCACCCTGGACCCACACCAGTTTGCATATAGACCAAACCGGTCGACAGAGGATGTGTTCAACATAGCCCTTCACACGGCACTTAACCATCTTGAGCAGCAGGGGACCCAGAATGCTCTTCGTAGACTACAGATCAGAGTTCAATACAATTATCCCAGGGTTTCCAGTATGCAAACTGACTGAAGTGGGCCTCTCTCCTTCCATTTGCACCTGGATAAGGGACTTCATCACGAACCGCCCAGAAACTGGCCCTCACCTCTCATCCACCATCACCCAAGCCTGTAGTGCTCCAGTCAGAAATTGAAGCTTTCGCGCCTCGATCGCCCCCCGGTGGCCGGTCCCAGTATAGCTCCTAAACCCCGCCTCTCCATGTATTTCAATGGGCGCGAGACACACTAAACTATTTAATTACACTTCAAATAATTGTTTCCTAAAGATGGTTTCTGTCATTTTAGGCAGTTTTTATTACAATAATTTCATTTCAAGTGTTCGTTTTTTAAATAAGTTTAGTTTTAGTGAGTTATTTGATGCTATAAAAACGGGGATGTGACGTCATGATTGACAGCTGAGATTGACGGCTTCTCTGAGTGAAGTTGTCACTGAGGCACTAACGGACTTTTTTCTGGATTTTTGTGAGGAGATTGGAGCTTTAGCTTTCATTTCTACACTTCCATAACTGTTTATTTCACACCAACATAATTAATTATTCTGCATCTGTGAGAGTGTGGGCGGGCTTTTGATAATCGCGCCTCTACTTCCTGCTCTTCTACTGCGCAACTCCGGTCCCGAGATCGCTACTGCGCAGACTCGGTCCCAAGATGTCAGCGCCGTGAGCGGGCCTATGAAAGCTTCAACTTTGGTCAGCGGAAGTCAATGGAGTCGCGTCGTCCATATTTTTTTACAGTCTATGCCATCACCCACAAGGCTGTGTGCTGAGCCCTCTACTCTACTCCTTGTACACATATGAATGTACTTCCATCCATCCATCCTACCAACAAAATCATTAAATTTGCAGATGACACTATAGTGATTGGACTCATCGCAGGAGAGGATGAATCAGCCTACAGAGATGAAGTTTATAAACTAGGGGTGTGGTGCTCTGATAATAACTTATCTCTGAACACTTCAAAGACAACAGCAAATCTTTGACCTCAGGAGGCGCAGCGTGAAACCAGCCCCACTCTATATCAATGGAGACTGTGTGTAGAGGATCCACACCTTTAAGTTCCTGGGAGGCCAAATATCCAACAAGCTCTTTTTGCTGTGCGTTTTTGATAATTTCTGAGATGTTGCAGACAAAGACTTTATTTCCTTAGAGTGCTCAGGAAACATAATTTAGACTCTAAATTGCTGGTGTCCTTTTAATGCTACCACTATTGAAAGCATGTTAATGTACTGTATTACAGTGTGGTACTCCAGTTGTACGGCAGCAGACAAGACAGCCCTCCAAAGGTTAATTAATACAGCCCAAAAAATAAACATAACTGGCTGTTCGCTACTTTCCCTGGAAAGCATTTCTTGCTCCCACCATCTCTCAAAGGCCAGCAACATCACTAAGGACACATCACATCCAGGGCACCACCCGTTTAACCTTTTGCCCTCAGACAGAAGGTACAGATCCTTAAGATCAAGGACCACAAGACTAAGGGACAGCTTCTTTCCAGTGGCATTCCGGACTCTATAATTTTTTTTATAAAACTCTTTATAAAAATATCACCAAGTGAAAATTTTAAATATTAGGACTGAAACCAATGCACTAAATGAGAGGTTAATGTGAATACTAAGTCTGTAACGGTACTGTATATTCTACAGTTTATGTCTTGTGGTAATGGTTATCTGGTTATATGCATGTCTTTCAAACATCTTTCTGGAGCAGCTCTCCTAATTTTGTTGTATGCAAATACAATGACAATAAATGATTTCAATTCAATAAATGCTTTCAATTCACTTCAATTCAATTATCAGAACCCCGCAACATTTTTCTCAACGGCTTGAGGCCAGAACTGTCAGCAGTGAAACTGAGTTTCATCGTATGGGACGAAGCCCATCTGGACCTGATCAGAACACATGCAGGGTTCGCAAAATCGATAGCCGACGTCCTAGGGCTAATGTGTTTTCCAGTTGGGCTACGAAAATGTATCACTGCCCTGCCCGACGGGCTATCTTAAAAAGTGAAATAACATTCCTTTCTTGATGTGCGTTTTCACTCTCTTGACTTGTTATTTAAAGGAAAATGACAAATCGCGGAAGTTTTGATCATGCCGATTTGACCGCAGGGAAGTTTAGCTGATCGGTTTCACACCGCACATACAAGTAGGCTAGTGCGGAGAAGCTGTGCGTATGGAGAGCAGGAGCAGCGTGTGCCCGTTGTGCTTTCACATTGGCAGCGTTTGCCTCACGCAGCTGAACCGCAGCTTGTGTATTGCAAATACAGACAAGTTTTGTCCATTCTGTAACTTTTTCAGCTGTTCTCCTCCGACCCGTGTCTGTCTCGTGCTTTGATTTATTTTGGGCAGCATATATCTGCTGAGAATGCGGCCGTGTTCCCCTCTGTCCCAAACACATATGCATATAACATGCTGTATATAGGTAGTTTACATGATAAAAGTAACCTTAAAGTTAAGATATGCCTAATCTGTTAACATAAGTGCTGCTTATGCTCTGCTAACGCGTAGGGTGTGTGTGCGCGTGTAATGCACGGTTCTATATACACCAATCAAGCGGGCCAAGTACTAAAAAAAAAAAACATTCAAATTATTTGTGGGTAGATAGGAGAAAAATCATTATTGTGTTTGTTACATTTCATGGTAAAATTCAACGAATGTGCATTACTTTTTTACTTTTTTTCTCTGGCTAATTTCTCCACTGCCACAGCAGTGCTTCTTCCTCTGATCTCGCAGGAGCTGAGTTTCTCTGGCTAATTTCTCCACTGCCACAGCAGTGCTTTTCCCTCTGCTCCCGCAGGAGCCGAGTTTCTCTGGCTAATTTCTCCACTGCCACAGCAGTGCTTCTCCCTCTGCTCCCGCAGGAGCTGAGTTTCTCTGGCTAATTTCTCCACTGCCACAGCAGTGCTTCTGCCTCTGCTCCCGCAGGAGCCGAGTTTCTCTGGCTAATTTCTCCACTGCCACAGCAGTGCTTTTCCCTCTGCTCCCGCAGGAGCCGAGTTTCTCTGGCTAATTTCTCCACTGCCACAGCAGTGCTTCTCCCTCTGCTCCCGCAGGAGCTGAGTTTCTCTGGCTAATTTCTCCACTGCCACAGCAGTGCTTCTCCCTCTGCTCCCGCAGGAGCCGAGTTTCTCTGGCTAATTTCTCCACTGCCACAGCAGTGCTTCTGCCTCTGCTCCCGCAGGAGCCGAGTTTCTCTGGCTAATTTCTCCACTGCCACAGCAGTGCTTTTCCCTCTGCTCCCGCAGGAGCTGAGTTTCTCTGGCTAATTTCTCCACTGCCACAGCAGTGCTTCTGCCTCTGCTCCCGCAGGAGCCGAGTTTCTCTGGCTAATTTCTCCACTGCCACAGCAGTGCTTTTCCCTCTGCTCCCACAGGAGCCGAGTTTCTCTGGCTAATTTCTCCACTGCCACAGCAGTGCTTCTGCCTCTGCTCCCGCAGGAGCCGAGTTTCTCTGGCTAATTTCTCCACTGCCACAGCAGTGCTTCTCCCGCCGCTCCCGCAGGAGCTGAGTTTCTCTGGCTAATTTCTCCACTGGCACAGCAGTGCTTCTCCCGCCGCTCCCGCAGGAGCTGAGTTTCTCTGGCTAATTTCTCCACTGCCACAGCAGTGCTTCTCCCTCTGCTCCCGCAGGAGCCGAGTTTCTCTGGCTAATTTCTCCACTGCCACAGCAGTGCTTCTGCCTCTGCTCCCGCAGGAGCTGAGTTTCTCTGGCTAATTTCTCCACTGCCACAGCAGTGCTTTTCCCTCTGCTCCTGCAGGAGCCGAGTTTCTCTGGCTAATTTCTCCACTGCCACAGCAGTGCTTCTCCCTCTGCTCCCGCAGGAGCCGAGTTTCTCTGGCTAATTTCTCCACTGCCACAGCAGTGCTTCTGCCTCTGCTCCCGCAGGAGCTGAGTTTCTCTGGCTAATTTCTCCACTGCCACAGCAGTGCTTCTGCCTCTGCTCCCGCAGGAGCCGAGTTTCTCTGGCTAATTTCTCCACTGCCACAGCAGTGCTTCTCCCTCTGCTCCCGCAGGAGCCGAGTTTCTCTGGCTAATTTCTCCACTGCCACAGCAGTGCTTCTGCCTCTGCTCCCGCAGGAGCCGAGTTTCTCTGGCTAATTTCTCCACTGCCACAGCAGTGCTTCTCCCTCTGATCTCGCAGGAGCTGAGTTTCTCTGGCTAATTTCTCCACTGCCACAGCAGTGCTTTTCCCTCTGCTCCCGCAGGAGCCGAGTTTCTCTGGCTAATTTCTCCACTGCCACAGCAGTGCTTCTCCCTCTGCTCCCGCAGGAGCTGAGTTTCTCTGGCTAATTTCTCCACTGCCACAGCAGTGCTTCTGCCTCTGCTCCCGCAGGAGCCGAGTTTCTCTGGCTAATTTCTCCACTGCCACAGCAGTGCTTTTCCCTCTGCTCCCGCAGGAGCCGAGTTTCTCTGGCTAATTTCTCCACTGCCACAGCAGTGCTTCTCCCTCTGCTCCCGCAGGAGCTGAGTTTCTCTGGCTAATTTCTCCACTGCCACAGCAGTGCTTCTCCCTCTGCTCCCGCAGGAGCCGAGTTTCTCTGGCTAATTTCTCCACTGCCACAGCAGTGCTTCTGCCTCTGCTCCCGCAGGAGCCGAGTTTCTCTGGCTAATTTCTCCACTGCCACAGCAGTGCTTTTCCCTCTGCTCCCGCAGGAGCCGAGTTTCTCTGGCTAATTTCTCCACTGCCACAGCAGTGCTTTTCCCTCTGCTCCTGCAGGAGCTGAGTTTCTCTGGCTAATTTCTCCTCTGCCACAGCAGTGCTTTTCCCTCTGCTCCCGCAGGAGCCGAGTTTCTCTGGCTAATTTCTCCACTGCCACAGCAGTGCTTCTCCCTCTGCTCCCGCAGGAGCCGAGTTTCTCTGGCTAATTTCTCCACTGCCACAGCAGTGCTTTTCCCTCTGCTCCCGCAGGAGCTGAGTTTCTCTGGCTAATTTCTCCTCTGCCACAGCAGTGCTTTTCCCTCTGCTCCCGCAGGAGCCGAGTTTCTCTGGCTAATTTCTCCACTGCCACAGCAGTGCTTTTCCCTCTGCTCCCACAGGAGCTGAGTTTCTCTGGCTAATTTCTCCACTGCCACAGCAGTGCTTCTGCCTCTGCTCCCGCAGGAGCCGAGTTTCTCTGGCTAATTTCTCCACTGCCACAGCAGTGCTTTTCCCTCTGCTCCCGCAGGAGCTGAGTTTCTCTGGCTAATTTCTCCACTGGCACAGCAGTGCTTCTCCCGCCGCTCCCGCAGGAGCCGAGTTTCTCTTGATATTTTTTCCACTGCCGCAGCAAAGCTGTTCCCTCTGCTCTCGCAGGAGCTCAGTTTCTCTGGCTAATTTCTCCACTGCCGCAGCAGTGATGTTCCCTCCCAGAACCTTCCAATCCTACGTGACCGCTTGGAGATGTTTAAAGCATTCCATTTCTCTTATAACATGCACATCTTCAAATTTTCTCTCCTTTCAATCAACTCGTTTCCTATCTTAATACCGTTAAGGGCCTCCAAGTTGGGTCCATCAAATGCTACCCAAGCGGCATTAATAAAAAAAAAAAAAAAAAAAAAAAAAAAATGGCCTCTCCCAGCAGCAGATCCAAGCTCTTGGAAGATGGTCGTCAGACGCTTTTAAAAGCTACATCAGGAAAGCTCATCAAACCCTTATTTTATAACCCTAGACTTATATATTTTAACCCTTTCTTCCATCTGGCGAGGATCAACCATCCCGGTCACTATCCATCTTTTCTTTCTCTGTCCGGCGAGGTTTCCTTTTCCGATTGCAGTGAGTATTGATCTCCCTTCAGATGCCGCGAGGGCCCTCCCGGTCACTATCCATCTTTTCTTTCTCTGTCCGACGAGGTTTCCTTTTCCGATTGCAGTGAGTAGATTCAAGATTCAAGATTCAAGAGTTTTATTTGTCACATACACAGTTATATACACAATATACAACTGGCAGTGAAATGTAAACAGGTCCGCTCCATGGACAGTGCAAATAACAGTTACAAGAACACAAGGGAAATTAAAATAGAAATAGAATAAAATTAGAATAAAAAGTATTAACATAAGTAGAGTTATAAATAAATCAAGTAAGATAAAAATAGGAAATAAGATAAAAATAAAAAAATAAAATAAAAATATAAAATATAAAGTAAGTGGATATGATAAGTGAGATAAACTGTAGACTTAAAAATAAGTGGTTAACATAAAATATATATATATATATTTATATATAGAGAAGTATGATGTGCATGCAATAGGTATAATTGCAAATCGGAGTATAATGTGCAAACAGGAGTATGATGTGCAAACAGGTTTATTACAGGTTGTTACACAGTAACAATAGGAACGTAAAGTGCAGTGCAATGGCAGTATGTGAATGTTAATGTTTAAACTGGATGTTTATGCGTGTGCGGGGTGAAGTGAAGTCACGTGACTGAGTTCAGGAGTCTGATGGCCTGGGGGAAGAAACTCCTCCTGAGTCTTTCAGTCTTTGCCATCAGGCTACGGAAGCGCTTACCAGATGGCAGCAGGGTGAAGTGAGAGTATTGATCTCCCTTCAGATGCCACGAGGGCCCTCCCGGTCACTATCCAACTTTTTCTTTTTCTCACCCAGCGGGGCTTACTTGTCCGAAACCGTGAGTCTTGTTCTCCTTTCGGATGCTGCAAGAGCTCTCCTGGTCAAATGCTTATCTTTCCTCTTTTCCTGTCCAGCGAGGGCTCTCCTGGACAAACCTCTACGTTTACCTTCCACCCGTCTGCCAGCGAGCCCTACCCATCTGATTGCAGTGAGTATTGATCTCCCGTCGGATGCTGTGAGAGCTCTCCTGCCGGGTGTTTCACATCTCTTTCACCGTACCGTTGACCGATAGGACCCACTCACCTGATGCCATTTAATCAACAATAAGAGGTGTATATATACAGCATATTTACCTTCTTTCGTTGACCGTTTTTATTTTTAGCATCCCTCCACCACCCCATCTCCTCACTTTGATTTAATAAACTCTCATTAGACGTCAACACAATCCATAATAAAATACAGTCTAGTTCTAGACTATCTTATCACAGGGGGGGATACTCTGGGTTCGGGCCAAAATTCCGAGCCCGGAGCCCTCCCCCGGACAGCACGCCAAATACGCATAATCTTTACTCCGTTTAATTTGATGTAAGTGTCAACTCGTGAAATACACGCGGAGATGATGGTTAGTTTCGGCATACACATACATGCGGAATGACACAGCGTTGACATACACACGGAATCACACGGCGTAGAATGTAGTAATGTTTGTTCGTGTGGGAAGAAGGAGGCGGGAACCGGCAAACGTTCAACATACTTTTAATAAAATAAATGAACACAAAATGAAAGTAAAAGCGGCAGCCCCTCACGGACGACTGCCGCACACATACATAAACAAAACATAAATAAAAATACAACTTAAAGTCCAGGCCTGGTCCTCTCTCGTCCTTCACTGGAGTCGCTCGTCCTTTTATGTCTCCGTGCTCCCTCATGAGAGGACTCGAGACCGGTGTGCCTCGCAGGTGACGTTCATTCTCAATCACGCACACCGATCTCGCTCGCTCCTCCCATGTCTCTCGCTCTTCCACCTCGCCACATAGACATACACGCGGAGATGATGGTTCGTTTCGGCGTACACATACATGCGGAATGACACAGCGTTGACATACACGCGGAATCACATGACGTACACATACACGCAGAATCACACGGCGTAGACATACACGCAGAATCACACGGCGTACACATACACGCAGAATCACACGGCGTACACATACACGCGGAATCACACGCCGTAGACATACACGCGGAATCACACGCCGTTGACATACACGCGGAATCACACAGCGTACACATACACGCGGAATCACACGCCGTAGACATACACGCGGAATCACATGGCGTTGACATACACGCGGAATCACACGCCGTAGACATACACGCGGAATCACACGGCGTTGACATACACGCGGAATCACACGGCGTACACATACACGCGGAATCACACGGCGTACACATACACGCGGAATCACACGGCGTACACATACACGCGGAGATGATGGTTCGTTTCAGCGTACACATACACGCGGAATCACACGGCGTAGACATACACGCGGAATCAGACGCCGTTGCCATACACGCGGAATCACACGGCGTAGACATACACGCGGAATCACACGCCGTACACATACACGCGGAATCACACGCCGTTGACATACACGCGGAATCACACGCCGTACACATACACTCGGAATCACACACCGTAGACATACACGCGGAATCACACGGCGTACACGTTCACGCGGAATCACACGGCGTAGACATACACGCGGAATCAAACGGCGTAGACATACACAAGGAATCACACGCCGTTGACATACACGCGGAATCACACGGCGTAGACATACACGCGGAATCACACGCCGTACACATACACGCGGAATCACACGCCGTTGACATACACGCGGAATCACACGGCGTACACGTTCACGCGGAATCACACGGCGTAGACATACACGCGGAATCAAACGGCGTAGACATACACACGGAATCACACGCCGTTGACATACACGCGGAATCACACGGCGTAGACATACACACGGAATCACACGCCGTTGACATACACGCGGAATCACACGGCGTAGACATACACGCGGAATCACACGCCGTACACATACACGCGGAATCACACGCCGTTGACATACACGCGGAATCACACGGCGTAGACATACACAAGGAATCACACGCCGTTGACATACACGCGGAATCACACGGCGTAGACATACACGCGGAATCACACGGCGTAGACATACACGCGGAATCACACGCCGTACACATACACGCGGAATCACACGCCGTTGACATACACGCGGAATCACACGGCGTACACGTTCACGCGGAATCACACGGCGTAGACATACACGCGGAATCAAACGGCGTAGACATACACACGGAATCACACGCCGTTGACATACACGCGGAATCACACGGCGTAGACATACACACGGAATCACACGGCGTAGACATACACGCGGAATCACACGGCGTAGACATTCACGCGGAATCACACGCCGTTGACATACACGCGGAATCACACGGCGTAGACATACACGTGGAGATGATGGTTCGTTTCGGCGTACACATACATGCGGAATCACCAATTATCATAGTAGAACAGCTTTCTCAAGCAGTTTGTGATGCATTTTGGAAACAGGAGATGAGGCCCTGGTCTAATGCGCCACCTGACTTGAGAAACCCATTCGCAAAGACTTACTTTTAGTCATTATTTGGGTAGCACACATATTCTGAATGCCTTCGGCAGAATTCAAATGAGCCATTTTAATCTAGATTAATTCCAAGATTACAGTGAGATTAATCTAGATTAAAAAAATGTTATGCCCACCACTAATATATATATATATATATATATATATATATATATATATATATATATATATATATATATATATATATACACACTCACCTAAAGGATTATTAGGAACACCTGTTACATTTCTCATTAATGCAATTATCTAATCAACCAATCACATGGCATTTGCTTCAATGCATTTAGGGGTGTGGTCCTGGTCAAGACAATCTCCTGAACTCCAAACTGAATGTCAGAATGGGAAAGAAAGGTGATTAAAGCAATTTTTAGCGTGGCATTTGTTGGTGCCAGATGGGCCGGTCTTGAGTATTTCACAATCTGCTCAGTTACTGGGATTTTCACGCACAACCATTTCTAGGGTTTACAAAGAATGGTGTGAAAAGAGAAAAACATCCAGTATGCGGCAGTCCTGTGGGCGTAAATGCCTTGTTGATGCTAGAGGTGAGAGGAGAATGGGCCGACTGATTCAAGCTGATAGAAGAGCAACTTTGTCTGAAATAACCACTCGTTACAACCGAGGTATGTAGCAAAGCATTTGTGAAGCCACAACACGCACAACCTTGAGGCGGATGGGCTACAACAGCAGAAGACCCCACCGGGTACCACTCATCTCCACTACAAATAGGAAAAAGAGGCTACAATTTGCACAAGCTCACCAAAATTGGACAGTTGAAGACTGGAAAAATGTTGCCTGGTCTGATGAGTCTCGATTTCTGTTGAGACATTCAGATGGTAGAGTCAGAATTTGGCGTAAACAGAATGAGAACATGGATCCATCATGCCTTGTTACCACTGTGCAGGCTGGTGGTGGTGGTGTAATGGTGTGGGGGATGTTTTCTTGGCACACTTTAGGCCCCTTAGTGCCAATTGGGAATTGTTTAAATGCCACGGCCTACCTGAATATTGTTTCTGACCATGCACATCCCTTTATGACCACCATGTACCCATCCTCTGATGGCTACTTCTAGCAGGATAATGCACCATGTCACAAAGCTCCAATCATTTCAAATTGGTTTCTTGAACAAGATCACTGTACTAAAATGGCCCTCACAGTCACCAGATCTCAACCCAATAGAGCATCTTTGGGATGTGGTGGAACGGGAGCTTCGTGCCCTGGATGTGCATCCCACAAATCTCCATCAACTGCAAGATGCTATCCTATCAATATGGGCCAACATTTCTAAAGAATGCTTTCAGCACCTTGTTGAATCAATGCCACATAGAATTAAGGCAGTTCTGAAGGCGAAAGGGGGTCAAACACAGTAGTAGTATGGTGTTCCTAATAATCCTTTAGGTGAGTGTATATATATATATATATATATATATATATATATATATCTACCATATTGTCCCGAATATAAGACAATATTTCTTATCGATCTCATAATCGAGCCCTAGCCTTTTCCATGTCAAATAATACTCTCGCCAGTAGGTGGCGCCAAACACAGCTAAACTAGTTCCCCTGGACTGAAGCAACCTGGTAAATTACTGTCAATTACACTGTTATGCAATCAAGTCTGTTATTTTTCTCTATTTTCTGTCTACTGTTATTTATTTATTTTTACAATGAGATGGATAGCCTAATTGTTTTTAAAAAGCCAAATGAAATGCAGGTTATATATGGTATGCCATTTGAAAAGGATAATCAGGGTTATATCTTATATTTGGGACAATGTGAGATTATATATATAGTGATGAAAAATATTAGTAAATTATTATATTATAATTATTACATATAAGTACAATATTGTTATTATATTATTATAACATCACTTATATTCTGTAGATTCCAAATGTTTAGAAGTAGCAGGAATAGTGCTGGACCTACCCGCAGACGAAGGAGAAGACAAGTCCCGCAAACACACAATGTGACTTTCAGAATGATTCTATTAAAATAAAACAAAATTCCCTGACCCAGACAGATTCAAATTTTGCAAAGTAGCCAGAGACCGAAAGGTTCAAGGGTCTTGTGCCCAGCTAAAATTAAAGTACGCAATGTGCTGGGGCGGTCAGCTCTATACATTAGACCACTGGTAGACAACATTTTTACCCTTTCTTTACAAACAGATTTGTACATGTTCCCGTTCATATTTCTGTAAGTGCTGAAAATATATGTTATAGTCATAAACAACCATAGTTTTAGCTTGTGTGCTGAAATATTGTTTGCCCTTTTTTGTGGTTGTTAGGACATTCCAAGCCAAACCATTTCAGATGCCCATAGTCATTCAAATACGAAGGCAACTGATTCATCTCCACCTACTTCCACAACAGTACATAACATGTATTCACCCGCTCAAAGCCCCACTGAAGTTGATGTTAGTGTAAAATATGAGATTATGATTTTATTTCTTTGTCTGTTAGATCAGAAATAACAACCTTTTGTTTTGCAAACTACCTTTTGTTTTGCAGCATTATCAACAAGGACATGGCCGTATTTTCGAGGAATCAAGGTTGCGCAAATGCTTTCAAATTATTAATTATCTTAGGCCGTAAGATAACACTACTTAACCAGTCTGCTTTTGTAATTTGCTTTGGAAAGGATAATCACATGTATTGAATATACACTGTGGAATCCTGGTCCTAGAGGGCCACTGTCCTGCAAAGTTTAGCTCCAACCAGCCAGTACCAGGATCGCCCACCCCTGATGTATTGTTTTTGTGCTTGCTTTATCAAGTGTATAAACAGTTCATGAACAGCAAGTGTTATCATTAATGGACAATTATCACCTATTATGTAAACCTAATTTTAATTTACTGGATGAACAATTCATCATTTAATGATACAATGCATATATTTTAAACTAGTTTAGTGTTTTAAACACCTGTAGGTAAGGTGCACACATTTATGCTCTGGTGTTCATTTAACACTGGAGACTGACAGTGATTCTGAGGATTTAGAGAATGGCATGCTGGCTTCACCTCCAAGACCCTACAGTCCTAATGTACGTGTAACTCGTACCTTCAAGAATGTAAAGCAACAAATTTTTTTCTTATTTTATCCTTTCCATTTGTACAGCTGCAAAAAGACCTTGTGGATGTTTTGGAGGAATTCAGGAGGGGCAATTTAGACCTGACCACCCATGTCACTGTTGTGGCCCGCAGAAGAGTTGCTCTTCATAAATCCTACTTTGAATGGCATAAAGTACCAAACATTGAATTTGTTGGTGAGATGGCACAAGATTATGGAGGACCACGTAGAGAGTTTTTCAGGTGATTACTGATTTTAAGTTTTTACACCCAAAAAAAGTAATGTTACTTTCAGCGTTTAAGGATGTATGTGTTTTTATTAAGTGTGGCATCTTGATCTTTTAAAAAAAATAATTCTCATGAGCGAAGTGCAGACATCCCTTGGCATTTTTGAGGGGAAACCTGAAAACTTACTCTTTGCATATAATCTGGATGCACTACAGCAGAACAAATACTACACTGCAGGAAAGCTGACTGCATGGTCCATTCTTCACAATGGACCTGGGATTAAATGCCTTAATCAGCACCTTTTCCAAATGATGTGTGGTAGGACCATAGACCTAAGCAAGTTTAACCTAGAAACTTTCCACGACACAGATGTACAACAACGACTGGAAAAGGTATTAATAAATAATAGTAAAACATGTGTAGTCTAATCTGCTTTGTGTAAAACACACGTTCATATGCACAGTGATTACATCATGAATGTTTTGTCATAATTATGCATTTTAATACTGTGTTTATCAATTTAAAAAAAATTAGATTTTACAATGCAAGACCACAGCGGAAATGTTGGAGGTCAAAACAGAACTGGGGGACTGGATTGCAGAATGTGGGAACCCCAACATATATTCTGCACCTCTTGCTGACCTTCCTGCTATTTACCAACAAGGAATAACCCACTACATGTACCACAGGTTGGGCATTTTAATATAATGTCATGTGCATATTCTTTGGACTTGTGAATTTTGATTATTTATGTAAATTGTTGTATTTTTATACCGCTGTAACTCCCTAATACTCTACACCCGATAAGCCCTTTATTTCATATATTAATAAGAGGGCGATCTCACCTGTTTACTGGGCATATCAGATGTAGTATCAAAGGGTCCTCGGCGGTGTCCTGAGCTCACTCAGCCTCGGATTCCGTTGCACTAGACAGGTTACTAATATTCTTTTCAATGTATATTTATTCTATTGATTTATCATGGATAGATATACAAATACTTAGAAAATAGGAAAAATGAATACTCTGAGTCAGGTCAAAGATTAATAAGGTTCACCACACTGGTTTCCTCATTTTACTTAATGAAAGTTTCAAAATAATACAAAGTACAATAAACTCAAAAATTAACAAAGTTCCAACAAAAAGAAATAACAGCGTAAAAATCTTCACCTGGGGTACGCCCCGATCTTCTCTCAGCACCCTGCTTTATCCTCCGTTTGCGTGGGGCGGTTACAATCATAAAGCAATTCCTAATATGGTAAGCATGATCCCTGGACAGTTTGCACACACTTGATATATTTGTCCAAGAATAAGATTATATTTTAGTACATACATATAGTATAGGCGTGAGGTCTTTCAGAGTTTAGAGGTTGCTGATAGAAACCGCAGCTTCGTGTGGTTTACATCTGCCCGTGTCATGGCCTTATCTCTGATTAACACCTTTAACTTCAGCCAACCCTCTCCCTCATGTCTAAAAATAGTTTAACTGTTAAACAGGCTACCCTGCATTTGACCTCATCCTCTAAGCAAAAATACACTTCTAAAATTCAAAGAAATATAATAATTTCTTTATTAAAATATATCCACTTCTAAGATCTAAAGAGAAATAATAATAGCATGTTTTATTTTACTTACGAGGCAAGTTTGGATGGTCCTGGGTGTACAGAGATCCAAACTTCTCTCGTAATTTAACCATTTCACAATGTGAGCATTCAAAGTCACTATCAAACACAATATGTTTAATATCATCCATCATACGTTTGTTCATTTTCTCCATCTGCCTAATTAACCTAGTTAATTGTTTCCGTCTGGAAGCTCGTCCTGCTTTGAGTGACTCCATCCTTTCGGATGGCCTTGAATGTCCGTTTGTCTTTGTCTTTCTTTTCTTCTCTCCGACGATGTCTGTCATGTTCTCTTCTGCATCGTTCTGTTAGCAAATCAGCCATAGTTCACTTGTATTCATCAATTTTAACACTCCTTTATAATTTCTGAGAAAACGTGTGAACGGAGATTCTTGGGAATTCGTAAATTGTAATTGTCCATTTCTGGCCTAAATAAACAAAATATATGATTGGCTAAGTATTGTCACAAGCACGCCAGGCTCCACCCTCTCCCAGTCACAGCGCACTCCATCACCAGAGTACTGATCACACGCACATGCGCCTCATCATCATCGTAATCACTGCCTGCACTTAAGCACCACGCTCACAGCCATTCACTGTCCGGTCTTGTTCGCCACAAGCTTATGCTACTGCTTACTCCTCTATGATACTTACCTGTTACTTACTAAGTCTCCAGTGTGTCTCCTCGTCCTGTCTCCTGTCTCCATCATCGCTCCTTCTGCCTAAACGCCATCATCTTCTGTAAACAAGAGTATTGTATTAGCCAGTTATCATCTTCCATCATCTGAACTCTCTCAGCTGAGACTCACCTGATCCGCTCTCTACCTGGTTTCATCAATAAACACTGTTTACCTCCATCATCTTACAGGGTTGCCAACTCTCACGCATTTGGCGTGATACTCACGTTTTCAGGCTCTGTCTCACGCTCTCACGCTGCCCAACTTAATCTCACGCCAAATTGCCAAACCTGCTTTTGATATTAAACAAAGTCTAAGCTTTTTACATTTTTTTTAAGTTTTAATGCGAAATTCAAACAATAAATAGCGTTTTGGCGCTAATATGGCATAACAGTTAAAGCCAGAGTGTTGAAAAACGGAGTTGCGACATGCATGGAAACTAATCAGCTCTCAATACTTCTAGCGCTGTGTCAATACATTTGAATGGCTTGATACACAACAGCTCCACTTTACAGGTATTTGCAGCAAGTTTTGGTAAACAGTACAGCATAGTGTGCATTGATTATTACATCAACCATACAGGATCGTTTTATAATGGAGAGTGATGGAGATGCAACATTGTTAACATTAATGGTAATGTTTTTTCTTGTATTTAGCCCTCAGGTATTCCTTACTAATTGGTCACATTTATATTCATTGATTGTCAAATGTGACCATCCACATTAACTATTTTTCAATTGAATAAATGTTCTATATTTTAGTTCAATAATATTTAGAGATATTTTGGTACTAAATACTATTTGTGCAATAATTATGGTCCATTAATGACCACTTAAAATATTTTTCTTCTAATTTTTTTTTATATTACAATTAGTATAGTAATTAAGGTTAAATTAGAGAATTCTTATTCAAAGAGGCAAATTAGAGTCATTTTGTGGCTCGAAAAATAATAATTTCCATTTGTAATGCCATTACCCACTATAGGCCTTTATGGCTCTATAATCAATATACATGTATCTAATCTATTTGCTCAAAAAAGTATTGCATTTTTGCATTTTAATAAATATTTAGATATGATCAAACACTAGATTTCTTTAAATGTGAAATTTTAAAATGTTAATAACGTACATATCCTTTTGTAACAAGTATTAACAAGTACCAGTTTAGCATTTTGAAAACTTCTGGTCACTGGCAAGAGTTCTTCAAATGTCATTAATCATTTAATTTTAACCATAACACAATTTTATAAGCACATACATATTCAGGTATGATCACAAAAAGATTTACATTTACATCTATGCATTTGGCAGTGTTTATGTGCACTGTAAGCTTCAGCACCAAGAAAAATTCCTTGTGTGTGAAAGCACACTTGGCAATAAAGCTCTTTCTGATTCTGATTCTGATTCTATGCATTTGGCAGACACTTTTATCCAAAGTGACCTACGTTGCATTCAAGGTACACATTTTACATTTTGTCAGTTCTTGCTTTCCCTGGGAATCGAACCTATGAACTTGGCGTTGCTAGCGCCACACTCTACTGTTTGAGTTACAGGAAAGTCAAAAGATGTTTGAAATGCAATGAAATACCAACACCTTTCATTGTTTTCATTTTAGGGTTTCCAGCGAGCTTGTGGCCAGATGTGGCAAGTTGTCCAGAGAAACTGGGAAATCTTTGCACCACTATTCACACATCCAACTAAAAACCTCTCAAGGAATGATATTAGTGATGGGTCGTTCGCGAATGAGTCGGCTCTAAGAGCCGGCTCTTTTAGGTGAACGACGGGAGCTGGCTCGCATTTCTGAAGAGCCGACTCTATTTAAAAAAATATATAGCCTATAGAAATTAAATCAGAAGGAGCAGAAGCACCAGCAGTAGTGCCCCAAACGTCTGCTGTTTGGATGCTGTTTGATGAGAGGGCAACTGGGAATGCAGCACGAAGGAATCCCTCAGCAGATGCCATAATGGAGGTCCGATCCTATTTGGAGGAGCCCCTCCTCCAAAGATCTGCAGATCCTCTGAGCTGGTGGAAGAACAAGGCCTCTATCTACCCACGGCTTACTAAAGTCATGACAGGGAGACTCTGCATAGTGGCCACATCCGTTCCCTCTGAGAGGGTCTTCTCAAAAACTGGACAAATTATTACTGAGAGAAGAAACCCCATCAGCCCCTCGAAAGTGAGACAGCTTGCATTTCTGAATGCAAATCTCTCATAAATTAAAATGTGATCAGCATTGTGTATGCTAGTTATACAAAACATAACTAGTGAGATAGTTCATGCTGGTTAATCCTTTAAGTTATTTATTTTTCTTTAATATGGGTTCTATTATGTTGTTCAGATTCAGTTTGTATTTGTTTTGAATGTTGTTTCAAGACATTAAAAAGTTGTAATTTAAATGCAAATGTTTAATAGTATTATTTTTTCATAAATCAATGCATTTTTAAAGAAATTGTGAGACATTGTGGCCTGGTTTCACAGACAGGGCTTAGACTAAGCCAGGATTAGGCCTTAGTTCAATTAGGACATTTAAGTGACTTTTATAAACGTCCCCATGAAAAAAACATTACTGGTGTGCATCTTGAGAAAAAACAATGCCACTGACATATTTTAAGATTTGTCAGTGCAAGATTCTTTCAGTTAAAATGGCTTAAACATGCATTTTAGTCTAGGATTAGCTTAAGCATTGTCTGTGAAGCCGGGGGTGTGAGTATTATTATTTAATTTAATCTTTTAATTAGAATTGTTTTCACACCTATCATAGACAAAACATTAAAAAAAATTAAAGAGCCGTTTGTGAGCCAAAAGAGCCGGCTCTTTTCAGTGAGCTGAGTCAAACGAGCCGGCTCACGAAAAAGAGCCGGATTGCCCATCACTAAATGATATGCAAGAACTTCGACATTAAATGGAGTCCGCAAGGCAGCAACAAAAGAGATCAGGAGGAGGACACCATCTTTCTTTGGGAGTGGTGATTGATGTCAATTGAAAGTAAGTAATCATTTGTGTAAAATGCATTATGCAAATGTTGCAATATGGTGTTTAATCAAGATTAGGTTAATGTAACATTTTTATTTTTCTGTTTATATAGATAACGAGCTAGATGCTACTTTGGAGGACATGTTCATTTTTGAAACTGGAGCAGATTCTGTTCCCTCAACTGTGAAATCTAGTTTTATGACCAAGAACCTGGTGTAACAGTGGTGGTAGCTGCCCTTAAATTAAATAAATTCTCTTTTATGCAAACTTCGGGCACCAGACAGTTTTTTTAAACTGACAAAAATGTAACAACCCCGGATAGCAAAGAAAACCACTGATTACACAAAAAATAAAGATTACCAAACAAGCTTCAATTTCAATGGAATTTATTTCTTTGTCCATAAATATATTCAAAAAGGGTAGTTGTTTAATTCAAATAATAATAAAAAAACAATTAATAAAAATTATATATATTTATAGATCTTAATGTAACAGTTCAATAATCACAGTTCACATCAAATAACACTACAGGCGAAATCCCAGCTGATAGGACTCAACTGTAACTGGGTGTCCACATTGGCAGATTCGTGTGTCCACATACATGCCAAACTTTTCATAAAACAAAAGAGGAAGAGAAAAAAACATTATTGAATACACATATCGTGGTTGAAAAACAAAACAACTTGCAATCTTAATCTTCAAACCTTACCTCACTAGTCATCTTCGTAGCCATGTAACTACCGTGGAAGAGTTGGTTCGACTGGGTCACCAACTGGAGAAAGACCATGAACAACAGAAGCAATGTGATAGCAAAGCTGGTTCCAAAACTCTTGTAGCATCACCCAGAGGAAATACTCCTAGCCAACCTTCTGTACAATGTTGGCGATGTAGAGGACTTCACGCACCAGGTACATGTCCTCACTTTACTTCTCCAGCTCAATCACCCCAGTCTTCAGGTTATCAGCCAGCTAGTAACAAACAGAATTTCCACTTACCCAAGCCGCCTGGCCAACCCTCCAACAATTCAATGTCTTCTGCAACTAAGAATTCTCTAACACCCCCAAGTAAACCAATTTCTACCCTTACAGCTAGAAGTGCATCATCCACTCCTACCAATCCTGTCAGCGTGCCTCAACAGGTAATTGTGCCTCTCAGTGTTGTCTCATGGAAGGGGAAAGCCATTGCCGACACAGGTGCAAGCTATACCCTTATCTGTGAGTTTCACTGGAAGAACATTGTTCAATGACCTCATGATCTACAACCCTGGACACTTGGACCTTTGTATCTTGTTAACCCCTAGGAGTCTGAGCTGTTTTGGGGCCCTTTAGAACAGGGACGTGCACAGGAATTTTGAGGGGCAGTTGCTCTGACCTAAAAAAAGGGCACTCCCCTACCAACTCCCCACCCTAAAAAAAAAAACTCACGGGCTATATGAAGGACTTAGAATAACAGGGTCTTTATTAAAATATATATACACAAAGAAGTAAAACACTGAAATAAAGCACTCAATCACCTTAACTAGGGGAGCGCGGGCCACAACCTAACGCGGGGTTAGTTTTAACCCTTTCTGCACATGCCAGAATGACGAAACTTGGTGTATTTACTAGTTGCCATATCAACATTATTTAGAGAAAAAATAGCGCCAAAAATTAAAAAATCTCTGGAAGATATTACTGAACATGTATTTAACCATAGCAAAAGTAAATTTCTTACTTAAGTTTAGTTTTAATCTCTGTTTTTTTGTGTTTATTTAAAATAAGACAAATCCGATATTATTTTAATCTTATATCTGTTATTTAACAGTTGAGATGGTTCTTTAATGCTGATCTGACAGCAGAAGACACCAGCCACGATTTAAATCCCAGTTGCGCAGATGGGGTGTGTTGTAACACTGCATTACAATGAGCCCCTATTAGAAATATGACATTATATTCTATATTTTTATGAATTCTTTTGAAAAACCATGAGAAAAGGGTGAATAATGACTGAGTTAATATTCAGAAATTATTAATTATTATTATGTTTTGAACTATGCTGTTTAGCTGTATTTAGCGATGTGTTTGTAGTCAAACTCAAAAATGCTTATATTTTTAATGATTAAAAAATGCCATTATTTTATAAAAAAAAAAAAAATTGTATTTTTATATTGAAGGGTCAAGGGTCAAGCCAAACATCACTTGTCTCTTCATCAGACACATATCCTTCAAGAATGATTTTATGTTCAATATTAAAATAAGAATGAATGATAATCAAGTTATAACCATTCCCTACATTTGATAAATCAGTTCTCTATATTCAAGGAGTGATTTTGAATATTGTAGTGTTTTAGTTGCTCTGTGCTTTTGAATCCAGCTCTGATGTCTGTGTCAAGACGTGCTGGCAGGCAAATGTCCTTGGTGTAGTAATAACACTCCAGGGAGTCAAACGAGATCAGCATATGTTAACTATATGTCTTCCTGAGGTGACCCCCCGGGGTCATCCCTGAAACATCTATGGGATTCTTTGGGGACTCTTTTGGGGAGAAATGTACCTCTCTGATACTTTTCTTTCTTTATAGAATAAAGTCACTTCTGTTCTAAATGTAGTATCAGCATGTTTTGGAGAAGCTTTGTTGATAGTTAGTTAAGATGTCCCGACCTTGATGGAAACTGTTTTTCTGGGAAACTTTGTGTGTGCGTCTCATGATTCTGTGCAGATCCAGTATTGGAGATGGTCCTTTCGGCAGACGATTCTAGACTTGGAGGCGTCTTTTCTATGACCTCCGAGGTCACTAGGGACTAATCTGGACCTGGGCGACATCAAGTCTACGCATTTTTAGTGATATATGCTCCTATCGGTCTACGTGTGGAAAGTTGCTTACATTGCATGTTGTTAGAACCAATCAGAATCATTCCACATGGCAGTAATGACGTGTCTAGACCTTGAAAACAGTATAACTGTTCAGAAAATTGCATGTACGTTAGACGGAGGCGGGGAGACTGTTAGAGGGAGTGCGGCCTACAAACTCCTCTTGAGCTGGCTTCTGCTGATGAAACTGCAAACTATTCTTCAGTAAAATTTTCTTTAATTAATCTGACTCCTGACTCCTGGTCTTCATTTTTCACTACTGGTCCTGGGTCCTAAGCTGTTACCCCAACAATATAATGTGCATGTTGGATTTAAATTGAATTAGTTTGTCTTGTATATTTTTTTGATTATATCAGGTAACATTTTAAGCTGTTATTTGGTCATGTTACAATGTACCCCACCTAGGGGGCATGTTGTCACATTTCACTTCCATTCTTTCGGGGTAAATCAAGAAAAAAGTATACACTGTATTAATGAAACAAAACCACATAATTGTACTAGACATGTGTGCAATTAATGTGGGAAACAATAAATACTCACCCAGTGGCGTAACTTTGCTTTGAAAAGTGGTGGGGACAGTGCCGCCGCTCCCATTATGCGCATCACGCGCTGCGTAGGGCACCACAACAGCCCGGGAGTCTATGCCCAAGACCAACCTAAAAAATGGTTTGCATTCAAACAAAAATGCAGTATTGCAGTAAGAAATATAATTTTTGCACTATAATTTTTATTTATATATCCGTATCAATTTGATAAATAAAATTATAATATTGGCAAGAAAACAAAGAGAAAGCAGCCGAGTCTGCCGGCCCAATTTATGAGCTGACAGAGCGGCCCACCGGGAATTCTCCCGATTCTCCCAATGGCCAATCCGGGCCTGCATTCTATGTATTAAAAAGAAAGAAGCTTTCAGCCTTACTCAACGGCCACGGAAACAGGCCATGGGTTCAATCCATTCCCGGCGTTCTTATTTTGCTTCCGATGAATTAAATATACAGGCAATTCGTTTATGAAACCTTGATCAAAATTAAAATACAATTCACTTTTCATCATCAACATATAAAAATTAAAACAATAATATAATAGGCTAATATTTAAACATATAGCCTAACTATGAATCTAAATAGGTTACGTTTTGCATGTAGCCTTCTCCACTCCAAACGCTTCAAAAATATATTTTTTTTATCAAACGCAAAGTTTTTAATTTCAAATTTAATTCCTAAATTCAGTTCATATTTCCAACAAAAGAAATTCCGAGCCAAAATAAGAAGTGGTAAAAAAACCCCAGGAAAAATGAAAAATATTAAAGAATTCGCAGGCGCTTTCGTCGGCATGAGTATAGGCTATAAGACGCGCAATATGTCTGGAGACATGGAGCGGGGTCAGACATGATTTCTATTGAGTGTTGTTTTGCAGAAATCATTTCTTTAAAGTGAATTTCGTTTTCTATAAATTGTATTTTAATTTTGATCAAGGTTTCATAAACGAATTGCCCGTACTATATTTAATACATAAGCAAAATAAGAACGCCGGGAATAGATTGACGTGCTAAACAAACCCACTGGCCTGTTTCCGCAGCCTTTGAGTAGCCTAATGCTGAAAGCGTCTTTGTTTTTAATACATTTCTAGAATATATGTATTACAGTATAGCATACATTACAGTAGGCCTGTTATGATATTTGTGCACCGGGGTCCGTAATTTCTAAATTAAAGTTATGCCACTGATGTTAACATGAGCGGTCCATGGCACCTGTTACTCGTAACGAAGTGGTAAAATTTTGAGTTACCACCATGCAAATTCAAACATTTCGCTCGTCTCTGTATGTGGCAGGCTGGCAGCAATGCGTCACAATAACCTGCGTATGTAACAGTCGATCATTCTTTACAGATGGCGCGGTATGTTTGGACAGAAGACGAGTTCTTTATTAAACTCATAAAAAACAATAGAATATAAAATGCCACAATTTATCAAGACCTTGAAGCAGATAAGAGAGAGAAACACCCAGAAACACCTCATGCCGCTCAAGTATAAGGTGCTTTCCTTGCCATCAGTGCTTGAATAACACACGCTTCTCCTTCCATTAATAATAATGGCGTGCGGTGGCTGGGATACACGTAAACCTAACAACATACGTGGCATAATATTTGGAATGACTTATCACGTGAGGAAAAAAATTGTTTTAGTCGAATAACATCAGTTAATGGAAACGCTGTCATTTCGCAATATTTTTTTTATCGACTAGGAAATATGCCAAAAGTTTTGTGCAAATCTGTAATGGAAAAAAAAAGCTTCTGACCGGCGGAAAAATGTGTTAAATGAATGAATTACGATTTGTAGATTGTGCTTTTGCTTTAATACACACCTTCCGCAATCTATTTTTCAATTACTTTTAAAAAGTGGTGGGGACAATATCGAGCCTGGCAAAAAGTGGTGGGGACTTGTCCCACCCGTAAATTATGCCTATGGTAAATTAAATACATTGCTAATAATTTGAAATATGAAATTTTATACTAAAAAAAACTGGAAGTTGAAATGAGGTACCGTTAGTGAAAGAAAGAAAAATAGAACGGGACAGTCAGATAATAAGTAATATCAGAGCAACTCCTTTGGCTAACAGCAGACCTGTGCTTTGCACATTCCTCTACACACGCACTGTGAAAAGCCGCGATACATGTGGATTTGTCACCAAAAATAATTTCAATATGTTTTTACTGCTTGCAAAATGCTTGTATTGCAGACATTACAAAAAGCTGTTGGACTGCTTTTGTTTTTCAACTTAAAAATATTTCCACACTGCAGACATTTTAGCTGCATCTGGCCAGAAATTGCTCTCCGTTTCTGAGACTTGTATGAAATCTAAAGCAACACACAAGATCAGGCTTATGTTTATGCTCAGTTAAAATCAAGGCCTTGATCGGCCTTGATCAGAATTGTTTATCGGATCAGGACATCCCTACTAATGTGTGCATTGGTATTATTTTTTATTGTGGTTAAAGACAGAAATCAACTGTTTTGTCTGACACCAATTAAAACATAGCACATGTCATATCAAAGGCCTAGATCAACATGTGTTTCTTTTCTACAGCAACTGTTAAAGCAACACATCTTCGAGCGTCTGCATTCACGCCTTACGCATGTCTTAGAACAGAGACCGCTGGACATGGACTACCTAGATTTCATCTGCACCCAAGAAATGGTTTTCATCAGTGCCCTATCTAGGCACATTGAAATGGCCCAGGAGTTAATGAATGTGTTGACGGAGCTTAGCGACCTGATAGGGATGCACCAACAAGATCATCAACAGCCGCCAAGAGTGGTACAGGTGGTAAAAGGGCCTTTTGCTGGCCGTCCAAAACTTCTTTTATCAGAAGAGTTTCTCATTCATCTGATTGAAATTGGATTGCCAGTTCCATGCATCGCCAAGCTAGCGGGGGTGTCCCGTAGAACAGTGTGCAGAAGGATGCAAGAAAACTCTATTTCTGTGAGAGGACTGTACAGTACATTGACGGATGAAGCACTGGATGAAATGGTGTCTGAGATTAAATCAAGGATGCCTCATGCCGGTTACCGTATAGTCAAAGGGACTTTGTTAGCAGAGGGACATCGGGTGCAGTGGAACCGGGTGAGGGCATCTATGCACCGTGTGGATACGATGGGGGTGTTGTCTCGGATGACGCAGTTGGGCTGTGTTGTTAGACGGACCTACTCTGTGCCCTGTCCCAGGTACCTGGTCCACATAGACACAAACCACAATCTTATCCGGTACGTCTTATTTTACTAGTGATTTTTCTTGGAATAAATGTGTACATATAACGGTTATTGTAACTATGTAAGTGCAATTATGTATGAACTTGTGAAAGATATAGTGGACCTGTTACCATTTATTTGGAATATAATAAATGGTTTTATCAGCAGGTACAACATTGTCATCTTTGGAGGGATTGATGGCTTTTCTCGAAAGGTAGACATTTAATATACATCACTATTTGCACGGTATAGTTTCCATGTTGGTCTGAGTCTGTGCATCTTAGCCTGATGACCAGATCACAAAGCTAACAGTGTGTCATAAAACCATTCAACTTTTGTATAATATTGGGAATAGGAGTAGGCCTACACAAGCCCTGTCAGGGAAATTATATATTTTTGTACACATTAAAATATATTTAATGGTCTTCTGCAAATAGCAGCCTATTATTTACAACCTATTGTTGTTCACAATTATGTCGGATGATATCCCTTGGTTTTGATGTTGTACTGATGTCTATTGTTGATGTAGATAATGTACCTGGGAGCTGCATCAAATAACCTGTCAGCCACCACTTTGGCCTTTTTCTCAGAATCTGTGGAGCGCTTTGGATTCCCACTCAGGTGAGATTTCATTCCACCACAGACATTTTCAACACAATAGTTTCATGATTGTCTGCCCTGAAATCACGATGTATGGATTATATAGAAAACATAGATCTCTGCAGAAATTAATTATTGTTAATCAGTGTCAACAAGTGTGTAAAATGTTTTTGAAAAATGACATTTCATATTTCATTTATTATTTCACAGCAATCCTATTTGTATATTCCTAGATAATTTCATTCCTTAATAATGCCATTAGGGATGAAACGGTATGAAAATTTCATATCACGATTATAATGACTCAAATTATCACGATTATCAATATTATCATGGTTTTGTTCAAATGAGATGAATGAATGAGATGAAAATCACGATGTATGGATTATATAGAAAACATAGATCTCTGCAGAAATTAATTATTGTTAATCAGTGTCAACAAGTGTGTAAAATGTTTTTGAAAAATGACATTTCATATTTCATTTATTAATTCACAGCAATCCTATTTGTATATTCCTAGATAATTTCATTCCTTAATAATGCCATTAGGGATGAAACGGTATGAAAATTTCATATCACGATTATAATGACTCAAATTATCACGATTATCAATATTATCATGGTTTTGTTCAAATGAGATGAATGTGTTCAAAAAGAACAGATGCACACACTGAAACCAATTACACAAGTCTTATATTTGATCAACAAATAAATCAAGCAGCTCTTGGCACTTTAAGGAAGATTCTATTCTGTGGAATTTCCTTCCTTATAATGACCGTCGTCAATAGCAACGCATTATAACAGCGCACATCCCTGCATCACAATGCAAAGCGCTCTCTCGTTTCATTCAAATGCTACTTGCGTCTCTGTTTTTGATTATATTTGAAATTAAATCAGGACTTTACTATTAATAGTACTATAATTATTACTATAACTTCTTGTGATCATCTTGTCTGGAAGATTATGTACACTACACAAAATGGATTATAAACAGGTAAGATTTAAAAGATTAATCTCAATTCGATTTGTCCCCGTAATTATTTATGTGGTAAAGAAAATCTGTGTAATAAGTGTTCAATGAATATACATTATTATCCCTTAAATGTCACCCTAGTCTTGTCTGAACTTGTTTGTTCGTCTTTGGCTCAAGCTTCACGCATAGTTTTAGTATTGAGGTCAAAGTCCACTTGCCTTGCGTTCGCAGATTTGAAGCGTTTCCCCCTTTTACAGCGACTTTCTTCTGGCATGTTCTGCAGACAGGGTGGCCATCTTCGATTAAGTTTCCCTCAGTACTTTTGTAAAAGCCAAAATATGACCACACCTCAGATTTGGTCCTTTTAGACGGCTGAGAAATCTCCCGGCGCTGTCACTGCCTTCTGACATTTCCTCTCATTCAAAACTAGGCATGAAACGATTACCGGTTTCATGATAAAATGTACTGACGGTTAGTAATATCGCTTAAAATTTAATTATCATTAAAACCGTGTGTGATTATCACGATTTTGAAAACTCGCGGTAAATTCTGTCCAGTCAGCGTCAGTCTGGTGCAGACGCAGTACGCAACGCTGTTTTTTGAATGAGAAGAAATGGCAGAAGGCAGTGACAGCGCCGGGAGATTGTTCAGCCTCTAAAAGGACCAAATCTGAGGTGTGGTCATATTTTGGCTTTTACAAAAGTCCTGAGGGAAACTTAATCGAAGATGCTCTGGTTACCCTGTCTGCAGAACATGCCAGATGAAAAATGCTGTAATAGGGGGAAACACTTCAAATCTGCGAAGATTTGCGAACGCAAGGCAAGTGGACTTTTACCTCAATACCAACACTACATCTGGGAAATAATAACGTGAAGCTTGAGCCAAAGACGAACGAACAAGTTATTTCAGCTGTGGCGTGCAACACAGTCACTAGGGCTGTAAAAATTGCTCAAAAATGACGTTTGAATATTCCCTCTAAAAAAAGCATGAATATTCGAACATCTGGTTGGCCATTTTATCAATGACGCGCATTACGTCAATAACAGGACAAATGAATACAAAGAGACATAACTACTTATATAGGTGTCTATTTAAGTTTAAACATATTTGACAACGTTCTCTCTCTCTCTCTCTCTCTCTCTCTCTCTCTCTCTCTCTCTCTCTCTCTCTCTCTCTCTCTCTCTCTCTCTCTCTCTCTCAACAAACACATTTTGAGAGCGGATCAAGAGTTTTGTGCAAGCAATTTAAAGTCGCGACTCTTGTCCTAAATATAGCAGGCTTCAAGTTTTACAGCATATTATTGAACGCTCCGAGTGAGCTGTGCTGTGGTAAACATGGAACTTTTCCTTGACATGAAACGGTAAATAATCAAACCAGTGGAAGCAGTGCATTTATCCTTTATTCGTGCAATATCTATTCAGTCAGTACCTGTTCCATTGCTTGACAGAACGTCTCGGTTACGTATGGTAACCCTGGTTCCCTGAAGGAGGGAACGGAGACGTACCGACGAATTGGGATCACTTCTGGGAGCCCCTATCAGCTTCGAGCTATCTAGAACCGGCCAATGAACAATTGGCGTGCGAAATTTGCATGGAAGCGAGAGCGAATGCACGCTGTTTTTCACTGAGGAGCCACACGTAGTGGCTCGACCTGCAGTGATGGTACAGCAACTGTGGCGACGGGACGTACGTCTCCGTTCCCTCCTTCAGGGAACGAGGGTTACCATATGTAACCGAGACGTTCCCATTCAGTCGGTCACGTTCGACGTACGTCGGACGTACCGACGAATTGGGATCCCCTATGGAAAACGCCATAGTTACTACCACTTCCAGCGCCCAGCGATGAGCCCCACGGACCCCGATCTGATGCGGGCGGGTAGGTTCACGCAGGGAGAGTCCAAGCTGCTGTTCCGAAAGACCCATTCAGCTGACTGTATTGGATAACGCTGGGAAAGCGTGCCTGTGAAGGCAGCTGCGGAAGCCACATCATGCCCAGAGGGAGTTAACATGTGGAGAATACACGTATGGGCTGGCCGTGGGCAGCACAACATACGGAAGTCCCAGGGGTGGCCCCGGCCAATTCTGGGACGGCAGAGGACACTCTGCCGAGGGAAAGACACGGGCTCGCCGTAGGGAGCCGTACCGTGGAGAAATACACACATGGGACCGCCGTGGGGGTCACTACATATGGAACCCAGCCTAACACAAGTTCCACCAACGCATACGAGTGTTAGACCTGGCGTCGAACGCTCCGCCACGTCCGACTGCCGTGGGTTGCGGAGGACTCAACAGGGTTCGCCGTTCCGGGGAACTCGACTGGAGCAGAATAAGCGCACGCATCCGTCTACCATAGGGGAGGGAATGGCGCAGCAAGCCGACACTAGAACAGGCATTTCGGTGTTACTGACTATGGGAAGTGAGCACACAGGAAGATACCGGCTCTACACGGAGGCTATAGAATCTAGCGAACGTGTTAGGTGTCGCCCAGCCCGCAGCTCTACAGATATCTGTCAGCGAGGCGCCACGAGCCAGCGCCCAGGAAGAGGCAACACCCCTAGTGGAGTGGGCTCTTAACCCGAGCGGGCAGGGCACGTCTTGGGACTGATAAGCCAAGACGATGGCATCCACTGTCCAGTGGGCCATCCTCTGCTTGGAGACAGCCTTTCCCTTCTGCTGTTCTCCGTAACAGACAAAGAGTTGCTCGGAGGTCCTGAAGCTTTGCGTTCTGTCCACGTAAGTCCGGAGAGCACGGACGGGACAGAGAAAAGCTAGGGCTGGGTCTGCCTCCTCCGAAGGCAGCGCTTGCAGGCTCACCACTTGGTCCCGGAAGGGAGTAGTGGGAACCTTGGGCACGTATCCAGGCCGGGGTCTCATGATCACATGAGAGTTACCGGGCCCGAATTCCAGGCACGATTCGTCGACCGAAAATGCCTGCAGGTCCCCTACCCTCTTGATGGAGGCCAACGCAATCAGGAGTATAGTCTTTAACGACAGGATTTTCAACTCAGCTGACTGCAGAGGCTCAAAGGGTTCTCTCTGTAGTGCAGTAAGCACCAGAGCTAAGTCCCAAGAGGGTATAGAGGGAGGACGAGGATTTAATCTCCTCGCTCCCCTAAGGAACCTGACGATCAGATCGTGCTTACCTAGAGATTTCCCATCTACGAGCTCATGATTAGCGGCGATAGCGGCGACATAGACCTTGAGGGTGGAGGGAGACAGCCTTCGCTCCAACCCATCCTGTAGAAAGGTAAGCACAGATGCGATCGAACATCTTCGGGGATCTTCTCGGCGAGAAGAGCACCAATCGACATACAGGTTCCACTTCAACGCATAGAGGCGCCTCGTAGAGGGGGCTCTGGCGGAAGTGATGGTGTCAACTACCGTCCAGGGACCAGACATGGAGTTTCCAGAGGTCTGGACGCGGGTGCCATAGGGTGCCCCGTCTCTGAGTCAGGAGGTCCTGCCTCAGAGGAATGGGCCAGGGAGGTGCTGTCGCAAGGAGCACTAGTTCCGGGAACCAAGTCCGGTTGGGCCAATACGGAGCGACCAACAGGACCTGCTCCTCGTCCTCCCTGACTTTGCACAGTGTCTGCGCAAGAAGGCTCACTGGGGGAAACGCATACTTGCGTTCTTCCCGGGGCCAGCTGTGGGCCAGGGCATCCGACCCGAGGGTCCCCTCGGTCAAGGAATAAAACCACTGACAGTGGGTCGTCTCTGGGGAGGCAAACAGGTCTACCTGTGCGGCCCCGAAACGACTCCAGATTAGCTGGACCGCCTGGGGATGGAGTTGCCATTCTCCCGGAAGTACCTGCTGACGTGACAGCTTGTCGGCCGCACGATTGAGCAGGCCCGGAATGTGAACAGCACGAAGCGACCTCAGATGCTTCTGACTCCATAAGAGGAGATGGCGGGCGAGTTGCGACATGCGACGGGAGCGTAGACCACCCTGTTTGTTGATGTACGCTGCGGCCGCAGTGTTGTCCGTCCGGACCAGAACGTGCTTGCCTCTGAGCGGCACTTTGAAGCGGCTGAGTGCAAGACGAACTGCTAACAACTCGAGGCAATTGATATGCCATTGCAGTTGAGGCCCCGTCCACAGACCCGAAACTGCAAGCCCGTTGTACGTGGCACCCCAACCCGAGGATGAGGCATCCGTGGAGACAACGGAGTGCCTGGACACTTGTTCTAGGGGAACTCCCGCCCGGAGAAACAGAGGGTCCGACCACGGGCCGAAGGTTTGGCGGCACCTCGGAGTCACTTGGACGCGAAGGGAACCGCTGTGCCACGCCCATCTCGGGACTCGATCGTGTAGCCAGCGTTGAAGCGGTCTCATATGAAGCAATCCGAGCGGCGTTACTGCGGCTGCGGATGCCATATGCCCCAGGAGCCTCTGAAAATGTTTCAGTGGAACCGCTGTCTTGCCTTTGAACGAATTCAGGCAGTTCAACACCAACTGGACGCGCTCCTCGGTGAGGCGCGCAGTCATGGTGACCGAGATCCTCTGCGTGGGGCAGAGTTTGCTCTTCTCCCAGTTGACCCGAAGTCCCAACTGGCTGAGGTGACTGAGCACCTTGTCCCTGTGTTCGCACAACTGCTCTCGCGACTGGGCAAGAATCAGCCAGTCGTCGAGGTAGTTGAGGATGCAAACACCATGCTCTCTCATGGGAGCAATGGCCGCCTCCGCAACCTTCGTAAAGACGCGGGGCGACAGGGACAGGCCGAAGGGTAAGACACGGTACTGACATGCCCGTCCCTCGAACGCGAAGCGCAGAAAGGGCCGGTCGAGGGGAAACGAGAATGAAAGTACGCGTCCTTCAGGTCGATCGCTGCAAACCAATCTTGGGGACGGACGCACCTGAAGATGTGCTACTGCGTTAGCATTCTGAACGGCAGCCTGTGAAGGGACCGGTTCAAGAATCGCAGGTCCAAGACCGGCCATAACCCGCCGCCTTTCTTGGGTACAATGAAGTACGGGCTGTAGAACCCGGACCTCATATCGGCTGGAGGGACCGGCTCCATCGCGTCCTTCGCCAGTAGGACAGCGATCTCCACCCGGAGCACGGGGGCGTTCTCCTTCGCTACTGGGAAGTGAACGCCCCCAAACTTAGGGGGACGCATGGCGAACTGAATCGCATAGCCGAGTCTGATGGTACAGCCCCGAGACGGGCTGGGAAGCTCTAGCCAGGCTTCCAGACACCAAGCAAGGGGATTAACCACAGACGTACCCGCAGCGGGGCAGCGACGTGGAATGCAGGGATCCGACTCGGACGGCATGGAGCGGCCCGAAGTGGGATCTGAGTGTGCTGTGCAACACTTACCTGCGTCCGCGGAGGGGGCGTGCGAGTGTGGGGAGGCCGCTTGAGTGCGTTCCCACAGCCGGCACCCCCTGCTGGCGAAGGGAGAGGCGTCTGAGGGTGGCGAGGCATGGGAGCGTCGACCACCGCCAAGCGCGCTCCCAAATGAAGGAGGGGCTGAGCGTGGCAAGGCTTTGTGGCGTTGCGCACAGTCTGCCTCACCTCCTTCCTCAGCGGGGAACAAGAGTGGCGAGGCATAGCGTCGCGCACTGTTGTCAACGCACCGCTGAGAAGAGGGGAATGAGAGTGGCGAGGCTTTGTAGCGTCACACACTGCCATTCTCGCCCTCTTGTGGGGAGGGGAATGAAAGCGGCGAGGCTCTGTAGCGTCACACGCTGCCATTCCTGAACTCCCGAGACCCCGAGGTATTGGAACTTTTTTTTTTGGGTACCACTGGCTGTTTTTAACATCAGTGGCGGAACAGAATTACTAATGGTTTTCCACCCGGCCCTCCTCCGGGGAAGAACAGTTCCAGACCAAATCCGGGTCAATTGTGTTTCTGGACCAGGGTGGACATCGTCTAGCCAAGGGCCAGCGCTGTGCGCAGCTCAACCTCAGCTCAGAACTACCCTCGTGCACTAAGCAGGGCGGAGGTGGCCTGCCAGTGGCACTGCCACCCCACCGATGAGGGTAGTGAGAGAGAGGAAAACTTTATACAGATTATGGCCCTATTGGTGTTCCATATTTTGGCACCAATAGTTCCACAATGCCAAAGCCTTCCAATGCACATCCGAAAAAAGGCAAGGGGCAGGCAAGGCGATTTACGCGTTGCACTATGCCTCAGCCATCCGGGAAAGCATGGCTGTCAAGTATGAATCTGATTCAGCACGAGCGCCCACTATTACGGTGGGAATCTCAGCATCATCTTCATTTTCAACCCATAACAGCCCTCTCTCCGATGCAGCGATTGACATCTGTCCTCTGCTAGAACCCCAAATGAAATGCTAGGTCCCCTTTCAAGGACCAGCAATCCCATCTGTAAGCTACCAGCAGACACGTGAGACAGTGGGCGTGGCCGTGAGACGGCACACGGCGCGCTGAACACTCAAGCCCCTATGAAAAAGGCAAGACGAACAGCGCGCCGACGTGGCTATGCTCTCATGAGAGAGCATAGACCACCCACGAACACAGTCTCAACATGCTTGCGATGCGATAGAGGAGTGAGGGGCCCACAGAGATGTACGCGGCAGGGAAGCCTCACTGTAATCCTCAGGCCACCCAGGCTTATCAGCCAAAATAGTCCCCCCTCTGGTGCACCAGAAAAGAGACTAGATCGGGGTATAAGCGAAGGGACTCAACCCCGTTTGAGGCATCATAGTCTCGACCGCGCATCGGAGTCGCCGAGTGACGCGCGCAGAGTTGCCGTGGCAACCCGCGCTGTCACCCGGCAGCCAGACGGCACACGGCGCGCTGAACACTCAAACCCTCACGCGGAAGGTGAGATGACCAGCGTGTCGACGTGATCCCGTTCCCCTGGGAGAACATGGATCACCCACGACACAATCTCAACATGTTTATGCGAGAGGGATCGTGGCCGTCAGGACAGGAAACAACCGCATCCAGAAACGCACGGGTGGAATGCCATCTTGAAAAAGACGCAGCGTCACCCGTGTACTCTTTTGTGAGGAAACGCTCTGTGCTGAAGCACTCAGGGGGAAACGCGACAGCGCACGGGATTGTAGTGCAGCCCGTGCCTGTACTCAATACAGGAAAACGCCCAAACCAGACCAACAGAAATTTGTTGCTGTGAAAACAGCAGTTTTCTCTGTAGCGCAGAGACAGCTGATGAGTCTTCCGCGGTCCCGCTGGAATGTGCCGTCTCTCCAACACGCGTTTCTCCTCTTCTCCGGTTCTTTCAAACTCTTTAATGTCTTGCTGATAGCAGCGAACTCAATTTGAGTCGTCTTCATCTGTCGTGTGGCTCCGAAGTGAATGACAGCGTGCATTCGCTCTCGCTTCCTGTTTATACCCGTGGCGCGGGGCGGAGCGCGAGATGCAAATCTCGCACGCCAATTGTTCATTGGCCGGTTCTAGATAGCTCGAAGCTGATAGGGGCTCCCAGAAGTGATCCCAATTCGTCGGTACGTCCGACGTACGTCGAACGTGACTGACTGAATGGGAACTCCAGCCTGCCCCATCCACGACACTGATCGCTCTCATGTCCTTACAAATTAACTAAATTGATTTCTCCGTTATGGCCTCTTGTCGTGTTGCAGACAGAGAGCTTGTGGCGGGCGATGCAAAGTACGGCTGGTCCAGTTTGCACATACAAATTAGTTGCTTATATTTACAAAACGAGCCTACAAAAGCATAAAAAAGCCTGTTTAATAAAGAAAAGTTCACGAAACTAAGTGAAAACTCACTAAAGTGTTTAGTGAAATTAGGAAATATTTAGATATCATAAATTGAGTTGTATAAGTTAACGTTACATTTCTACATACATTTTGTTCTCATGTCACAAGTAATATCAAGGTTTATTTTGATCTGTTTTACATGATTCTTTTGTAGTGTGGTTTTCGGTTAAGTGTACTAAAATAAATATAGTCACCTGTGTACATTAGCCCACTTCTTCTCGACGCTTTTCCTGATAGTTTATAGAACAATTACTCCGAGTCGCCCTCTGTCGTTTCAAAGAAAAGCACAACGGCGAGCGGGTCAAGTATAAACACCTCGTCCGTTTGGGGAGGAGCGCATGCAGTCAGTGGAGGCTCGCGCTGCGGAGACAGGCCAAAGTACACAAGGCTTCAGGCGCGCTAGCGTGCCCACTCGCAAAGCAGACAGCCACACCTCTACTACCGCGGGTGTTTTCCCCACATTTTTCGAATTTATTCCCCTATTTATTCGAATATTAATTTTCACCTTCGAAATTCGTTTTTTAAAAACTATTCGAATATATATTCGAATTTAGAATATTCGTTGACAGCCCTACTAGTCACTGTTGCGGTTGAACTTATTATAGGCTTCTCAAAAGCCATCTGTTATAATCGCATTGCGCATTCAGAGCGTGCTCTCACTCACTGAAATCTGCACTCAAAGCAGAGATGAACATGCGATGTACGCAGGACATTCATTCAGCATTCAGTGGTTGGATATGTAGCAAGTGGCCGATTTGTAATGACTACGCCACCCCGAAAACGGGGAAATTATCAAAAAGAACACGCAAATAAGCTCCACTTGGAAAGGGCAAGAGGCGTGAGTTTCCGTTTAAACAGATATCTTTATTAAAGTTAAAAAGAGTTTACAAAATTTAAAATCCTCACAGCATTTAATTGTTGTAGTCAAATGAAAAAGAAAACAAAATTAATCAATGCAAAGGGAGGCTGAGGCTTCCTTTATGAGAAGCGGGCTAGTATGGTACACCCAGTGCACAAAAGAAATCTCACCAATCAAAATCACATCCATAAAGAATCACTGCAAATAATGACCAGAAATAGTGACACAGCAATAAATGACAACCCGTACTAAAGTGAAGCCTGTGTAACTCAACACCAGCCCGCTCCCAAGGAACACTCAGCTCCTGCAAAACACACAGAGCAAAGAATTACAGAAAACAAACAAACCAGAATCAAAATACTGAACAAATATAAACAAAACGTACAATACTCAAATTAGAAAAAAACGTAAAAGTATTAATTAAAGAAGGCAGTGTATACTGTCACAGCAGCAAAGATCAAACTCAGAACTGATCACGGTTCAAGATTGCAATATCACCGAGATCATTGATACCGCATAGCGGTAATCACTTCAATTAATAGTGACTGTTAACAAAACAGTCAAAATCACAAAAGGAACTGAGAGTTGGTGACAGTAATACAAAATAACTCAATACAAATAACAAAAACAAAATTAAACCAACCAAAATAACGACCACAACAAAAAGAAACAAATATCCAGCCCACTTAGCCACTGGACTAGAAGTGTCTGATGACCCAAAGCAGCAGCGCGGCCCAGAGCGCGGATTGGAGAGAGAGAGGAGGGGAGAGAAGGCGCAATGCCTTAACGAGGACCCTAAACGTAAACATTTATTACACTTTCAACTTAAAACATACACGATTTACAAGGGAGAAACAAACTACTCACCTTATTAGACGATGGGACACTCACAACCACACACACACGTCATACACACACGTCATACTGTAGCTCCTTTAGCTGGTGGGTGAACAGCTGGTGCACCGATCTGTCTACTGTGCTGCCCGGACGCGCAGGTGGGCACCCTGTAAACACACCGCGCTAAAACGCATAACTTACAGGAAACTTAAACTCAAACTTCTCACAACACCAAATGTACCACATTAAAACGTACCTGAGGGTAAGCAGTACACCACGCACACACACAGCTCTGGCGGACCAACATCACACTAAAGTAAAGATCGCATGATATCACTACATAGCATTCAGCTCTAACAACAAAGCTACATTGCTACAAACACATACCTGCGATCCACAACAGTGCGAGGAAAAAGGAGCGGGCCTTCGATCAAATGCACTCCAGGGGGCATGAACAACAAACTTATATGCAAAAGCGGAGAGGCACCCAATTGGCCACGTACTTAATGATGGTGACGTTTCAACCACGTCACAAGCATCACTACATTTTACCCCGCATTTTTGTGTCGTCGCCCCGACGATAAATCATACATAATCTACCCTCCAAGGCCGAAACAGATGTACTACCCACTATACTAAAAACTGTACCTGCCCCCAATGATCGTGGGAGGAGATGTACCTTAGAGTGCCGCCCAGCAGTACTCCTACTAGTTCTCCTGACCACAGCAGCATTGGAAGTAAGATTCCTCATGCCACCTGGGAATATGACATGGACAACGACCTCAGCCCAACATGACTCGAAGACTGGTCACTCACTCAATAAAAGACTTCCTCATGCCACCTGGAAATATGACATGGACAACGACCTCAGCCCAACATGACTCGGAGACTGGTCACTCACTCAATAAAAGACTTCCTCATGCCACCTGGAAATATGACATGGACAACGACCTCAGCCCAACATGACTCGGAGACTGGTCACTCACTCAATAAAAGACTTCCTCATGCCACCTGGAAATATGACATGGACAACGACCTCAGCCCAACATGACTCGAAGACTGGTCACTCACTCAATAAAAGACGTCCTCATGCCACCTGGAAATATGACATGGACAACGACCTCAGCCCAACATGACTCGGAGACTGGTCACTCACTCAATAAAAGACGTCCTCATGCCACCTGGAAATATGACATGGACAACGACCTCAGCCCAACATGACTCGGAGACTGGTCACTCACTCAATAAAAGACTTCCTCATGCCACCTGGAAATATGACATGGACAACGACCTCAGCCCAACATGACTCGAAGACTGGTCACTCACTCAATAAAAGACGTCCTCATGCCACCTGGAAATATGACATGGACAACGACCTCAGCCCAACATGACTCGAAGACTGGTCACTCACTCAATAAAAGACGTCCTCATGCCACCTGGGAATATGACCTGGACAACGACCTGACGTCCACGCATTTTAACTGCCCCCCCCCCCCCTGATCAGAGACTGACTGGACCTGTCGAAAAGCTTCGCTCCACACCTCTAACAAAGTGGAATTTGGTTGGCGGCGCACCAGCTGTTTAAGCTCCCGTCTCAAAACACTATCGCCAACGTATTCAACAAATTGATCACGTAACACGATTTCAGTGTTTACCATGGCATTTGACGACTGTTGCTTAACCTTCTCCAGGAGACTCATCAAGGCGAGGGAACACTCCAAGAGTGTTTCCCCCTCTTGCTGCCTCCGGAAGAAGAAAGCTTCCTGTAAGGCTACGTATGACAGTGAACATCCATACCACTCACGCAGTGCTCTAATAATTTTCTCAGGATCCCCACGCTCCTCATCTGAACGATATCGTATCTCTTCTCGTGCCTTCCCCTCCAAATGATCGAAAAGGAAGAAGGCTTGATCCGCGGGGGACAAATAACGGGTTCTCATACATGCTTTAGCTTCTTCAACCCATTCATTAATATCCACCCCAGACTTCCCACTAAATTTTGGGCACCTCCTATCTCTAGGTACAAATACGAACCTGTCAGTTACTGGAGTATTAGTACCAGTCAGTAATGGTAGTATAGGGGCGGTAGCTGCGGCAGAAGTACTAGGTCCCGCAACACTTTGCGGTTCAGATACCCTCTCCTGTCGCAATCTCTCATTGTCAGCTCTAAGTTGAGCCACAAGCTCTTTAAGTTCCTGTAATTCTCCCTCCATCATCAGAACACGTACCTACTTAATTTTGTAGTACTCAGCCCCACAATGAGCGGCACCTGAAGAAGTCGAACCAGAAACTGCAATCTCCAGAGCACACGCTGCTGCTTTGTTCCTACAATTCAATTCAATTCAATTCAAATTTATTTGTATAGCGCTTTTCACAATACACATTGTTTCAAAGCAGCTTCACAGAAAGTGCATTTCATAAATGTACATTGAAAAATGTTAGAAAGAGAATGTTAAAGAAAAATGTTAGGATAAGTTAATCAATCATGTATTATTTTAGGCCATAACAACGCTGGCGTTGAGTCGTCTCTTCACAGGCGTCGAGTCGTCTCATCACAGGGGCATCCGAAGTCTCCATGAGAGGCTGGATACAAACTGGAGCTGATGAACTAGTTACCTCGGGACTAGTGTCCCGAGATAACAACAGAAAAGCAGATGGGAAATAATTAGCATAGCTGCTGTTCAGAATATTAATGCTGTTGGTGCGATTTAACTGTAGTATAAAACTTATTTATAATGTGAATGCTTGGCTAAAGAGATGCGTCTTTAATCTAGTTTTAAACTGGGACAGCGAGTCTGAACCTCGAACAATATCCGGAAGACTATTCCAGAGTTTAGGAGCTAAATGTGAAAATGCCCTCCCTCCTTTAGTGGACTTAGATATCCTAGGAATGACCAGAAGCCTCGAGTTTAGTGATCTTAAAGAGCGCGATGGATTGTAGGGCGATAAAAGATCAGTTAAATACACTGGAGCTAAACCATTTAGGGCTTTATAGGTCAGTAGCAATACTTTGTAATTGATACGGAACTTACAGTTTTTTTTATTCGCTTTGGTACTATTTTCACATGTAAGGTGTACATTTTCAAAACTCTTAGTACAAAAATCCAAACTGATCACACTTGTAACACAGCTAGTCATTCTTTCAAAACTTGATGTAATGTTTTCATTCAGTTGCACATGTTTTCATTCCATATAATCATTATTGCAAACACAAGATTATTGTAATATGTAATGAGAACATTTGGTTTAATCACCGAAGCACAACAGTATGATCTTCTTTCAGTTTAGTACTTTTAACATTCAGTTAATCCAACAGCAAAAAATGCAAGATACATGTTTCAAATTAATATGCTACAGTACTATAAAAGACAGATTACACAGTTTTCACATTAGGCAATACACTTTACCAGTATATTTAATACATTACCCAACAGTTCCATAATCTATAATTTCCAAAATATCCATCCTATGTGTAATCAAGTGAAGGATCAATGAAGACATCCTCTACAATCATTTGGGCAAATTAGGTTTTATTTTTCATATATAATTGTAACAAGTATACTTTCTATAATGAAATGTAACTAAATGAGAAGAACATAACATTTAGTGCACACATTACATTAATTTGGATCAAGCCTGTCTTGAGCATTTGGCCATAGATTCTCATCCACATCACAATGAATGTTATCATTGTTCATGCACCTTGGAAAAAACCTTTTGGCATGGCGAATCCATGCTTGACATTGGTCTACACTGATGTCATCACATGCATCATCCATGGCCTGAAGGAGTGTAGCACGCTCAAGGGGTTGGCGATCATAGACCTTCCACCTCCATGCTGAAAAAAATTCCTCAATAGGGTTGAGGAAAGGAGAGTATGGAGGCAGGTAGAGGGTCATGAATCGGGGATGGGCGTAAAACCATGCTTGAACTACCTCTGCGTGGTGGAACCTGACATTGTCCCACACAATTACATAGGTGACCCCTTCACCTTGACAGGATGGCTCAATTTCATTGAGAAACTCAATAAGATGTGCAGCATTATAGGAGCCAAGTAATGGCCTACGTCCTACAACACCATCTTCAGAGATAGCTGCGCACATGGAGATGTTTCCTCCACGTTGTCCAGGCACTTGGACAGTGGCCCGTTGGCCGATGATGTTCCGTCCACGGCGACGAGTTTTGGCCAGGTTAAAGCCCGCTTCATCAACAAAAATGTACTTGTGATGGTTCACATCAGCATCAAGCGCCATAACCCTCTAAAAAATATATTTTGGTTAGTTCTTTTTACAGTGTTGTTCCAATATACATATGACGTAAGTGATGCATCAAATAGTAACAGTAATACAATATATAGTGCTGTACCTGGACATACTCAGCCCTTAGTTGTTTCACCCGGTCATTGTTTCTCTCAAAAGGCACCAGGTAAATTTGTTTCATTGATACCTGGTGCCTCTTTAAAAGGCGGCCTAATGTTGGTAGGCTGATGGATGCCACATTGGCAAAGGTGTCATTGTTCTCCTCAATTGCCTGCTTTATTTCTGACAGCCGTATATCATTCCTGGCCCTCACCATTTCCACCACTGCCCACTCTTGCTGGTCGGTCAGCACGCGGCCACGGCCACCGCTATGGGGTTTTCTGTCAATTCTAAGCATAGAACAGACTATCCTGTCAATAGATCATACTGTACGAATACTGTAACATGTCTGATGAATTTACATGCATTGCAATTTACTGTAAATTTAATAGTATACATCCTCTACACTTACCGGTTTTCTTGGCGAAAAGTTCGGATGATAGAATTGACAGTTGATCTTTTTAGATTTGGATCAACTAATTTGGCAGCCTCTGCCATAGTAAGGCCTCGGTTCACCACATGATCAACGATGATGGCCCGGACTTCATTAGAGACAACAGTTCTGCCTCCCTCTCTCTGATGACCAACCCTTTGACGGGCCCCATGCCCACCTCTCTGACCTCTCTGTTGGGGGCCATCCCCACCTCTCTGACCTCTCTGTTGGGGGCCATGCCCACCTCTCCGACCTCTCTGTTGGGGGCCATGCCCACCTCTCTGACCTCTCTGTTGGGGGCCATGCCCACCTCTCTGACGGGGCCCATGCCCACCTCTCTGACCTCTCTGTTGGGGCCCATGCCCACCTCTCTGACCTCTCTGTTGGGGGCCATGCCCACCTCTCTGACGGGGCCCATGCCCACCTCTCTGACCTCTCTGTTGGGGCCCATGCCCACCTCTCTGACGGATCCCTTGTCCACAAGCTCTTCCTATTACTTGCTGTCTATCCTGCTCCATGTTGAAAGAAATTGCCAGTGTTTACACCCCCACTTTTATATAGTGACCAATTGTGGTTACCACTATGTGAAATCAATTAGCAATAACGAGTATTCATCATGTGTGGTTACACATAATTTATATGTTTGTACAAACACATTTTTATTTCTGTAGTTCTCAAAATCCATATACTGTATATTGCTGACAAACCAATTTAAAATCTATAGGTTTACCAAACGGTTCAGTGATTAACTATTAAGATCAGTTGGATTAAATAATAGACAAAAGTATTAAACTGAACGAGAAGAGATGCAAATCAAAAGTTTGATAGTAAGATCTTTATGAAATGCAGTTACTATGAATGAAACATTTATAAAGATGAAACACTTATTTTGTGTAGTGAAAAGGATACTTTGTGGTTTTGTGTATTGTACTAACACAATTGAAAATATGCTGAAATGTTTGAAAAAAGTTCACTTTTGATGATCTGTTGTGATATTAGTACTATGAGTTTTGAAAAATTTCACCTTGGTTATGAAAATAGTACCAAAGCGAATAAAAAAAACTGTAATAGGTAACCAGTGTAGAGATGATAAAATTGGTGTTATATGATCATATTTTCTTGACCTAGTAAGAACTCTAGCAGCTGCGTTTTGGACTAACTGTAGCTTGTTTATCGATGATGCAGGACAACCAGCTAATAAAGCATTACAGTAATCTAGTCTCGAGGTCATGAATGCATGAACTAACTTTTCTGCATCAGAAATAGATAGCATGTTACGTAGCTTGGCAATGTTTCTAAGGTGGAAAAATGCCGTTCTTGTAACATATGAAATATGACTTTCGAAAGACAAGTTGCGGTCTAATATAACACCCAGGTCTCTTACTGTAGTGGATAAAGCGACAGGACATCCTTCCAAGGTAAAGTTGTATTGTGAGAGGTTTTGTGGGCAGTTTTTTGGACCAATAAGTAATACCTCCGTTTTATCTGAATTTAATAGCAGAAAATTACACGTCATCCAGTGTTTAATATCATCAACACACGCTGTCAGTTTAGATAATTTAGCGTTTTCATCTGGTCGTGATGAAATATATAATTGAGTGTCATCAGCATAACAGTGGAAATTAATTCCATGTTTTCTTATAATATTACCAAGTGGCAGCATATATATTGAGAATAGCAGAGGGCCTAGCACGGATCCTTGCGGCACCCCATAGTCTACTGATGTTATCTTTGATTTTTCCCCATTTAGACAGACAAAATGGTAGCGGTCTGATAAATACGATCTAAACCAGTTTAATGCCTGTCCCTGAACACCAGTGTAATTTTGAAGTCGATCTATGAGTATTTTATGATCTATAGTATCGAACGCAGCACTAAGATCGAGTAGAACTAGTATTGAGATACAGCCTTGATCAGAAGCTAGAAGTAAATCATTTGTGATTTTAACGAGTGCGGTTTCTGTGCTGTGATGCTGCCTGAATCCTGATTGAAATTTTTCATAGATATCATTTTCTTGCAAGAAAGAGCACAATTGAGCGGACACAACTTTTTCTAGTATTTTAGACATAAATGGAAGATTTGAAATTGGTCTGTAATTTGCTAGGTTATGATCTAATTGTGGCTTCTTAATGAGAGGTTTTATGACTGCCAACTTGAATATTCTTGGAACATGACTTAAAGATAAAGACGAGTTAATAATATTGAGAAGAGGCTCTTCCACTACAGGTAACAACTCTTTCAGTAGTTTAGTGGGTATTGGATCTAATAAACATGTTGTTGGTTTAGATGCAATGATAAGTTTATTTAGCTCTTCCTGTCCTATGGTTGTAAAGCGGTGTAGTAATTCTTGAGGGGCGATAATTGCGGTTGAATCATAAGACATCATTAATGATTGTACATTTACAATTTTGTTTCTGATGCTTTCTATTTTGTCAGCGAAGAAGTTCATAAAATCATTACTACTAAACTGTAACGGAATATTTTGTTCAGGCGATGCTTGTTTATTTGTTAGTCTAGCCACAGTGTTAAATAAAAACCTTGGGTTATTTTGGTTATTTTCTATTAGTTTGCGGAGATGCTCAGCCCTGGCTGCTTTTAGGGCCTTTTTATAACGTGACATACTTTCTTTCCATGCGATTCTAAAGACCTCTAAATTAGTATGTTTCCATTTACGCTCTAAGTTACGAGTTTCTCTCTTGATAACATGTGTAGCACTGTTGTACCATGGTGCTTTAGTTTTCTCTCTAACCTTTTTTAATCTAATTGGTGCTACAATTTCTAATGTACTAGAGAAAATGGTGCTCATACTGCTAGTCATTTCCTCTAGTTCATCTGTTTGTTTGGGTTCACTTAGCAGCTGAGCCAGATCAGGTAAGGTATTTGAGAATCTATCTATAGTGGTTGGAAGGATTGTTCTGCCTGGTCGATAACGTGGCGCAACATGACAGATTTCAGCAGTACGCAGTATGCAAGTTACCATGTAATGGTCAGTGACATCATCACTTTGTGGTATAATATCTATATCGGTTGGGTTGGTTCCATGTGATATAATTAAATCTAGTGTGTGATTAAGACGATGAGTGGGACCAGTGACGTTTTGCTTGACCCCAAAGGAATTTAATAGATCTGTAAACGCAGCCCCTAACGCGTCATTTGTGTTATCTACGTGTATGTTAAAATCTCCAACAATTAATGCTTTATCGACGTTGACCAATAGATCTGAGAGAAAGTCTGCAAACTCTTTTAGGAAAGCAGCATAGGGCCCTGGAGGTCTATATACAGTAGCTAAGGCTAGAGATAATACAGATTTCTTTCTTACATCTAATAGCGTGACATTTAGCACTAGTACTTCAAATGAATTAAACCTGTGACCTGTTTTCTGGGTAACATTAAGAATATCTCTATATATTGTTGCAACACCGCCGCCACGACCAATCAGACGGGGCTCATGCTTATAACAGTATCCTGGCGGAGTAGACTCATTTAGACCGAAATAATCATTTGGCTTAAGCCAGGTTTCAGTAAGGCAAAGTACATCGAAACTATTATCTGTGACCATTTCATTTACAATAACCGCCTTAGGTGTGAGCGATCTAATGTTTAGAAGACCTAGTTTTAGAAATTGTTTTTGTTCACTAATATTGAGATTTTCTGGTTTAATCACAATTAGATTTTTCCTAGATCCTACAGTAGATTTAATGTTTGACCTCACTAAACGAGGAATAGACACAGTTTCTATATAATGTTCTACATTGGTACTTATGTCAATTAAGTTAGTACAAAATTGGTTTTGTTCACTAATATTGAGATTTTCTGGTTTAATCACAATTAGATTTTTCCTAGATCTTACAGTAGATGTAATGTTTGACCTCACTAAACGAGGAATAGACACAGTTTCTATATAATGTTCTACACAGTTATGTTCAGACACAGTTTCTATATAATGTTCTACATTGGTACTTATGTCAATTAAGTTAGGACAGCAAATACTGTTATTTGGACTTTGACTTACTAGTCATATGATGGTGTGCAGCGCTCTGGAGATGTTGTCCGACAGAAGAGCCGCTCCGATTCTGCTGGGGTGAAGGCCATCAGGACGGAAGAGCCTAGGTCGCTCCCAAAACAGATTCCAATTATTTACAAAGAGCAGCTTCTGTTCATTACACCATGACATTAACCATTCATTTAGAGCAAATAATCTACTGAACTTTTCATGTCCTAGTCGGTACGTGGGAAGCGGTCCAGACACGATGATCGCTGCTTCAGGCGATGTTCTGCGCACCGTCTCGATCAGGCTCCTGTAGTCCCTCTTCAGAACCTCCGTCTGTCGCAGCCTGGTGTCGTTCGTCCCCGCGTGCAGCACGACAGCTCCGATGCGCTCGTCACCGTTCAGGATCTCGGGAACCTGCGCAGCGACATCGAGAACTCGAGCACCAGGAAAGCAGTGAGTGATAACCTTGCCTTTACCTGAGGTAGCGTGGACATGCCGGACGATGGAAGTACCGATGACCACAGCGTCGCGTTCCGTCTCGCGAAGAGGGGAGAAGCGGTTCCGGGTGGAGATCTCGAAGACCGGGAGGGGCGGAGAGGTCCTCGCTCTGGTCCTGGCTCGCGTCTTCCGCTGTGGAAACACCCAGGGTCCATGGCGCTGTGTCGGTGCCGGAGTGAACGAAACCAGGGATGATGATCGCGTCCTGGGTGCTTGGGTCCTGTGCAGAGAAACACGCGGAGTAGACGAGGTCGGAGTCAAAATGTTAGTATCCACTGACTTGTGCGCATCGGCGCGTGATGTTTCAAGCGCCGTTCGCCGCTCTCTCAGCACAGCTTGTCTGTCTAGAAGGCCGCGAATCTGACTCGCCAACGACTCCAACTCCAACTGCACCGAATGCAGCTCGAACGTGTCCTCACCTGCACTCAAAGGTAACATTAGACACGCATCCGAGTTATTGCGAATGGCGAATTGTAGCTATCAGTGTTTACCGGGTGTAACGTTAAACAAGTTACCACGCGTGCAAGGCTAGCGGGCTACCGGTGTAAACAAGTTACCACGCGTGCAAGGCTAGCGGGCTACGGCTAGTAGCGGAAGTTCGGATATAAGTAGCGATATCAAAGCAATCCGATTGTTTTTTATAGAGAATCGTATCGGAGATATGTTCACACGCTGTAAATAATAGAAAGTATTCGTTTGTAAGCGAGTATTAAGAAGAAAATCAAGGATTATGAATCAATTTGACGGAGCTCAAACACAAACAACGCGCTCACAACCTAATTAATCTAATATAGGGTGCCTTTGGTTGAGTTTATTATCCTGCTAGCAAAGCTATGTAGGGTGCTGTTTATTTACAGTTTCAGTTCAATTACAATGATATGATTGATTGGGTTATTTAAGACGTTTATTTTTTTAAAACATCTAAAAACAAAATAACCATTTATGCATCATAATCTAGCAGTTATTCTTTTTAGTCATATGTTCATGTTTTCATAGACATGTGATGTTTGTATTTGTCAACATAATTTTTTTTCGTAACACTCTTAAAATAGTTTCATATCTCCATGACGGAGACGCCCTGCACCCCCACAAGCCCGCCCCCAATTACTCGAGTACTCGTTTTTGAGACCTATCGATGATCGAAATGAGAAATTGACAAAAATTTCCATCCCTAAAAAATATCCATATTTAAAATAGTGCTAGGCGGTATACCGGCTCATACCGAATACCGGTATTTATTTTTGTCATGATATGAATTTTGATGATACCGCAATACCGGTACATGTCGCGTTCGGAACGCGGCGCAGCTTTTCACTGTTTGAGAGGGGTCACGTTTCACTGTAGTGAGAGCACAGCTGAGATCGCATCACAGCCTATGGTAAGTCCGAAATCACCCCCTAAAGCCTCATTCACTATTATTCCCTACGTTATCCACTTATGGGCAAAAATGTAACTGCTTTATTCTTTTCTGTGTTAAACTGACGTGTGTCATTTGTTCAGAGACTGTAGTGTTCTTAAATGCATTGCAAATATCCTTCGACCTTTTAAATGTTCTTCCGCGTTTCTCCCTCGTTTTGTCAGTTTGTTGTTATATAGGGTTAGATTTTTTAAAATGCTTAAGGTGCCCTATTTTTTTCTCTCTTCATGGTCATATTTTAACATGCATGTGTCTGTAATGAGTGTGTTGCATGTGTTTTATTGGTTGTTGTTGTCTCCACACAGCATCATTTTGTGGGGCTTTGTTATAAATAGGGAATTCTAGTCAATCTACTGCAGCATCCTCTCTCAATTAGTAGAAAATGTGTTTAACACCCAGTCATACCGTCATATACCGCGAAACCGAACTAAAATAACAAGTTTCCGGCAGACGGCTTAATTTTCATTGGATGAACTAACCCTTTAAATAAGGAGACCAAGCTGTTTAGCTAGCAAAATGTAGGGTGTAGTAACTAACGGTTATAATAGTAACTCGCGAGTGAGCGGGTGAACCACTGATGCTAATACAGCGGCTGTAGTTATTATAGTGTTGAGGCGCCCAAAAAATTCTGAACACAGAATTGGTGAAAAACTGTTTAACAATCTAACTCCACAATTCAGTTCACAGTCTTTGTAACTTTTCTCAAACCTCCATTTACTGAACATTTGTTAAAAACCAAAAATGAAACTTTTGTACCCATTTGATAGTTAAAATGCTTCTCTAGATGTGCTTGTGTGTTTGAATCTTTCTAACATGAATGTTCTTCAGCATCATGAATGAATGAAGAATAAACACCAACCTCTTTGTTCTTCAGGATCTTCAGTGCGTTTCATTCTGCAGGTTCTGGATCACTCGCGTACTCATTATCCTCAGGCTTTGCAGATTTCAGCTCTGCCTGATGCTTTGATGCTCGTCTTCACTTGTAGCCTGATGGGAATATTCCAGCATTTATTGATCAACTGATGTGGGAGGAGCTTCACTGGTGCTGTGATTGCCATGGGAAAAGCTAATCTGTCAAAAATCAAAAATATTTCAGTTGAGTTAGTTTTTTTCCTAAATGACACATCCAAGCATGTCTGCCTTACTAATTCAACTCATAACCATAACATTATTCTACTCCATTCAAATATTTTGAAACGTTAGTTTTTACTCTTGAAGTCTTAGGGTTTTGATGAGAGAGAAAAAAATTAATATCCAAGAAAGATTATATTCTGACAAAGACGAGCGCTTTTGCAAAAGTAACTCAAGAGTCCAGTCTCTAACATATACATACATAATCAATACCATGAGACAGCGGCTTCATCATATTTGAGCATTTCCAACCTGGCCTGAAACAGGGACGCATAAGCAGGTACATATTTCATCCCAGTCACCCTGCCCTGAGCCAGATATAATGGTATAATTTTTTTTTGGTAATATTCTCATAGATTACACTCAATTCAGTTCATAATTCAGTTCAATAAAAACATTATACAATATGCAGAAATACAGAAAATAATTAATAACTTAATTTAAATTCCAAATATAAATAATGGTAAGAAAAATTTAAAGCAAAAAAGAAACAAATGCACACTGTTGTCTGTTGACAGCAATGAAAAGAGCTTTAAGTGCCATTTCACAGGTGATCCGAAGACATCATAACAAATGAGGTGAAAACAGGAACTATTGAGATGAAATAAAGAATCTTTTCAGCAGCTCTGTTCATATTGATGAGCCTCAGACTATCAACACTCATTGAACAAGACATTCAGGATCATCAGCAGATCATCTCACTTTATTCGGACTGTTTCGGACACATTATTCCAGTCAGGATATATGACAAAATACTATTAAACTGCTCTATTGAAAGACAATACTGTAATATCTCACAATACGACATGGATAAAACACCAATAATACAAAAACAAACACCAATGACACTCAGATAAATAACTACAGCAGGATAATATGCCCATATGAATCTAGTTTGATTTTATGATAAGTACATCACTGTATGGAATTAGATCCAAACGGATAATGATTTTAAAACAAACCTTTAAAAAATAAAGAGCAGCACAAATATGTAATGTTTCCTGTATCAAACTTTATTCATATTTATCTATATACATTTACATCTAGATTTTAAATGTCTCACGTGGCTCATTATAGGCTCAATAGAATGTATTTAGCAGTAGGCTATCTGTTTTAGTATATTTTAACAATGTCATGTAACTAACATGTCTGATCAGTCAAAGATGTGAAAAGAGGAGAAATAAAACGTGAGCAGCAACACTTGAGATGGATTTCCATCCATTCCCCTCACAGATCTCAAACTTTGACTTTTGACTTGACACTCAGTAACAGTTCTCAGTCCAAACATCGAAACAATCAGGTCTGAATGAACTCAACACATGTTCCTCTCACGCTGCTGCTGCTGCACTAAATTATTATTTCAGGAGGAAGATGCCAGAAAAGACGCTCAAGTTGAGAACAATACAAAAATTAGCCTGTCGCTTCATCAAACTGTATAAAGTGTGTGTGCGATGGTGTGTAAATATGAGAAATACCGTGAACTGCTCGCCTCATCGGCTCCTCTTCTGTATTGGCAGCTTGTACTCTCTCACACAGCATTAGCGCCATTAATCAGGATCTCCGATGGCGCTGTATTTCACTGAGATACAGAGAGGAAAATAAGTATTTGAACACCCTCCTATTTTGCAAGTTCTCCCACTTAGAAATCATGGAGGGGTCTGAAATTGTCATCGTAGGTGCATGTCAATCAAAATCAAATCAAATCACTTTATTGTCACACAGCCATATGCACAAGTGCAACAGCAGGTGAAACTTAAGACGGGCCTTGACATGTGCTGGTTTAAGCAGGGGAACCTTCCGTGCCATGCATGATTTCAAACCATGACGTCTTAGTGCAGTGGTTCCCAACCACGTTCCTGGAGGACCCCCAACAGTGCACATTTTGGATGTGTCCTTTGTCTGACACACCCACATCAGGTCTTGGAGTAGCTACTAATGAGCTGATGACCTGAATCAGGTGTGTTTGATTGAGGAGACATGCAAAATGTGCACTGTTGGGGGTCCTCCAGGAACGTGGTTGGGAACCACTGTCTTAGTGTATTACCAACAGTAACCTTGGAAACGGTGGTCCCAGCTCTTTTCAGGTCATTGACCAGCTCATCCCGTGTAGTTCTGGGCTGATTTCTCACCTTTCTTAGGATTATTGAGACCCCACGAGGTGAGATCTTGCATGGAGTCCCAGTCCGAGGGAGATTGACAGTCATGTTTAGCTTCTTCCATTTTCTAATGATTGCTCCAACAGTTGACCTTTTTTCACCAAGCTGCTTGGCAATTTCTCCGTAGCCCTTTCCAGCCTTGTGGAGGTGTACAATTTTGTCTCTAGTGTCTTTGGACAGCTCTTTGGTCTTGGCCATGTTAGAAGTTGGATTCTTACTGATTGTATGGGGTGGACAGGTGTCTTTATGCAGCTAACGACCTCAAACAGGTGCATCTAATTTAGGATAATAAATGGAGTGGAGGTGGACATTTTAAAGGCAGACTAACAGGTCTTTGAGGGTCAGAATTCTAGCTGATAGACAGGTGTTCAAATACTTATTTGCAGCTGTATCATACAAATAAATAGTTAAAAAATCATATATTGTGATTTCTGGATATTTTTTTGTGATTATGTCTCTCACAGTGGACATGCACCTACGATGACAATTTCAGACCCATTTTCAGAACTTGCAAAATAGCAGGGTGTTCAAATACTTATTTTCCTCACTGTATATATATATATATATATATATATATATTATATATATATATAATATATATATATATATACATTTTTTTTTCGTTTCTGTAATGCAGCTGATAAATTTGTTTATTTTTGTCAATTGAAAGAGAGCATTTGTGTGTAATTTTAGTTGGACAGAAACCTGAGAACTTAAAGAGAATGACCTGTTTACTCAATTGGTTCATTTAAACAACCATTTCAAAAACTGAAGTGATTCTTTTTTTATATTATAGTAAGAATATGTATAACTCAATGTTTTAACTATTCGAAAAAGCTGAATAATCGTTCAAAACTTACTGATTAGTCGTCAAACAGATGACAATAATCGATGATTAGTCGATTAATTGGTTTGATAATCGTCAGATTAATCGATTATCAAAATAATCATTTGTTGCAGCCCTACTGCTACCCTGCCAGTACAAAGATAGATCAAAGTGACATTACGTTAACCAACCATTCAGAAACGTCCTGTTCGAGCCTTAATCGTCGAACTTTGTTGGGGACGTTATCTTGTTCCGGGTCCGACTCCAGTTCAAATTGATACGGTTGCACAGATGTGTCCTCAGAGAGACTAACTTTTCATTCAGACACTAAAGAATCATATTAATTTGTACAAAAATGGCATTATATGAACCCTTTAAAATTGCTAGTGCAATTGGAGGACAACCACAAAGACAATTGAATGAAATTTATCAAACCAGAGTCAAACAAAAAGCACAGAATTTTTATTGAAGATTGTTGAATATTAAATTTCAGCTTTTACCATCAAAAAGACGGTTTAGGCAACCTCAAGCAAGGACAAGGGTGTATCAAATATCATTTGTGCCCACTGCAGTCAGAACTTTAAATACTGGGACCTGAGCGTGAGGGGGATTGTGTTACTTGATGTCTTTTTATTTGATTTGTGTGATGATATTGAATGCGTTTCTTTGTGGTGAAGCCAAAGACAAATTTCCACTTGTGGACAATAAAGTGACTAACTAACTAAAGTTCACAACAAATCCAATGAACCACAGCCAATGACACCTGCTCATTTTCTGGTCTGTAACTACCACCCAAGACCATCTAACCCTCCGCCAGCTGCTCAGAATAGAGAAACCTTGTCAAAGAGATGGAAATACAGATGTTGCAATTTATTATTTCCAGTTTATCAATATTGAATAATGCTGAATCTTTATAAAGTTAAAGATGATCATCATTGCTTTAATGTTTATGATAGTTTTGTTTGTTTACCTTCACAATATGTTAAAACAAACTACATTTCCCATGAGAAGCCGCGCGCGAGATGGTCGGCAGAGAATGCTGGGAACGGTCGGGATTGTGCCCTCTATATTTCTTTGCCTGTTAAACATATACAGTTGTTTTGTTTCTCATCAAACTTTGATCAGTAAAGTTCCTGCGAAGATGATGTTTCTAGTCTCATTCACTCCATTCTAAATCTGGTTTCTCTCCAGCATGAATTCTCAAGTGTTTTTTAAGATGTCCTTTCAGATTGAAACTCTTTCCACACTGAGGGCATGTGTGGGGCTTCTCTCCAGAGTGAATTGACAAGTGGTCTTCAAAGTTTCCTTTAAAACTGAAACTCTTTCCACACTGAAGGCATGTGTAGGGGCCCTCTCCAGAGTGAATTATCAAATGGTTTTTAAGATGTTCTATTTGATTGAAACTCTTTCCACACTGAGGGCATGTGTGGAGTTTCTTTCTGGAGTGGACTGACAAGTGGTATTTAAAATTTGCTTTCTGATTGAAACTCTTTCCACACTGAGAGCAGGTGTAAGGTTTCTCTCCAGAGTGAATTCTCAAGTGGTATTTAAGATATAATTTATGATTGAAACTCTTTCCACACTGAGAGCAGATGAAAGGCTTCTCTCCAGAGTGAATTCTCAAGTGGTATTTAAAATCTCCTTTACGATTGAAACTCTTTCCACACTGAGAGCAGCTGAAAGGCTTCTCTCCAGAGTGGATTCTCATGTGGGCTTTAAGGTTTCCTTCTCTATTGAAACTCTTTCCACACTGTTGGCAGGTGAAAGGCTTCTTTCCAGTATGAATTATCATGTGATAGATAAGGCTTCCTTTACAAGTGAAACTCTTTCCACACTGAGAGCAGGTGTAAGGTTTCTCTCCAGAGTGAATTCTCAAGTGGTATTTAAGATATAATTTATGATTGAAACTCTTTCCACACTGTTGGCAGGTGAAAGGCTTCTTTCCAGTATGAATTATCATGTGATAGATAAGGCTTCCTTTACAAGTGAAACTCTTTCCACACTGAGAGCAGGTGTACGGTTTCTCTCCAGAGTGGATTCTCATGTGGGCTTTAAGGTTTCCTTGTTGTTTGAAACTCTTTCCACACTGTTGGCAGGTGAAAGGCTTCTCTCCAGAGTGGATTCTCATGTGGGCTTTAAGGTTTCCTTGTTGTTTGAAACTCTTTCCACACTGTTGGCAGGTGAAAGGCTTCTCTCCAGTGTGAATTCTCAAGTGGTTTTTAAAATCTCCTTTATGATTGAAACTCTTTCCACACTGACAGCAGGTGAACGGCTTCTCTCCAGTATGAATTGTCATGTGACTGATAAGGTTTCCTTCTCTACTGAAAGTCTTTCCACACTGTTGGCAGGCAAAATTACTTCCAGTTCCAGTCATTTGAGCTATTTTTCGTGAAGAAGTGTTTTCAGTCTGTGAGCGACTAAAAGTTTTTTCTCCAGTAATGAAATCATGATTGTTATATTGATCTTTCCTTTCCATTTCATTCAACACTTCGCTCTCCTCTTTCAGTGCTATCAGGTCTAAGGCAAAAAAAGAAAGAAAGAAGTTAACATCAATTTAACAGCACAAAGCAACAGACATCCAAACATGCATGTTAAGCAACAAAACCAACTGCAAGCAAAAGAGCACAGCAGAACAAAATAAAAATAAAACGATATGTAAAAAACAACACAAGACATAATTTTATGTTTAAATATCAGAGTTTTATTTATTATTAATGTTTAATTTCCCAGAGAAACAGTATTTGTGAAGAATTCCCATCATTGTACAGAAACGGTTTGTTGAAGATACAAATGAGGCCATCCTTAAAAATATTCTTGTTTGCCGTAACCCAACCGACCCTGTCAATTTAGGACCAACTCAAATTTTTTTTTTTTTTTTTTGCTTTTAGTCCGACCGACTTGCCGGTTATAAATTTGCGTTAAGACCGATCAATTTCTTTACTCTTCAAACAACTAATACAAAAGCAATAAAATAATATTAATTATATTATAGTAAGTATTGTAAATATATAAATTGCCTAGGCCTACATACAAACGAAGGCTACGTTCTTTCTTTTAAATAAAAACCCGTGGCATCATCTATGTTTACACTATTGGTTAACGGATGTCACACTATGGCCTGTGAGTTCGCTTCGTCTCATACTCTCATTCACTGTCAGAGTCAACGGTTCGCGCTTGGTAATGATGGCTGCGGCTGCAGTAAACAAAATGTTCGTGGTCACCGTTCAAAGTCATACTAGTTCAGGCACCATAATACATCTAAAATCTCGACACCGCTTTAACTTGGCACGAAGTTCTGGAAAAACTGTGCCCAGAACCACATTGCATCTTTGCCAGAAAGTCGCTGACAGTTCGGGCTCAGCGGGCACTCCAGAGAATGCTCTTCAAATATGACTACAGCTGTGGTTCCATGTTGACTGTAGAAGGCAAGTCTCTGTCCATTTAGGTTATGTGCACTCCGTCATGTAGTCATATTCCATAGGTGGTCTTTTGTCACTCAGACAGTAGCCGCGTTTCCATTACAGATTTGCTCAACTTTTGCAATATTTTCTAAAAGTCGATAAAAAAATATTGGGAAATGACAGCGTTTCCATTAACTGATGTTATGCGATTAAAACATTTTCGTGATAAATCATTCCAAAAATCATGCTACATGTGGTTAGGTTTATGTAGCCTATATCCCAGCCACTGCACGCCATTATTTTTAATGGTAAGAGACGTGTGTGTTATCCAAGCACTGATGACAAGGAAACCACCTTATACTTGAGCGGCACACATGAGGTGTTATGATAAATTGTGACATTTTATATTCTGTTGTTTTTTAAGAGTTTAATAAAGAACTCATCTTCTGTTCAAACATACCATCATCTGTAAAGAATGATCGACTTTTACAAACGTCAGGTTATTTTGATGCATTGCCACATACAGAGACGAGCGAAAAGATTTAATTTGAAGGTGGTAACTCAAAGGTTTTTTTTACCACTTCGTTATTTTGGCTTGGAATTTCGTTTGTTGGAAATATGAACTGAATTTAAAAATGCTTTTGAAATGGAAAACTTTGCGTTTAATAAACAAAATATATTTTTGAAATGAAGACAGCGTTTGGAGTGGAGTGCAAAATAATCCGTTCCCTGAGTCCACGGCCTTTGCTGTTATTGTGAGTGTACACAAATAAAAGTAGACCGTTTACTGTTTATAATTATGTCTTGCACTGATCTGTATGGCTAAAAATTATGGAGTATTGTGAGTTGTGTCCGCTGGAATAAGGAAAAAAAAATCCATCAAAAGGCGCCGACGACTTCACCGGACAGAGGGTTAAAGAAAACGTAGCCTATTTAGTTCCATATAGTTAGGCTATGTCTAAATATTATAATCTTTTAATTTCATATGTTGATTATGAAAAGTGAGCAGCATTAGTAAGGCACATAATCAGATGCACATATGTCTGGAGACATGGATTTTGAGCATTTCATTGAATTTGTTTTCTAGAAAGTCTTTCTTTAAAATGAATTTCGTTTTGTATAATTAATTTTGATCAATGTTTAATCAACTATTTGGCAGTATATTTAAGAAATAAGAAGCAAACCAAGATCGTCGGGAATGGATTGACATGCGTAACTGGCCTGTTTCCTCAGTCTTTGAGCAAGGCTGAAACTACAGCGTCTTTCTGTTTTAACACATTTCTTGAATATATGTCTTAATTACAGTAGGCCTATAGATAGTTAAGATATTTGTGGTTGCACCGGGTCCGTCATTATAAAGTTACGCCACTTTGCTTATTAGGAGAAAATATAGCCTATCTAGTTATTAGACATACTTGAATGGAAAAAAAATAATATGTAGGCCCTGTGTGGGAGCAATGTGTGACCATACCAGGTGACCTGTAAATACGAAAACTTTTTACATTGCAGTTTTGCGAAAATTTCCTTTTTCAAATTGCCTTAAACACTAGAACGGCCACGGGGTAAAATTTATCCATGGCTGTTTTTCAAATGTACATAAGATTTTCAATAAAATATCCAAGTCTCCCAGTCACTGACCTTTACTAAAACTGTGTTATTTACAATCCCTTGTTGTTAAAAATTGTTTAGATAAAACCAGATTTAAAAACGGGGCATTTAAACCTATAAGCGCCAGCGGGTCAAATTTACCCCTATATAATTCCTCTATTTTCGCACTTTAATTAAAATCTAGTGGCTTCTTTATATCTTGATTCTACCTCTTATTTCTTCAAATGAATGCACCTGAAATTCATGCAATAAACAAATTGACAAAGATTTCAAATTGTTTGTTGTCAATATAGCCTGCATCAAAATGAGGTTTGCAATCATGCGCCCGAAGGCACAGGTTGTAGACTCAGTGACGTCATGATATGCTAATTTGTTTAAATTCATACCTACGTAATCACCATCACCAAAATTGTACTTTTTTTTTACATTGAAACTTGAAAAAAAAAAAAATAGACCTACCTACCGACCCTTTTCTTTTTTACTGTTGCTGCAAACCAAAATATTTTTAAGGATGGCCTGACCTACTTTTGCCATATGATTGTGTATCAAAGTAAAATAATGACAAATGTCTTTGAAACACAAAAGTATGTTTAATTTTATATTTTTACAGGCTAAAATTCTGAATGGTTGTGTATTTAAGCTGTGAATATTTCTACTGAAAACATTTTCACACGCAATTTCATTAACAAAAAAAATCATTCATAATTACTTTTGCAGACTTAATTTGCAACATATTAACTGAGTTTAAAAATAAAACCTATAATATTTAACAGGAAATTTTCCTTCCACTTTATTTCGCTATACAAATTCACTTTTTTGACAGACTATTCAACATTTGCACACATGGGAACTGCAGGAATAGCAGTAAAGCACTGATACCTGATACAAATCCAGAGCAAAAGAAAGAGAGAATCATTCCTTCACAAAAACTGACTTACAGAAAAGGAACAAGTAGTATGTTACTATTATCAGGACCAGTTGCCTATATATGCAGAAAAACTGTATGAGAGATAAAAGCTACATTTACATTTAATTAAGAGTCATAGTTTCCCTTCCTGTGTACATGCAAGCAGCTTTTCTACCACAAAGCAGAAAATTATATTCCCCCGACACTGATGTACAGAACAAACATTACATCTGACTAGGGCTGGGCGATGTATCGAATATTAGCGAATTTTGACGACGATGTAAAACTTAAAAATATTGTGAATATCGAATATTTCAAATTCAAGTATACCTTCCCAAAGAATGCGCCAAACTCCCCAATATTACGTATTACACTATTCTACAATCGAAAAGGAAGCTTTGGCCCTTGTCCTTGCTCTGAATCATTTTGAGGTGTACGTTTCATCCAGTGTTTCACTTATTGTGTACACTGAACATAACCCTCTAGTGTTCCTCCACAGCATGAGAAACTCTAACCAGCGCTTAATGCGATGGAGTCTGTTTTTGCAGAGATATGACCTTACAGTCCGCCACATTCGTGGGAAGGATGTTTTGGCGGATGCTCTGTCAAGGTCGTAAGTTGTTGTGTTCGTTTATCCCATGCACTTTTTGATTTTGCCATAGGTTATCCTATAGCAACATTTTATGGGTGGGAGTGTTATGTGGGAGTGTTCTAATCTACGTTTCATTGCGGTTTACCTGGTAGCTCACCTGCAATCAACTGGTTAATTGGTGTCAACTGAGGGGAGCCTATTTCAACCTAGGACACATGCTCTCTTTCTCTCTCTCTATCTCTCGTCTTGCAGCCAACACTGCAGTAGCAGTGGCACTGTTTTTTTCTCTACAGTCCCTTTTTTTCTTTTTATATTTAATAAATTCACTTTGATTGGCAGATTTCTGTCTTTGTGTCCTTTATGTTGCATCCCTAGAGCCAGGGTTGTAACACTAGCCTCGCCCTCTTCATCTGCAGAGAAATCTGGTAGGCCTGTCGTCTCTAAACAAATAAAGCTGGTCGATTCATTCTCTTGTGGTGTGCTATTTGCGAGAAATAGTAAAAAGCGGGAAGAAATTACATTTCAAAAAAACATATTTTAAAGTTCTATGGACGAGCCGAACCTGCAAAACCTACATCAGTCTTACCATTCATTTTATTGATGGCTGGGAGCTGAAATCCGCTTGTCTGCAAACCAGTTACTTTCCAAATGCACACACCAGAGAGAACATCGCAGATGGATTACCTGCCACACTTGTGTCTTGGAATTTGAGAGAGGAGCAACAAGTTTGCATCACAACAGATAACGGGAGCAATATAGTCAAAGCGACTGAATTGAATAAATATACAAGGCTGCAGTGTTGCCATGCATGCCATAATTTGTGAAATAGTTTGACTTTTAATGTTAGGTTAAAGGATTGTATGCTAATTATTTATTTAATTTTTTTCACAGAGAGAAGCATGAGGGATGCCCGCATTGAACATGAGTATCGGTGTGTGCAAGAAAATTGTGGCCAGCTTCTCACACAGCTGGAGAAGGAGAAGAGAACTTGCCAATGTCCAGAGAGATCTCCATCTACCAAACCACCAGCTTATTACCAAGTCGCCTACCAGGTGCGGATCCAGGGAACAAATGATTGCTCGAGTTCTGGAGTAAGAGCCAGCCATAGGCAAAGTCCTTGCCTCTGATAAAAGGTGCCCACCTGGTATGATCTTTAGGTCCTGGAGTCTGTTCACAAAGCTCTACTACGGCCACTTCTAGATTTCACTGACGCATTGTCAGGTGAGGATCATGTCACGGTTCCTTGTATCAAACCAGTGCTTTCTCTGTTGAACACTGACATCCTTGCACCTCAAGAGGAAGATACAGACCTCACAAAATCAATCAAAAGCTAAATTCTGGAGTATTTCAAAGACAAATATTCTGATCCTGAGACCATTTGCTCCCTCACTGATCCGAGGTTTAAAACCACTTATATTGAACACAACAAAATTCAGGAGGTGAAAGCCAAGCTATTGACGAGATCGAGTCCCTACTTGCTAGCACGCATTCTGCGTCTGACACTGTGGAGTCCAGTTCAACAGCAAGTGCAGAAGCTCCACCAGAGCCACCAGCCCGAAAAAAGAAGACATTGGGGACCTTCTTCAAACAGGCAACATCCTCTTCTACTTCTTAGGGTTGTCCCAGAGGGAGGCAATTGAAAAGGAACTGGAAAGCTACTTGCACGCTGCAAATGCTGACAGTGACACAAAGCCACTAATGTGGTGGAGCATCCATGAGGCACATTTCCCCAAATGTGCAAAATTAGCTAAGAAATACCTATTAATTCCAGCAACTAGCCCCCCATCTGAGAGGGTTCTTAGTGCCAGTGGGAACATAGTTTCATGCCACAGAGCTTCTCTTAAACCAGAGACAGTTGACAGACTTGTGTTATTAGCTATATATATATATATATATATATATATATATATATATACACTCACCTAAAGGATTATTAGGAACACCTGTTCAATTTCTCATTAATGCAATTATCTAATCAACCAATCACATGGCAGTTGCTTCAATGCATTTAGGGGTGTGGTCCTGGTCAAGACAATCTCCTGAACTCCAAACTGAATGTCAGAATGGGAAAGAAAGGTGATTTAAGCAATTTTGAGTGTGGCATTGTTGTTGGTGCCAGATGGGCCGGTCTGAGTATTTCACAATCTGCTCAGTTACTGGGATTTTCACGCACAACCATTTCTAGGGTTTACAAAGAATGGTGTGAAAAGGGAAAAACATCCAGTATGCGGCAGTCCTGTGGGTGAAAATGCCTTGTTGATGCTAGAGGTCAGAGGAGAATGGGCCGACTGATTCAAGCTGATAGAAGAGCAACTTTGACTGAAATAACCACTTGTTACAACCGAGGTATGCAGCAAAGCATTTGTGAAGCCACAACACGCACAACCTTGAGGCGGATGGGCTACAACAGCAGAAGACCCCACCGGGTACCACTCATCTCCACTACAAATAGAAAAAGAGGCTACAATTTGCACAAGCTCACCAAAATTGGACAGTTGAAGACTGGAAAAATGTTGCCTGGTCTGATGAGTCTCTCTATTTCTGTTGAGACATTCAGATGGTAGAGTCAGAATTTGGCGTAAACAGAATGAGAACATGGATCCATCATGCCTTGTTACCACTGTGCAGGCTGGTGGTGGTGTAATGGTGTGGGGGATGTTTTCTTGACACACTTTAGGCCCCTTAGTGCCAATTGGGCATCGTTTAAATGCCACGGCCTACCTGAGCATTGTTTCTGACCATGTCCATCCCTTTATGACCACCATGTACCCATCTTCTGATGGCTACTTCCAGCAGGATAATGCCCCATGTCACAAAGCTCCAATCATTTCAAATTGGTTTGTTGAACATGACAATGAGTTTAATGTATTAAAATGGCCCCCACAGTCACCAGATCTCAACCCAATAGAGCATCTTTGGGATGTGGTGGAATGGGAGCTTCATGCCCTGGATGTGCATCCCACAAATCTCCATCAACTGCAAGATGCTATCCTATCAATATGGGCCAACATTTCTAAAGAATGCTTTCAGCACCTTGTTGAATCAATGCCACGTAGAATTAAGGCAGTTCTGAAGGTGAAAGGGGGTCAAACACAGTATTAGTATGGTGTTCCTAATAATCCTTTAGGTGAGTGTATATATATATGTGTGTAAGGAATAATTGACGACGGGAGTTTCAATTATTAGAACAATAATGCACACCCGAGGTGGTGATGCGGTCACGACGCGAAGCGGAGTTCTAATAATTGAACGCCCCGGAGTCAATTATTCCGCTTATACTACGATTACCACACCTCAAGACATCGATCCGAAGAAATATTTAAAGGGATTCGTCCGGTTTTTGTACTTAAATCGCTATTGTGAGTAGTACTATTTCTTCCGCGTCTCATCCAACGGCTCTTTTGCTAGTTCTGAAACGTAATTTTAAAGCTGTTAACGAAGGCTTGAGCCGTTGATAGCATTCTACTGCAGTTATTAATAAAGTTATTAGAAAGAGAGCGAGAGAAAGAGAGAGACAGAGCGAGAGAGAGAGAGAGAGAGAGAGCGCGAGTGCTTGTGTGAATTAGGCTACCTCTGTGCATCTCTAAACAGCGCTGTTATTACCTCGCTAGTGAAAAAATGTCACGTGTAGCCTTTAAGTTGCTCCACTATATAGGCTAACTGATCAAATGGTCAGGGCAGCGCTGACACCTTTTTGTGCAAACTGTAGTGTGTGTGCGAGCATGTGTGATTTCAGTAATGAGACAGAAAAGCTTGCCTTTGATGTCCGCTTCCGTCTGTTGGTTTTCATCTGGACTGTCTAATACTGCTGCCGCCCAGTTGTTAAACGTTTTATATTCACCGTAAATATTAAGATTTACTTTAGGAAAATCGTCTGTCATATTGTTGTTTTTTAGTCCTGTAATTTCCGTTATTACAGTTAACTATGCAAAGTGATATGGAACTGTAATGCGGTCAAGAGAGCTGCCTGGAACTACGTTCGCTGTGCATCTCCCAGAAAATAATTGCACACCTCAGAACGTTCATCAGCCAATCAGATTCAAGCATTCAACGGCCCCGTAGTATATATATATATATATATATATATATATATATATATATATATATATATATATATATATATATATATATATATATATATATATACACACACACACACACACATACATATATACATATATATATATATATATATATCCCAGTTTAATTTCCCCCAGTTGCACAATATAAATTGTGAATTGCAGTATTTAACTGCAATGTCTAGTTTTGCATTAGTATTACATCCTTCTCATGGGCATTTAATACTTTTTGACTTTTCAGTCTGAGTTAAATCTCTTTTTTGGCTCAATTTATCTGTAAAAGAAAACATGCCTAATAATTCTGAATACAAGGTGTTTTTCATTTCCAGCCTTCATGAGCAATTATATATCACTTATACATTATTAAATACTAATTTAATAGTAGTTATTAGTATTACTGTGGTTTGGAATTGGTCAAATGTGCCTGGAAAAAAAATGTATCTGGTCATGTGATCTCAACACGTCTGACCAGTTCCATGTCAAAAAAAGCGCTTCAATTCTGATTATTCAAAAATATCACTCATTTCTGTAGAGCTGGAGATTTTAATAATGATCAAATGACTGAGTTCAGCTTTGAGAATGAAACCAACCTGTGTGTTCCTCAGTTTCTTCATGTTTCACTCTCAATGTTTCTTCAATCTTCACGTCTTCACTCTCCTCTTTCTCTGTGTGTTCCTCAGTTTCTTCATGTTTCACTCTCAATGGTTCTTCAATCTTCATTTCTTCACTCTCCTCTTTAATAAACTCCATCTTTATAATAGTGTGTCATGTGGATCTCAGCTGCTTCTCCTGGAGTTTTTCAGTGTGTTTGTCCTGTTTAAGATGAGAATAATTAACAAAAATAAAAACACTCAAAACTAAATCTCTGAGAGTCTCAATCAGCTCTAGTTCAGAAGTTCAGTCTCAGGTAAAAGAGTCAGTCAGTCAGTCAGTCAGTCAGTCAGAGAGAGAGAGAGAGAGAGAGAGAGAGAGAGTGAGTTAATCTAGGTGTGTATGACATTCTTCTTTCAGACGAACACAATCAGAGTTATATTAAAAAAGTCCTGGCTCTTCCCAGGTTTATAATGGCAGTGACTGTTGGGTCATTTTTGAAGTCCATAAAAAAGTCAATTTTGTGTAAAAAATAAATAAATAAATAAATAAAAAATAAATAAATAAATAAATATATATATATATATATATATATATATATATATATATATATATATATATATATATATATATATATATATATATATATATATATATATATATATATATATATATATATATATATATATATATATATATATATATACATACATACATATTTAAAACTTTATAAAGTAAATTGTCTAGCTTCCGGTGAATCGCCTTCTGTATTCAACTTACAGGGTTCCTACACAATTTTAATTTCAAAATTCCATACTTTTCCAGACTCAAATTTCCAGACTTCCCTACAGATTTTTCCAACCATATTTAACTTGTTTTGTAGCCTGACGTCGTCATACTCAATTCTAGTCAGAATATGAGTCTGATACTGCTCTATTGGGCTGTGATTATGGGGCGTGTTTCAACCCAACCAGGAAAGGCCTCAATTGGATAGACCTACAACCAATCAGAGCGACGCATAATGTTAGTTGTCAAATGTCAACAGAACTCAACTGCACACAGTGTTGCCCGGAGAACCCCCCTGGAAAGCTATTGGGGCTTGTTTTTGGCTAGTTTTGAGGAACGTTAGCAATTGGGTGGGTTTTGTTGTAAAAACTTGACAACCCTGTCTGCCGGCACGCTGGAATAAGTAGCCTAACGTTAGAAGAAAAAGATGAGTGTAAACGAAAAAAAGAATTTAAGGATACACTGAGTACTAACCAACACGATCATCATTTCTGAGAGAAATAGTAAAGGTAAATGTATACGAACAAGTTCTCCGTTTAGGATTAGAACAAATTCAACCCAAGCGCCTTTGATGATGTGGATGATTCACAACCGCGAGCACAATCTGCCTGCAGTCGTCGAGATGGATCCTGAGGAGTTGAAGAAAAGATAGCCGCAAATGTGGAACTTCATCGCTGAGGAAGCTCGCAGATAACTGTGGTAACAAACCACGCACACGCAGTTCTATCCAACAGTATTTTTATGTTTCCTGAGTTTGGTCTCTTAATAACACTGTCTTAGTACATTAACCAATTGATTCCGTTACTGTTTATCATCTGTCCATCATCGTCTAAAGCCCGCCCTGACAATTTCATTGGTCCGAACAGTTTCTGTTCAGGCATAATTACTCCTCTACCGATCAAGTCCAGACCGAACTGCTAACAAGTATGTTACATTCTAAAGATTTAGTATTGGCGTTTTTGCCTTTTATTAGGATAGGAAAGTAGCTAGACAGGAAGTAAGGTGGGAGAGAGAGGGGGGCGGGATTGGGAAAAGTCCATGAGGCAGGACTCGAACTCGGTTCTCCCGAAGCACAACAGCACTACAAGGCGCCGCACTTACCCACAATGCTATCGGCACCGGCAAGTCTGTTACACTCTGAGTCAAAACCTCTATGTAGGCTATCATGTTAAATTTGTACATTTGAAAATTGTAGCTACTGTTGCTTGTACAAGTCAATTTAACACCAAACTAGGGCTGCACGATTAATCGAAAAAAAATCACGATCTCGATTCAAACATAAATGCAATCTCATTTCTTAATGTTGGCGATTCACTTCCGTGTATTTCCCTCAGATCATGCTGCGTTCACGCGTTATTGGTCACACCAGAGCTTGCCACACTCACACTATAACAAAACACTAACCAATCAATCATAAATCTCCACTTCTCTCCTCTCCCTCATTGGCCATGTTCCGCTGTTACTGACGTGTAACAAGGCGGCAGACCTAAACGGAGTCAGATTTGTAGCGGTAAGAGGTAAAAATGAACCCCAGTGAGGAAAATCCCTGTGGCGACGGTGAGAGTGAGGATGTAACAACCACATTGGTACACAAAAAAGGAGCACATTCATGAATTTATTTCATGAATTTGGCAGACGCTTTTATCCAAAAATCCTTCCACAAATCACACATTCCACCGTGTGGAGCTTTTTCGGGTTTAAACCTGAAGACGATGCACAAAGAGTTATTTGCAAATAGTGCTTTTGCATCATCGCAGCACCACAAGGTAACACCACTAATCTATACAATCACCTCAAACGTCACCACAAAATACAGTACGAGTTAGCCATGAGAGACAAGGGAGCCACACCACAAAATACCAGCCGCCAGACCACGCAAACTTCCATAACTCAGAAGTTGTAGTACGGAGCATTGCCATACCCTCCAAGTTCCCAGCGGCACAAAGATATAACAAAAGCCATTAGGGCTGTCACTTTTTATTCGATATTCGAATATGCATTCGAACATGATGTGAAATATCCGTAATCGAACTATAGAAACCGGATAGTTTATTTAAAGTGCCATGCAGAGCGGACCCGCGAATATTGCTGAAACGGGTGAAAAACATCCCAACTGTGTCGGATGCGGGTCGGGTCGAACAAGGGAGAACACGGATTTTAAACAGTCACGTGCAAACGAATATAAAAAATATATGCATGTACAGTGCCGCCGCTCCCATTACGCGCATCACGCGCTGGGCGTTGGGCACCAAGTGCTGACGGGGGCACCACAAGAAAATGCTCTCTCCACCTGTATTTCAAGATGATAAAATAATTTCAAATCCATATTAGTTTATTAGTGCGCACGCGCCCTCCCAGGAGAACCACAACCGCGAGCGCAATCTGCCTGCAGTCGTCGAGATGGATCCTGAGGAGTTGAAGAAAAGATAGCCGCAAATGTGGAACTTCATCGCTGAGGAAGCTCGCAGATAACTGTGGTAACAAACCACGCACACGCAGTTCTATCCAACAGTATTTTTATGTTTCCTGAGTTTGGTCTCTTAATAACACTGTCTTAGTACATTAACCAATGTTAAGCGTTTTCTTATAACATTTATTTAAAAATATATTTTATTTATAGGTTTCTTTTTTTACAACGAAATAAGACAACAAAACCCCTCTCTCCACAAGGCAAGATATTAAATAATCATAAAAATAGAAATAAACAGTAATAAGCATAGATTTACATCTAGTCTGTCTACATTTGTTGTTTCTACATTTAATTTAATTGTAACTAATTACTTTTATTTAAAATTTTGATTCATTTTTTTTAGATTTAAGTATAAGAAAAAATGAGAATCGTGTAAGAGAATCGTGATCTCAATTCCCATGGAGAAAAATCGTGATTCACATTTTAGCAAGAATCGTGCAGCCCTACACCAAACCCAGTCAAAGCTCAGCATTTTATTCAAACTGCAATGCTAAATCAGTGCAATGTTATTCATATTTGTAAGTTTGTACATTTAAATAACTGTAAACCCCTACAGAAACAGAAGGGACGTTCATGTACAATTAACCAGAAAATTAGAAAATAGAGCTAAAGTCAATTGACAGTGCTTAATTGGCTGTTAGGTACAGAAAACTTGTAAAGACTTGTAATTATAAATAAAATACTTAGAAATCATATATTAAAATATTGCTTTTTTAACGATCAAAATGCTAAAATCAGTCACATTTTTTTTTAAAGGGCAATTAATTTACCCAAAAAATAAATTTCTATCATCATTTACTTACCCTCATGTCATTCTAAACTAATAAGAATTTTGTTAATCTTGGACACATGAAGATATTTAAAGGATTAGTTCGCCTCAAAATGAAAATGTCCTAATCATTTACTCCTCACCCCAATGCCATCCAAAACGGCAACCAACTCAGTGAGTAAATGATTTATTTATTAGAAATATTTATTCTTTCTACAGATTAATTCCCTCGTCATAATAGATCACTTAACAACAAAACACAATCTAATCTTAATGATTGCGTGCTCCCTCGATATTTTGCTTATTTGCTTATTTGATGGATGCACATGTTCATTCAACGGCCCAGATTGGATACTCTAGTAAATATCGAAGTTTTGCGAAATGGAAATACACAACTTTAATTTGTAACACTGAGAAAATATCAAATATAACAGTAACGTTAAAGAGAAACAACACTCACGCCGCATCACGCGAAAACGCAATTGTACTCTGTGTGTGAACGCACCTGATAAGAGTCATAAATTGACCGATGTGACTACTGCTGCAGCTCCAAATTCCCTCTAGAAATGGCCTTTATCTTCTCACCAACACTATATTCACATAATTTAACTTGGTGTTACTGAATTGATAAGCAGACGTTAGCTTTAGATCGTCAGCTTTCTAGACTTCCTGCTAATGTTAAATAGTAAGTTAAGTTAATTAAAGGATAACGATAGACTGACTAGTTCAAATGCTCACCTTTGATCAGTCGGCAACGTTACATTGTGGGCTTCGTGACTTGATGTGGTCTGGGCCATAAACGTTGTGAGACATTGTGTGGTTGGATGCTGTAATGAGACGACGATGCTTTTGGCCTAGCATATGGCTTACAATTGCCGCCTCCCCCATGTTGGAGATGTCAAATGATTTGACACATAGTTTGCACATCGCTTTCTTTGTAAATTTAAAATCTTTGGCTAACCAGGCTTTATATTTAGGATTTGCAAGCCAGCCCTCGGAAAACTTGCATTTTCCCATTTTGTTTTCCGTGAAGTCCACACAAATGTAAAACTCAGGTTCCAGGTGTTTTTAGTCAAGCAGTTTGAGGTGGGGGGCTGGGGCGAGGTGATGGCAACTGCCGCCTAACAACGTAACAACCAATCACTGCAGACCTAAACTCCAGCAGATCAAGTGTAATGCTGCGTTCACACCGGACGCGATTCGCGCGAGTGATTTACATGTTAAGTCAATGCAGAGACGCGAAATGGCATTCGGCGGCGCGAATTGAGCGTTTTGAACGCGCGAATCGCTCAAGTTGAAAAATCTGAACTCTGGCAGATATTTCGCGCCGCGTTAACCAATCACGAGCTTGCTCTAGTAGTGACGCATTTACAAGCGGAGGCAGAAATCCCAACAACAATGGAGGACAAGATAATGGTGGCCGTATGTGGAGACCCGGAGCTGTATGATACATCATCCTATCACTACAGGAACAGGAATAAAAGGAATAAAAAGGATCTTGCTTGGAAGAAAGTGAGTTATTGTGAGCCATTGTGAGCCAAGTGAGCCATTTCACAACGAGACAGGAGCAGGAAAAAAAGAGCCAGAGCCAGCGGCAAATGTGAGAAGGACTAGCCGAGGGAAGGAGGGTCTCGCCGGGTAAACGAGCGCTGAGCGCCGCTGATCCCCTGGATCTCACAACTCCGAAAACGCCAGATAAAATGCTCAAATAGGCACTCTTTTTATAAATTAACCACAGATTTGAGCTTTAAACAACTATATTATCGCCTGAAAAAGTCTTTAAATTACGTTTTGTCGCACATTAATAGTAGTATTTTTTTACAAAAAAAGCTCATATAGGCTCATATAGAGCAGAAGCCCCGCCCATGACGCGAATTCGCGTCTGGTGTGTAGTTGTCACACGCGTATTACACGCGCGAATGAAGCGAGTGAACTCAAAATGTTCAAGCGTCCACCTTTGCGCCATTAGCGCAAATTATTCGCGCGAATCGCGTCCGGTGTGAACGCCACATAAAAACGATCGGCAGCGCTGGCAGACTGATCCAAACGCCATGAAAAAAAAAACGATTGTATATATTATATATTTATTACGGTATATACATTTAGAAATTCTTAATTTTATATTTAGAAAACGAAATAGGGACAATAGTCTGGAAACATAAATATTTTTCCATACTCTGATTTATTTTTTCCATACTTTTCCAGACCTGGAAATTACTCAAATCAAATTCCATACTTTTCCAAACCCCGTAGGAACCCTGAACTTACAGAAGAAAAAAAATGTCTGAAAGAAGTATGTCATACACACCTAGGATGGCTTGAAAGTGAGTAAATCATGGGATAATTTTCATTTTTGGGTGAACTATCCCTGTGATGGATTACAGATACTGTACTATACACATGTGTTTATGATGAACTGATTCACTGATAGAGGGAGAGAAATGAGACGCAGCTTTTCTGTTCCTGGTGTGAATGAGACTTACTCACACAAAATATCCTTCATTAAAGTTAGTTAAAGCACTACAATGTTACATTCAATAATGAATAACACAGTGCTTGTAAAAAACTGTGAAACATTGAACGGGTTATAACGATTTAAACAAATTAAACGCTTGAAACAAACCTTTCATCAGCCGAATCATAACAGATGCAGGAGCGCGGCGCAGTGTTATGACGTCACGCCGCCGCACCAAAATAAAAGTCCCGTTCACACTCTGCTGTCTTATAATACCAGAGGTGCAGATAAATGTCTGTCTACTATTTTTTTTACTAGATAATCCTTATATTTATAAACGTTAAACAATAATAAACGTAAAACAATAAGAAATGTGATAAAAACAAACATGTTAAAAAGAGTGTGTGAGTTAATAAAGCAAAGTTCATACATGTGTCCGAGTTGAAACATATGAGAGTCAGTGTGTTTTGCCAATATTAAAAATATGGACAAATAAAGTTAATCTGAGTCTAAAAATGTGTAAAAGAAAAAAAAAGATATATCAAGAAGCAATATAAGAAAAAGAAGCAATAAAATGTTATACATGTAAATGTAATTTCTTAAATGCCAACTATTGCTAAAAGGTTCAGCCCAAATACAAAATGTAATATTTTACTGAATTGTAATGAAATCAATAAGTCTTCAATGTCAAGGTTCATTTGTGTGAGTTGCTGCCTATGTAGTGACTGAAGTCGCTCACTAATGAGTGAACACAGACCTCCTTCACACCTGCTCCAGTTTCTATTATATATATTAAAATCTGTCAGTTCAATAAATGTCCTGCTTATGTGATGCACAAATAAATAATTATTGAATTTATTGTATTAATGTGTTTCCTCATCCTCACATTATTCCAATCTAAACCTGTGTGACTTTATTTCCTCTGTTGAACACAAAGGGGGTGTTAATGTTAACCGTATTCTTTCTTTGGTTCAAAGGTGAATAAGAACATTATTATTAATATCTGCTGTTCGCCCAACGTCTAACAAAGTCATAAACGTTTGAAATAACAAAAAAGTGCTCAATGATAACAGCCTTTTCATTGTTCGATCATGTAAAATGAAATTCCAGGACTTTCAAGGACTTTTCAAGATTATTTTCAAGGACTACAATCAGAGATCTCATTAATAATAATACAAAATTAAATTAAAGGTCACAGAATTCGACACAACACTGGAATGAAATGAGGATGTAAACAAGGACATTTTCTGAACATTGAACAAAACCGTCATGTGTTTTTCAAACAGCGGACCGTTGCTGAAACAGCTGCTGTGTTTATTCAGTGGCCATAGAGAGAGCTGTGTAGAGTGTGTTGAGTGCTTTATTAACTGCACACCATGCGTACACTAATGATAATTTCTTCATAACACAACAATAAATAACTCACATAGGGCTGTACAATGAATCAGATATTGATACGGACTAGTGTCTGTGAATATTAAAGCTGATGTTAATGAAATCTGAAGTCTGTATGTTGTGCTGTGTCTGTGTGAGTGAGCGCTGCAGTTTCGTCTTCTACTACACAAACTGAAGCTCGTGATGATTTCAGCGTCTGCTGTCTCGCTATACATGAGCACATGAACTTCATCTGCAGAGCTGCTCTCAGAGTCACTTCATCAACATTTCACCCTTTCATTTGATACACACACACATATATATATATATATATATATATATATATATATATATATATATATATATATATATATATATATATATATATATTACAGACCGTTACAGTTTGAAGTGAGGCGTATTCACAGTACTCTGGTTCTGGTTTAATCTTATTCATTTTAATTTCAAAGTACTTTTTGTCTGGCCTTGAATTATGTTGGACCAGTCCAGACCAGTCTGTAGGCTGCTGTATACCAAGTGTCCTCCATGCAGAGTTAAACGAGAAGGCCTTGTAGGACATTATAGGACTCAGAAAATATTTGATATTCATTTGAATTTAGATTTCTTCACCACTACTACTAACTGGTTTGAGGACGCATTAGTGAAGCTGAAAGCTGATTGGTGTAGTATGAATGTCTCGTAGGCTTGTGAAGAAGTTGTTTAGGGCTGAGTTGGTTATAGTTAGTTCAACTTCTGTCTGAACGTCAGTGGGTGGCTTTTCTGTTCATCTTGCACACTTGGCAGCGATGGAACGTTTGTTTGAGGTCTAAGTTTTGTGGACTGTTGCATTTTGGGAACCTCTTTGTTATATTTCCCACAGCTCCTTCAGCGTCTGCTGTTATATCAGTAGAGGAGGCTGTTGTAGCTCACGGTTCTGTGGAGGATGAATGATATGCGGGTGTACAGTGAGATTGGGATAGTCCCTGTGCTGTCTGCTATGGTCAGTTTTTGTCTTCTCATTCCGCTCCATATGCAGTAACCGGCGCACTGGCGGCGTTCACACTGTAGACAGATGCAGATCGGTCTGAAATCTGCAAGAAATAACACAAAGAAAGACATTATTTGAATCAAGACGGGAGAACAAGTGAAATAAGAAACATTACAGCTTATAGTTGTAGGGTTGTAGAGCCAGATGTATAATTTTCATATTTTAAACCTTTCTTTATCTATGGCATTTGAGAACACAGCATATTGGATTTGATATTTACATATTTAATATTTACATATTTTTAAAAATCCAGTTGACTGCTTTAGGTTGGTGTAGTTACACATATACAGCACTGAAAATATGACAGAAATGGGCAGATAAAATTTGTCATCTGCTTAAATATAAGTAAAACAAAGTGTACTTTTAAGTGCAACAGTTCAACAGTAACTTTTACTCAAAGGAGAATTTGTGTTTTTAAGTATAAGTCATAACTGCCTGTTCTGCAAAAACATTTTCATGGGTGGTAAATACAATTTTATGGCAGGTAAATTTGCTTAAAGGGAATGTTTACCCAAAAATAAAAATGAGTCCATGATTTAATCACCCTCAAGTCACCCTAGTATAAATGACATTCTAGTTTCAGACATTTGGAGTTTCATTAATAAAATGTCCTAGGTCTTCCCAGCTTTATAATGGCAGTGAATGGGTGTTTCTGTCTTGAAGCCCATAAAAGTTTATCCATCCGTTATAAAGATGCTCCACACGGCTCTGGGGGATTAATAAAGGCCTTCTGAAGCAAATCAATGCATTTGTATAAGACAACTCTCTGTAGCACCTCTCTCCGTTTAAAATGCTTACACTACGTCCATTGTCATTCTAACAATTCAAGTGGAAAACAATATTCTCAGATTATGTAATCAGTATGAAATGTGCATACCGGTATGTGTGTCCACTGTAGAGAAGATCAATCAGCATCGTCAAATGAATCTCTGCTGAGGTGTTATGAAGACCAGGATGCTTTAATAGCGGCCTTCAGCTCTTCTGCATTGTTCATGTCTCTCATCTTTCTCTTAGCAATGTCTTTATGGGGTTCAGGTCAGGTGAGTTTGCTGGCCAATCAAGCACAGTAATCCCATGGTCATTGAGCCAGGTTTTGGTACTTTTGTTAAAATCTCAATAAATGTGGTTTAGGGTTTCATGACTCTTTAAAGGACCGCCCCCACCTGGTGGAATGACCTGCCTATCGCAATTCGAGCAGCCGAGTCTGTAGCCATTTTCAAAAAACGGCTAAAGACACGTCTTTTCCAGCAGCACCTGATCAATCAAGAATAGCACTTATCACTCTATTCATTCTCTGTCTGTCTAATTTATTTAAAAAAAAAAAAAAAAAAAAAAGTTGCGTGTTCTGTGTTAGATTAACTGAGACTTGTTACAGCACTTGCACACTGTTGCCCTTGACTGTTCTAGTTGCTTCTATCGCTCTCATTTGTACGTCGCTTTGGATAAAAGCGTCTGCTAAATGACTAAATGTAAATGTAAATGTTAAAGGCTCAGGAACCCTTTGCAGGTGTTTTGGATTAATTATCCGATGAGAGTGTGACACTTTGAGCCCACAATACTGAACCTTTTCACAATATTCTCATTTTATGAGTAACTATACTAATATATTAGTTTCACCTTTTAAGTTGAATTACGTGTTTATGATGAACTGATTCACGATAGAGGGAGAGAAATTAGACTTTTTTTGTTACTGCTGTGGATGCGATTTACTCACTCAAAATATCCTTCATTAAAGTTAGATAAAGCATTACAATGTTACATTCAATAATGAATAAACTACTTTCACATTGCTTGTAAAAACCGTAAAACATTGAACGGTTTCTATAAATTTAAACAGATTAAATCTTAAAATAAACAACAGATGCAGGAGCGCAGCTTTATGACGTCCTCTTCTTCTTCTTCTTCTTCTTCTTCTTCTGCGGCAGAATAGACGCATCAGTGGCGTATTGCTGCCCTCCTCAGTTCATTTAAAGAATTCATAGATTTATTAGATTATATCCTTATACATAATCCAGTCCGGTGCAAAAAATTCATAATAATTTGTTTTTGTCTCTTATTCCTTATTACTAAGTAATTATTTCTTTAAGATGTCACATCACCACACCAAGAGAAATGTCTGTCTACTATTTTACCAGATAATCCCTGTATTAAAATTAAAACTTTTTTCACAAGTTTTTTCACAACATTGCAGAAACGTATTTTTGTTTTGATCAAGTTACCATGTGTCCTTACAATGTTACAGAAATGTAAATTACCATTGTGTTATTAAATGTTAAAACTTTTTTTTTTTTTCATTTTATGTGAATTTCTATGCTCTTCTGTGATTTTAGACTCAGCAGTGAACGGGACTTTTATTTTGGTATCTAAGAGTGATGTCATAAGGCCGCGCCGCTCCTGCATCTGTTGCGATTCTGCTGGAGGAAGGTTTGAGTTTTAAGCTTTTAAAGTGTTTAAAGCAAAACAGAATGAATGATGTATTATTAAATGTAACACTGCATTGCTTTATCTAACATTTATCAGTGTTGTGTGAGTAAAGTAACAGAATAAACTCATGAGTAACAGAAGGAGCGGCTCATTTCTCTCTTTATCGTGAATCAGTTCAAACATGAGTTCAGTCTCTGGAGAGAGAACCGGAGCTTTAGACTCTCAGAGTCAATTGAACCGATTGATTCACAACAAATGATTCAGTGATTTATCCAACATTTATCAGCGTTGTGTGAGTAAAGTAACAGAATAAACTCATGAGTAACAGAAGGAGCGGCTCATTTCTCTCTTTATCGTGAATCAGTTCAAACATGAGTTCAGTCTCTGGAGAGAGAACCGGAGCTTTAGACTCTCAGAGTCAATTGAACAAATGATTCAGTGATTCAAATCGCTCTATTTCTATCTCGATGTCTACAAATCATTAAATAAATAAACTGCCTAATATATCAAGGGTCTGTATAATTTTAATTAATATATTCCTCTGTAGCGTTAGAGTGTTTTTTATCTAATCAGGTCATTTAGGTCCATTCACTATTGCTCTGACTGATGAATAGAGATATAATTGGGCAGAAATAGAATAGAATACAATATTATTTAACAGAAATATGACACTTACATTTAAGACAAAGTTCATAAATACTCATATGCTGACCATCATAATTCAACAACTGACCAACTAATAATATATTACAGTCAAATTAATGTCTAAAAAATAACGTTTTTTTTTTGGTGTGATATTACAAATTAAAAAAGGGGTGAGGAGAGAAGTATAAAAACCAAACTCTGTATCAAAAGGACTTGCCAGTTAAAATTAGATAATCTCAGAGGTGTTTTGTTAATATCAAAACTGCACCTAAGAAAAAAAATATATACCACCAAATTGTTTAAATAAATAATTAGGGGGAAATATTCAACAGAGCAATTATTTTTAATAAAAAAAATTAAGTCTCCAAACATTTGTTTTTAGATAAACTTGATTTAATGAATGAAAAATGCAGTAATCAATCGATTAGATCTCTGTTTGTTTGTATCTCTTCTCCTCCATCTGAATTAGTTTGGGTTAAAGGTGGGATAAGTGCTTTCTGGTAACCGATGTTGATATTTCAAATCACCCAAACAAACACGCCCCTATTTTGAAAGCTCCGCCCCACACATACAATGACTATGGCGAATCTGTGGTAATCCAGGTCGAATGTTCAATGAAAAAAGTCATCCCTTCCATGCCAAAAACACAGTTCTCATGAACAACTCGATGGCATGAGCACGACAGTCTAACTAACACACAAATTACAATTATGACAAGATTAGAGGGATATCGATCATGAAAAGAGGAAACAAACATATATTAGGATTATATTATCTTGTCGGACACACTTTGTGAGCTGATGCTTGAAACAGACAGTGGAGGAGGTTTAGACGCTCCAGGCTTATACGGTGTGGAAATCAATGAGTCTTTATCATCACTGAAGTGAACGACAATACGATCGCAAATGGACAAGCAAGCGAACATGACACGTGAGCATATTCAAGCAAAAGCCAGCTTATATTAGTTCTGTGAAACTAGGGATGTGCAATTAATCCCCATCGCAAAACAATCGCGCTTTGAGCACATGCGATTTCTAAGCCGCATAAGGCTGATTGTATTTATTTATTTATATTTGAATTCAGAATACTATAACGTTCTTGTGCACGTTTAAGATTTTAACCAATCAGAGATCACTCAGCGCATGCAGTTCTCTCACTGCAGTGGAACGGACACAGCGTAACAAATATGGTGGTGAGTGAATTAGGCTAACTAATGAATTATATGCATCATGCGTTCGGAGCTTTTATAATCGCTATAAGTTCCCGTGCTAACTAAAAAGACCGATTATCAGCGCTTCATGGCTGAAGCCTGGTTTATTAGTGGCGCGCGAATCAACGTTGTATAGGCTACTCTTCGCGCGTTCACCAGCGCGCTCCAAAAGGGTGATGAGATTTGCGCGAGCCGTTCCGATCATGCTATAGTAAAAAAAAAAGTAAAGTTAGTTTGACTTATTGAAGTAGAAAGCAAGCAACAGTCTCACGCAGACACAGCATGCAGTGCAGGTTTCTTTACGGAAAGAACTGAGAGGTTTTACAACCTGTACGAGCAATGGCTGAGGGAAATCGGCCTATATGAATTAAAGTAGGTCTGAATTCTATTAATGTATCTCTGAAGGGAAATGACTACTGTGCCAAAACTACACCCTTGAATAATTAGCTTTTATATTGCCACTAATGCCAAAGCAAACTTTAGAAAATTATCTGGAAATATTTATTTCATGTTCAGTTTTTTTACCACCCACTTGCATAATGAATAATTCATTTAAAATAGATCACATTTCACAATGAATATAATTCCAAAGCTATTTCAATTATTTTCACAACTTTAATGCTGTCAAAAATAATCTGTCAACCAATTTTAGAATCAATGCACTGTAATTTATTTGTTTTTTATTAAACAAATGTTACTAGTGAATAAAAACATTTACTACGCCATGACTTCAGATATGTGCTCCAGCAGAACGATATAAATGTAACGGTTTTGAAGTTTATTGATTGTTATGACTGGAATTTAGGTTAGTTAACCTTAATTTATGTTGTCTATTTTTGTTTATCAATACTGTGTTATTTCATTGTGAAATGTGTTGTTATGCACTTCTTGTGCACTGGCATGTTTGAAAAAGCAAAAACAATTGCCAAAATTGCAAATAAAATCGCAATTGCAATATTCATTAAAAAAAAAAAAAATCGCAATATGATTATTCTGACCATATTGCACAGCCCTATGTGAAACAAAACAAAACCAATGTTACTCGCCTATCGAGAAGACACAAAGCAACCTCGGCCTTCGCTCATTGAGTTCTCTCCAGCGCTGGAAAGCTGAGACTTCTTCTTTTGTTCCACAGACATCTTCCACATTTGTTTTTTTATCTGCCATCTCTCTCTTTCTGTCGTCACTTGGCTAATGTCCATCCAGTGTGTCGTGTCTTTTGAATAATGACTGAGCACTCTCTTTTCCCTGTCATTAGTAGACACGCCCCCTTACTGCTGATTGGCTATCAGTTTGTTATTGCACTCGGCCAGAGTCACATTTCTAAAGCAGTTTTGAAATAACACTTACCCCACCTTTAACACTTTACAATAAGGTTGTATTAGTTAACATTATTTAATGCATTAGTTAACATGAACTAACCATGAACAACACCTCTGTTCAGCATTAGTTCATCTTTGTTAACATTAGTTCATAAAAATCCAGCCCTTCATGGTTTGTTCATGTTAGTTCACAGTTCATTAACTAATGTTAACAAGATTTTAATTAGGGATGCAACAATACAGTTAGTCCACGGTTCAATACATACCTCGGTTTTTAACCACAGTTTTCGGTTCGGTTCGGTTCGGTTCTGATGGCTTATCACATCTTTTTTTTTTGCTATTCAATTCTTAGGCGACAGGAACAGCAAGAGGTTAAGAGAAAAAATACTTTTTTATTGCAATACTTTCTTTATTTTACTTAAAAGACTTGAAAACCCTTACTTAAACTTAAAACTTTACTTTAAAAAAAAACCCTTGTACACATTTCTAGTGTATTGTATAATATAAAATAAATATATATAAAGATGTACACTGGCAGCTCAGAGCAGTACAGCAGCATTTAAATATGACACTGAATGAATAAATGTAAAAATAAAACGCTACATAGACTTCACTATAAAATATACAGTGATTCTTATTAAAGCTACTGTATTAAAGTTTATCAGTCAAGAGCAGTGAGTGATTTTCTCTTTGTCTTTTGTTGTTGTATTAACATTAAAGAGATATTTCGCTCAAATATAAATTCATCAAGAAATGAATACAGGTTTGGAACAATATTATAGCGAGTAAATTACATTATTTTAGAGGTGAACTTCCCTTTAAGGACAGCGTGTTCATTATAGGCTGCGCTGCTGTCAATTTAAGACCTGCACACATCTAATATACAGACACATGCGATTTTACTTTCACTTTAGACATAACCGACTGTGTTTATGTTAACCTTGTGTGTATTTGACAGTATAAGCGCAGTAAGACGACTACTTAGTTCAATAATCACGTGTTTGACAGGCGTTTAGTGTGCGCGCTCAGAAAAGCACATGTTAAAGCCGCACACGCGAATGAGCCGGCAAGTCTTTAAAACGCATGCAAATAAACTTTCGTGATTGTGAATAACTATAAGTGTTCCGTGAGTATAACTCTACCACTAACGTGTGATGTGAATGTATGTCACGTTCATTATATTGGGATGGAGGCAAATGATAGAATTTGTAGAAAAATAATTAATTAAATGCAAAACCGAAAAAAACGCAATTCACAAGCCTGTATTGAACCGTGAATGCCGTACCGAATGGTTCAATATTATATTGAGAATTGTGGCATCCCTAATTTTAATAATGCATTAATAAATGTTGAAATTAACATTAACAAAGGTAAATGAATGCCGTATAAGTGCAGTTCATTATTTGTTCATGTTAAGTAATGTAGTTAAAGGTGAACTATGTAACATTTTTTCAGTAAAATATCCAAAAACCACTAGGCCAGTGTTATATATTTTGTTCAGTTGAGTACTTACAATATCCCAAAGTTTTCCAACTACTTGTAAATCGTGAGAAATTGCTATTTTAACCAAGGAACCGGAATGTGTGAGGGAGTCGCCTGTCAATGGGTCATATCTGCGTTACCCTCGGTTTTATTTTGCAGAAACGCTTTACTCTAACTGCAGTGTGAACAAGTGTCATAGCAGCCGCCGAGCGAACGAACGTCATAACTTCCTTTTCAACACACAGATATATCTAATATGATAAACAGAGCTGCGTTACCTCTAGGGATGTCAATTTACACAAATTTCCATGATCGATTGTCTTTTTAATTAACGATCAATTAATCGATTAATCATTAGCCTTAACACTACATGCATCTACAGCTGTGGCTTCTAGCCGACCCCATGACAGGGTGTGCAAACGCTGCTCAAGACACCATGTTCCTCACTAAATCAATGAGAAGGGTTTTTAATCAAAATAAAGGGCTATAGGATTGTGAAATGAATCGATGTGATTGATCATTAAATCAATTACTTATTTAATAATCAAATATGAGTAATACAACGTATCACCAACTCCACCTCAGATGCGTGCTCTTCAGAATGTGTGGACGTGCTCTTCCTGTAACAACGCGCTGAAAACGCCAACTAGACCCATTAAATCACAACGATGTATTACAATATTGTTCTCTTTTTAATGATGTGTAACATGACAGTCCCAATCATAGTCATTATAAGTTGTGCATTGCTGTTGGAGCTGCATGCGCTGAAGCTGATCACCGGCACGCTTCACTACTGCATTAATTCTTAACCAGATGCATCCTATATGAGATTAAAAAATCAACTATAGATAGGCCCACACAAAATAAACACTATTACAACTTACATTTGCACAAAGCAAAAGGCTGCGAATGCACATGCAAACTTGTAGTCAAGATGAAGGTGTAACTCTAGCTGTAAAATGGTCCAAAACAGAGCTCCGGCGCGCTCGCACCATTAAGCCTCTTCCACCGGCTGTGAGGTAAAGACCACATGTCCCAAGATTCTGCGCTCAAACGTGGCGTCATCAAACTACGCCTTTGTTTTGAACAGTCGACCTCTAGTGGACGGAAAAGTTACATAGTGTAGCTTTAACTAATGTTAACTAATGGACCCTCATTTGATGTTTTCCTCATTTGAGTGGGAACATTTTGGGGGTTTTCTTAGTTGGTACAGAATATATCCTGTGAAAGACACATTAGATATGAGATGTCTCAATTTCTAAGTGATACGCTTTCATTTTAAGTTAATTTTTGTTTCTTTTTATTTAAATTATTGTATTAACTCTCTCTCTGACTTTCTTACCGGTGACTGAACTACTCAACTAGAGCTGATTGAGACTAGGAGATTTATTTTTTATGTGCTTTTCTTTCTGTTAATTATGCTTATCTTAAACAGGACAAACACACAGAAAAACTCCTAGAGAAGCGGCTGAGATCCACGTGACATACTATTATAATGATGGCATTTATTAAAGAGGAGAGTGAAGACGTGAAGATGGTGTTTATTAAAGAGGAGAGTGAAGACGTAAAGATTGAAGAAACATTGAGAGTGAAACATGAAGAAACTGAGGAACAAACAGAGAAAGAGGAGAGAGAAGACATGAAGATTGAAGAAACATTGAGAGTGAAACATGAAGAAACTGAGGAACACACAGAGAAAGAGGAGAGAGAAGACGTGAAGATTGAAGAAACATTGAGAGTGAAACATGAAGAAACTGAGGAACAAACAGAGAAAGAGGAGAGAGAAGACATGAAGATTGAAGAAACATTGAGAGTGAAACATGAAGAAACTGAGGAACAAACAGAGAAAGAGGAGAGAGAAGACATGAAGATTGAAGAAACATTGAGAGTGAAACATGAAGAAACTGAGGAACAAACAGAGACAGAGGAGAGAGAAGACGTGAAGATTGAAGAAACATTGAGAGTGAAACATGAAGAAACTGAGGAACAAACAGGTTGGTTTCATTCTCAAAGCTGAACTCAGTTGATCATTATTAAAATCTCCAGCTCTTCAGAAATTAAGGCTATTTTGGAAGAATGTATCTCAGTGTCCAATGCTAATGTTAAAGGGATAGTTCACCCAAAAATGAAAATTCTGTCATCATTTACTCCCCCTCGAGTTGTTCCAAACCTGTATGAGTTTCTTTGTTCTGCTGAACACAAAAGAAGATATTTAGAAGAATGTTTGTAACCAAGCAAAAAATACTATGGTAGTCAATAGTTGCTTTCTCTGCTTTGTTACAAACATTCTTCTAAATATCATCTTTTGTGTTCAGCAGAACAAAGAAACTCATACAGGTTTGGAACAACTTGGAAACCATCAGGAACCCTTTAGTCTCCAGCGCCACCATTTTCCAGAACTGCAAACTACCTGGAGTCTCAAGAAGTGCAGGTGTCAGGATCTCAGAGACTTAAGTTAAGAATCCTAAAAAAATGACCACCACTTAATAAATGACCACACCGCTTGACATTGGTCCTCGTCGGCTATTTTTCAGCCGATTCAACATGTTGAATTGGTGCTTGTCTTTCAGTCGGGCCATCTGATCATTCTGATTGGCTGTTCAGCTAGCGAACCAGTGCACGAGAAAAAACCCCCAGAAGTGATCGTCTGTGGCGAGCGAGATTATGAGCTGCTTTGTTTATATCCCTGTAGCTCTTCCGATTTCCCACTTTGAATAACAAAAACAGACGACTGCCACCAGCTGGTACAGAAAACTATTTCCTCTTACGCAGGCGCAGAACGGATGTGCTACTTGGCCGTCGGATGTCAATCGTCGGCTTCGTGTGTCAGGGCAACTTTGGTTTTAATGTTACAATAAATTCACAAATTGTTTGACACTAACAATGACAATTTGACTGCTGTTAGAGAATGTTTCCCAGATAATCAGCGTCAGTTTATCATGAGTGTGTTTTTCACGATGTTCTCTCTCTCTCTCTCTCTCTCTCTCGCTTTGCATGTTGGGAGCTTTGGGGTGAGAGTAGCGTCGAGTGAGAATCGAGCTGCAAAACTTTTCCTTTTTCTTTTTTTTTTCTTTTTTTTTTTTTTTTTCTTTTCTATAATATCTTTTTCTTTTTTCTCACCTTTTCTTTTTCTTTTGCATGTTTTTGACAGTTTTAGTAAACGTTTGAGCGCAACAAAGTTGTGCGATAGGATGGCGTCTCAAGAGACGCCATCTCTATCCTTACAGCATGGTGTGCGGTGTGTACCTGACGATGGAGTTAACGTGGAGGAGGTTCTTGTGGCAGTGGGAGATGAGGTAGGGTTTGAAAGTATTATTTCTGCCTCTCGAATGAATAAAGCGGTTGTTGTGTTCGTTAAGGAGAAAAATACTGCTAGCAGGTTGATCGAAAATGGCATTGTCATACGTGGGAATCTCGTGCAAGTTACACCGCTTTACGCACCTTCCAGTAAAATCATAATTTCAAATGTTCCGCCTTTCATTTCTAGTGAGGCGTTGGAACGTGAATTATTGAGATTCGGCAAGTTTGCTAGTGAGTTTAGAACGATCTCCTTAGGTTGCAGACACCCGTCTTTAAAACATGTTCAGTCTTTTAGAAGACAAGTATATATGTTTTTGGATTCCCCAGAAAATTCCTTGGATGTTTCTTTTCGTGTTAAGCATGAAGGACGATCATATATGGTTTATGCGACTACTGGTAATTTGCGATGTTTTGATTGTGGTGACATCGGCCATAAGCGCATTGCTTGTCCACATAAGGAGCAAGGAGCAGCGAAACATGTTGTTTCAGAGGGGGAGGTTGATGCTAGGATCAACTCAGAAAATGTTGTTGATAATGAAATCGCAGGTCATTCTGGTTTTCAAATAGATACTGGAACGGTAACGCGCGTCATCTCTGAAGCGGCGCCTGAAGTGCCGGTACAGTCAGCTGAGTGCAGCGTTAGTGACGGCTCGCGCAGCGGTAATGATGAGAAGGCCACAGCTGGAAATACTGTTAATGTAGCGGAGAACAGTAACGTTGAGCAAAGTGACTATAATGTTGAGGAATCTGGTGAAATTCATCTGAGTGGGTCATTAAGCTGTACAAACAATGACACTATTGATGCCATGTCTGATGAAACAGATTCTATTGATATTGATAGTTTACAGGGAGATTTTCAAAAGGAAATGTCCTTATATCCTCTTGAGGAAATAAATCTTTTTTTGGATGATACTTTTGGGAAACAGGTGAATGTCAAAGATTTTTTTCCGGATATTGAGAAGTTTGTTAGGTCTGTTACAGTCCTTCAGAAAGCAGTTGGTTTTGATCTTTTGAGTGAAAAGAAGCGTTTTCGGTTAAAGAAGCATCTTACAATGATAAGAAAGGGTAGGAAAGGAGGAAAAAAAGGTTTTTGAATAACTGATCAGAAATGCATCACATGGTGTTTCTTACTTTTTCCCCCTTTCTGTTATGTCTGTCGTTCTTCCTCTTAAATACATATATGGATAATTTAAGGGTGGGCTCCATTAATGTTAATGGTGGGAGGGATAGACATAAACGAGATTTGTTATTGGAAAGTATACAGCTAAAAAGATTAAATGTTGTATTGCTTCAAGAAACTCATAGTGATGCAGAAAATGAAATTGATTGGAAAATGTGCTGGAAGGGTCAACAGATACTTAGTCATGGGACAAATTATAGTGCAGGTGTGGCCATTCTTTTTTCTCCAGAAACTAGAGCTAATATTTTAAGCTCTGAAGAAGTTATAAAAGGTCGTCTTGTTTTAGTGAAGGCTGAAATTGAAGGTTTTCTTTTTTGTTTTATAAATGTTATTTATCTATGTACCAAATGTAGGGCATGAGAGGATGACCTTTTTTAGGATTTTAAGTGGAATATTGAAACAGTGTCACAATAATGACAATGTGATAATCGGGGGAGATTGGAATTGCACAGAAAATTTTACCATTGATCGAACTTCTGAGGAACCTCATATGCAATCCTCTAGTTACTTGTCCAATTTAGTAAAAGAAACGGCACTTTTAGATATGTGGAGGATAAAAAACAATACTGCTAGACAATACACTTGGGTAAAGGTATCTGAAAATAGAGTGAGTGCTGCTCGGTTGGACAGAATTTATATATCTAAATGTCTTAGTAATCGTGTCATTGAGTGCTCAATTTTACCAGTGGGGTTTTCAGATCATCATATGGTCTTTATGTCATTAGTTTTGTCACAGTGTTCAAGGAAATCTTCACACTGGCATTTTAATGGAAAGTTATTACAAGATGTCAATTTCTGTAAACATTTTGTGGTTTTCTGGGAATGTTGGAAAAAAACTAAACATACTTTTGAAAATTTAAGACAATGGTGGGAAATTGGGAAAACACAAATACAAATGTTTTGTCAACAATATACTGTCAATTCCACAAATATGACAAAAAAAGCTATTCAAATTCTTGAAAGATCTATTGATTCAATTGAAAAAGATTTGTTGGAGAGACATGATCCTGGTTTGTCTCATTGTTTACAACAAAAAAAGATTGAATTGGGGTCCTTTTTAAATGAAAGGGTGAAAGGAGCCTTGGTGAGGTCTCGTTTTGTCTCAGTAAATGAGATGGATGTCCCAAGTGCATATTTTTTTAACTTGGAACGTTCAGTAGCACAGCACAAACAAATGGCTTGCCTCCGTCTGCCTGATGGAAGGGTTACCACAAACATTTCAGAAATGCGTCGTCATGCAGTGGATTTTTATTCCCGTTTATATACTGCAGAACATTGTGACTTGGACTGTGCTGAACAGTTATTTCAAGGTCTTCCTAAACTGGACTCTGATTCAAAGACTGCTTTGGACTCTTTTTTATCTTTCGAGGAGCTTACATCTGCTGCAACACAGCTCAGCTCGGGGCGTTCCCCTGGTGTTGATGGGTTGACATCAGAGTTTTATAAACACTTTTGGAACCTTATTGGTCTTGATCTCTATGAGGTATTTTGTGAATGTTACAAAGATGGATTTTTGCCTGTTACATGTCGGCGTGCTGTTCTTTCTTTGCTTCCTAAAAAAGGTGATTTGTCTTTGTTAAAGAACTGGAGGCCTGTTTCTTTATTGACCACAGAATATAAGATCTTGTCAAAATGTCTTGCTAACAGGTTAAAGAAATATGTACATACAATAGTGCATAAAGATCAGACATATTGCATACCAAATAGGTCAATAATGGATAATTTGTTTTTAGTACGAGACATACTAGACATTTGTAAAGTTTTTAATTTAGGAGTTGGATTAATTGCCCTTGATCAGGAAAAAGCTTTTGATCGGGTAGATCACAGTTACTTATTTAATTTACTTAAAGTTTTTGATTTTGGAGAAGGTTTTTTAAATTGGATAAAACTTCTTTATGCCGGTACTTCATGTATGGTAAAAGTTGGGGGAGATTTGAGTAAACCAATTTCTGTCCAAAGGGGAATACGGCAAGGTTGTCCATTGTCTGGGTTGCTGTATAGTATTGCCATCGAACCCTTACTTTCCATTTTAAGAAAGACTATATGTGGGTTTTCAATACCAAATATGACTTTAAATGTAAATGTATCTCTTACTGCTTATGCCGATGATGTGACTGTGTTGGTTGGCAATGGGAAGGATATTAATGCTCTGTCCGAAGCCCTCCAGTTATATGAGAAGGCTTCATCAGCAAAAGTTAATTGGGATAAAAGTGACGCTTTTTGGGCAGGTCAAGATACTTTATGTTGTGTACCATTACTGCCAGGGAAGCTTAAGTGGGGCAAAGAAGGGTTAAAAATCTTGGGAGTTCATTTTGGTTCAAATGAGTTTCAGAAGTTAAATTGGGAGGGTGTAATGGAGAAAGTTTGCACCCGATTGTCTCGCTGGACTTGGTTGCTACCCAAACTATCCTATAGGGGGAGAGTCTTGATTGTAAATAATCTGGTTGCTTCCACCTTGTGGCACAGATTTAATGTGCTACAACCACCTGCTGGACTGGTGCAAGAAGTACAAAGAAAGTTGGTGACCTTTTTCTGGTCCGGACAACATTGGGTGCGTTCTTCTGTACTGTTTCTCCCGATACAAGAAGGAGGCCACAGTTTGGTGGATATCAGGTCCAGATTAATGACTTTCCGTTTACAAGCTGCCCAGAGACTGTTATATAACAACGAGAGTGTTTGGTTTGACACTGCAGTGGTACTTTTGAGAAGAGCTGGTGGAATGGGACTTGATAAGCATTTGTTTCTGATGAAGCTAGAAGAGACTGAGCTTACAGATCTTACTGCTTTCTACAAATCTGTCCTGGAAGCCTGGAAGGTTTTTGCTTTTTCAAGATCACCTGCAGTACCTGCTGGGATGTGGCTGTTGGAGGAACCTTTGTTTCTTAACCCTTTTCTGCCTTCGAGACTCTTATCCTCAGCTTTTTTGCGTACACGTTTACTGTCTGCTGGGTGCACAAAGCTGGGTCATATACTACACACCAGTTTGGAATCATTGGGCAGGCAAGCTGGGATTAAGTCAACACGAATATTACAAAAACTCACCACAGAGGTGGTTGGAGAACTGGACTTTATCTATCGTTCTTTCTTGGATAACCCAGCTATAATAGATGGATGGAGAAGTGGATTCGAGTATGGTTTTCCCTGTCTGACTGTAAAAGCTGCTGTGGGGGACTGGCAGGAAGAGAAGAAATGTCTACTGTCTTTTAAAACCCCACAAATGGATGAATTTGAGACAGTGGGAAAGAAAGCCCTGTATGTCACCTGTGTTAAGGTGTCTAATTTACGCTCTTTGACTGGGGTCCTCTCAACGAAATGGACAGATATTTTTGGGACTGATTCTTCCCCTAAAGGTAGTTGGCGTATCCTGTACAAACGTCCGATTGACAAGCGGACGGGTGACCTCCAGTGGAGGATTGTACACGGATCTATAGCTACAAACAGACATGTGGTGCATCTTGATCCTAATGTTAGTGTGGGTTGTCCTTTTTGTGCAGAGATTGAATCTGTTAGTCATTTGTTTATGCAGTGTACAAGGTTGATGGATCTTTTTTCCTTGTTAACAGAGTGGGTTACATCTTTGGGAGAAAAGTTTTCTTTTCAGTTGTTTATCTTTGGTCCAAAGTATACTGTTGAGCAAAAGAATGTTTTGGTTTTGCTTAATTTCTTATTTGGTAATGCAAAATTAGCAATCTGGAAAACCAGGAAAAACAAGATATTAGGGCAAGGTGCAGTAAATCCAATTTTTATGTTTTTGGGCCTAGTGGGTTCTCGTCTAAGAGTGGAATACGCATATTACAAGTTGGTTGGGCGTCTACCCCTTTTTATGGAAATGTGGGGGATAAATCATGTTTTATGTACTGTCTATGAAAATGAATTGGTGTTGAATTTTTAGGTTTTGTTTATTTATTTATTTATTTTTTTGGTTTCGTTTTTTGTGGTGGATGATCATTTTATCATCATATTGTGGTGAATGAATATGTTTGTTTATAATTGGTTTTAAAATAAAGGTGTGTTTAAACCTCTCTCTCTCTCTCTCTCTCTCTCTCTCTCTCTCTCTCTCTCACTCACTCACTCACTCACTCGGAAATTAAGTCTGGTCTTGTTTTAATTGTTTTAATGTGTTAATTTGCATTATTCCACTTTATTAATTTTGTATGATATTAATTATATGATTATATTATTCTTAATATATTCTTATATAATTATAATATAATACAGGATAAAGAATATGAAAAGTGCTGAGATTTGCTGAAAACACAACCTTCATCTTCTGACTCTCAGAATATTCTATCGGGGTGGAACTGATTGGATGTGTTCCCGCTGATAGTCGGCACTAGTGTAGTAAATTGGACAGTTCATCACGATCATAGATCGTAAAAAAATAGATCACAATTCATAACTGCAGTCACTCCAGATGACGGTGACGTCACACGCATACCCTAAATACAGATAAATTAAAAAAGTAAATAAAAGAAGACTCAATTCAGTGGCCTATTTGTGCTCTGTCTGAGATTAGTGCGCGCTGCTTTTTGCAAGGCTTTAAACACGAGAAAATTATAAACTTTCGTGAACTTTTGATGATTTCTGTGGTGTATGTCATCATGCAAGTCGCCAATTGTGTTCTGCTCTTTCTGACGGCTGCACCCTGAAAAAAAATTAGCATATCATGAAAAGGTTCTCTAAACGAGCTATTAACCTAATCATCTGAATCAACTAATTACACCTGCAAAAGATTCCTGAGGCTTTTAAAAACTCCCAGCCTGGTTCATTACTCAAAACCGCAATCATGGGTGAGACTGCCGACCTGACTGCTGTCCAGAAGGCCATCATTGACACCCTCAAGCAAGAGGGTAAGACACAGAAAGAAATTTCTGAACGAATAGGCTGTTCCCAGAGTGCTGTATCAAGGCACCTCAGTGGGAAGTCTGTGGGAAGGAAAAAGTGTGGCAAAAAACGCTGCACAACGAGAAGAGACCCTGAGGAAGATTGTGGAGAAGGACCGATTCCAGACCTTGGGGGACCTGCGGAAGCAGTGGACTGAGTCTGGAGTAGAAACATCCAGAGCCACCGTGCACAGGCGTGTGAAGGAAATGGGCTACAGGTGCCGCATTCCCCAGGTCAAGCCACTTTTGACCCAGAAACAGCGGCAGAACCGCCTGACCTGGGCTACAGAGAAGCAGCATTGGACTGTTGCTCAGTACTTTTTTCGGATGAAAGCAAATTTTGCATGTCATTGGGAAATCAAGGTGTCAGAGTCTGGAGGAAGACTGGGGAGAAGGAAATGCCAAAATGCCTGAAGTCCAGTGTCAAGTACCCACAGTCAGTGATGGTCTGGGGTGCCATGTCAGCTGCTGGTGTTGGTCCACTGTGTTTTATCAAGGGCAGGGTCAATGCAGCTAGCTATCAGGAGATTTTGGAGCACTTCATGCTTCCATCTGCTGAAAAGCTTTATGGAGATGAAGATTTCATTTTTCAGCACGACCTGGCACCTGCTCACAGTGCCAAAACCACTGGTAAATGGTTTACTGACCATGCATTACTGTGCTCAATTGGCCTGCCAACTCTCCTGACCTGAACCCCATAGAGAATCTGTGGGATATTGTGAAGAGAAAGTTGAGAGACGCAAGACCCAACACTCTGGATGAGCTTAAGGCCGCTATCGAAGCATCCTGGGCCTCTATAACACCTCAGCAGTGCCACAGGCTGATTGCCTCCATGCCACGCCGCATTGAAGCAGTCATTTCTGCAAAAGGATTCCCCACCAAGTATTGAGTGCATAACTGAACATAATTATTTGAAGGTTGACTTTTTTTTTGTATTAAAAACACTTTTCTTTTATTGGTCGGATGAAATATGCTAATTTATTGAGAATTTGGGGTTTTCATGAGCTGTATGCCGAAATCATCAGTATTAAAACAATAAAAGACCTGAAATATTTCAGTTGGTGTGCAATGAATCTAAAATATATGAAAGTTTAATTTTTATCATTACATTATGGAAAATAATGAACTTTATCACAATATGCAAATTTTTTGAGAAGGACCTGTATATCCTACATTACATTCACTATATTGGTTTATAGCTTTCAATATCAACATTGTTTCTAGGACATCACTGGGCAGGATGTAAAAAAAATATATTAGAAAAAAAATTTATACTGATTTTTTTGCATCCAAATAGGAAAACTTAGGAAATACCAGGATGTATACCGTGTATCACCATTCAACCAAAAAATACAGATATGTTTTTTTGGTTATATCGCCCAGCCCTATAAAGCATTTTGATTTACCATTGTGTATGAAATGTGATATATAAATAAACATGCCTTATTTAACTTAACCACCATAGCCTACTAAAGTGCTGACTTTGTACTTTTGACTGAATGGTTTGCTTTATTTCTTATTGGAGAGCTTCTTATACCTTTTACTTATACTTTTATAATGGCCATTATTGATTATTAAAACTGACGTTTAACAAAAAGAGAGTTGTGTTTGTCATATTTCATTTTATTACAGTGAAGATAATCAGAGTACATATTCACATATTGACTGAACCACATATTTATAGGTTGAATGTTATATTTCATTTTGTTTTAAATACATGCAGTGATACTCACATGAACTGATTTAAATTGTGTTTAGTAATTTTATTTTATTTTATCATTCTTCTAGAAGCACATTTGTGAGGTCAGGCACTGATGTTGGAAGAGAAGGCCTGGCTCTCAGTCTCTGCTCTAATTCATCCCAAAGGTGTTCTATCGGGGTTGAGGTGCAGGCCAGTCAAGTTCCTCCACTTCCATGTCTTTATGGATCTTGCTTTGTGCACTGGAGCAGAGTCATGTTTTGAGAGGAAGGGGTCATTACCTCTTGGCAGGTGTGAGGCTTCTCTCCTGTGTGAATTCTCATGTGTTTCTCAAGGTTTCCTTTATGAGTGAAACTCTTTCCACACTGTTGGCAGGTGTAAGGCTTCTCTCCAGTGTGAAGTCTCATGTGGACTTTAAGAGACTCTTTATGAGTGAAGCTCTTTCCACACTGTTGGCAGGTGTAAGGCTTCTCTCCAGTGTGAATTCTCATGTGTTTCTCAAGGGTTCCTTTATGAGTGAAACTCTTTCCACACTGTTGGCAGGTGTAAGGCTTCTCTCCAGTGTGAATTCTCATGTGTTTCTCAAGGTTTCCTTTATGAGTGAAACTCTTTCCACACTGTTGGCAGGTGCAAGGCTTCTCTCCAGTGTGAACTCTCATGTGTTTCTCAAGGGTTCCTTTATGAGTGAAGCTCTTTCCACACTGTTGGCAGGTGTAAGGCTTCTCTCCAGTGTGAACTCTCATGTGTTTCTCAAGGTTTCCTTTATGAGTGAAACTCTTTCCACACTGTTGGCAGGTGTAAGGCTTCTCTCCAGTGTGAACTCTCATGTGGCCTTTAAGATGCCCTTTTCGAGTGAAACTCTTTCCACACTGCTGGCAGGTGTAAGGCTTCTCTCCAGTGTGAATTCTCATGTGTTTCTCAAGGGTTCCTTTATCAGTGAAACTCTTTCCACACTGTTGGCAGGTGTGAGGCTTCTCTCCAGTGTGAATTCTCATGTGTTTCTCAAGGGTTCCTTTATCGCTGTAACTCTTTCCACACTGTTGGCAGGTGCAAGGCTTCTCTCCAGTGTGAACTCTCATGTGGACTTTAACATGCCCTTTTCGAGTGAAACTCTTTCCACACTGTTGGCAGGTGTAAGGCTTCTCTCCAGTGTGAATTCTCATGTGGACTTTAAGAGACTCTTTACGAGCGAAACTCTTTCCACACTGTTGGCAGGTGTAAGGCTTCTCTCCAGTGTGAATTCTCATGTGTTTCTCAAGGTTTCGTTTTTCAGTGAAACTCTTTCCACACTGTTGGCAGCTGTAAGGCTTCTCTCCTGTGTGAATTCTCATGTGGCCTTTAACATGCCCTTTTCGAGTGAAACTCTTTCCACACTGCTGGCAGGTGTAAGGCTTCTCTCCAGTGTGAATTCTCATGTGGACTTTAAGAGACTCTTTTTGAGTGAAGCTCTTTCCACACTGAGGGCAGCTGTAAGGCTTCTCTCCAGTGTGAAGTCTCATTGGGACTTTAAGGTGCTGTTTTTCAATTAAACTCTTTCCAGACTTTTTTTGTGAGGAAATCTTTTCAGTCTGTGAGCAACTAAAAGATTTTTCTCCAGCTATGAAATCACGATGTTGCCCATACGGATCTTTCTCTTCCATTTTATTTAGTTCTTGGCTCTCCACTTTTAGTGCCATCAGATCTAAAAGAGACAAAAAACAAGTTAACCCCAGTTCAATGGCACAAAACAACAGACAAAGACATTAAACCAGAAACATGTATGTTACATCCTATACCCAGTAAGCTACAGAAAGAGGGGTTAACGTTATCCGACAAACACCTAACGTTACAAACTTTTTTTTAAATCTCAACAGCGAACTTGGCATTAGTGTAAATTATTCTTTGATTAGAGCTTTTATGTATTGTTTATCTACAGGCATACTAAACATGCTTCTGTGTTTGATTTGGCTACTAGTAAAGCCAATGTTTAGTGTTCGTTTTGGGTTAATAGTTCTTGCGACAGATATTTGGCTATAATCATTCTAAAAATACAAAAGTAACGGTGCCATTCAGTAGCGATCACTATAGATCCGCAGTCTTTACTCTTGAGGACTGAACAGGGCCTGCTCGATCATCTTCACTAAAATTGTCTGGGTCCGATTCTGGCTCAAATTGGTATGGTTTTATTGATGCCATTGTTTCTAAATACTACCCAAAGCACAGGCTACCGGTAAAGGTAAGGGGCACAAACGTGCACTAGGCGGTTAGCGAATCACAACACACTGGGCCAGCTAACCAATCTGAGCCCATTGCGTATTTTTGAGGGACTGGCTTCATACAACCCGGAAACCATCAGACCGTTTTTACAAAGAGGGACAGAGTAGTGTAGAATAAAAGTAAAATATATGATAAATAATGCAATTTTTTAAAAACGAAGCATGAACACGTTACAGTGCACCCCACAAACACAATCAAGCCTTCGAAAGAATGTGTTTTACCACCCCTTTAATTCTGTTAGGTCAAGCTTCAGCTGCACACCCTCTAAAGCCGGGTGCACACTGTGCGATTTTGGCCACGATTTGGCCGTCTGAGACAAATTTTGAAATCCTAAAAGATTTCTCTGATCCTAGGCTAAAATCTGAAGTCTTTGATCCTTAGTTTGACATGTGCACCGACAACCGATTAATGACCGTTGCGATCAAATTTTACCTCGGACAAAATTCTGGCAGTGTCAGAAGATTTGAGGCGCAATCCTGCAGTGTGACTTCTCCTAGGACGACCGTCAAATCAAGAACCAATAGGAGCGCAGAACCTGATGACGCATTTCGTGTGACAACATCAAATCACAACAGGGAACATGTCGAAAAGAGTCAGGTGAATGAAAAATGTCAGCGCTTGTTTTTGTTGTTTGCTGAACGCTACCGTTGTGTATGTGAATGCGGCTCACCGTTACTGAACGTGTCACGGATTGATGACGTAAAACTCAGTCCGTACGAGTCTCTGGCTTGCGTCCGTTTTTCGCGTCTGACTGTCGTGCAGTCTGACAGTCGTACAGTCTGACATAATGACAACTGAGATCCTACAGTGTGACATGTATTACATCGGGGATTATGTTCATACAGTCTGACAAGCAACATTCACAGAGGATTTAGAAAAATCGCACAGTGTGCAGGACCCTTAACTCCAATTATAAAATAGTTTTTTCTCCAATTCATTGTTGAAATATAATTTTATACACAGTGTCTGTCATTTTCACGACAGGTTTATTTAACATGCATGAAATAATCAAGACATCACTAACAGGTTAAGTAGAATATAATGAATATAATGGCTAATATAGAGCATAATTTTATTCACTAGAGAAATCAACTCTTTCACTAAATATATGTTGACACTGAATGACTGCCTGAGGTAAATGTGATGCTAATGTTACATGACATTGTTTAGTTTACAAGCAGTTATATTGACGTCTTTCCCCTGTTGAAACACTGATTTAGCCATTACACCACATGACAGTAAGTTGTAATGTATCCTCAGCATCAGGGACGTCGTTAGGCCTATTTTAGGGGGGCTGAAGCTACCCCAAAATGTTCCTAAGCCCCCCTAAATGATAATAAGAACCACAATAACAATTCGATTTATCAATAACCCTATCCTCATTCATATTTAGACGCAACAAATGATTTATATCCAGCTACAAAAAAATAGCCAAAAAGTCGGAAGTTGGACAGAAGTACAAAGAGTCGTTGTGCTATCAAGATGATACAGCGTTGCAGACCGGAGCACTACTGCAAGTAACTTCATCTCGTCTCATCATTACCACGGTTATAATCGTTAACGAAAGCAAACAAAAAAACGAAAACTAGGTGGGTTGTCGTTAACTGAAATAAAAATAAAAACGAGGCATTACAAAAAAATGGTAACTAACCAAAACTGTAATGTGTGTTTGGCAAAACTAACTAAAATAAAATTACAGATTAAATGTCCTTAGTTTTCGTCTTCATCAATGTCTTTCATTGAGCAAATAACCTTCAGCTGCATTTCCTTCCCCTGCGTCTCTCACTCACGCGTCTCTCTCACATACACACGCGCCACCAGGGGCGTAAATTTAATCTAAAAGTTGGGGGGGACAATAAACATGAAATTTCTCAAGAGCAATTTTTGAAGGGGACACATAATACAGCCAAAATCGTACTTGTAAGGATATGTGTACCACAAAAAAAAAAAAAAAAACATTTTGTACTTATTTGGCGTTTTGGTGCACTGAAAAATTATCTAATGTCCGTTTTTCTTTTCTCTGTCATTTTATCTGACCAACAACAACGCGATAGTAGTTTAAATACGATTAAGGTTCACCACGCAGTCATATTATAATTATTAAATTATCTTGCGTCCTCCACAAAGTATTTTATACTATGATATTCAGATATTTAGATATTCAACTGCAGCAAGCCTCTGATCTGCCCCTTATCATCATATTGAGCAAAACCCTACACAGATCTGACTGAACTTTCGGTTTAGAATTAGCCAATTTTTTTAATTTGGGGGCGGGTTGCTTGAATTTTGGGTTCATTAGCCGATTATTCGTAATGAAAAACACAACAACAAAACAGTACAATGACACACTCCCTTAAATAGGCGCTTTTACACTTTGAAACCAAATCTTCGATAATCTTGTCTGTCAGCTGTTTGCTCGTTCAGCTCGTGCTGTATTGAGCAGACACGTTCAGTTTTTAATTGTTTAGTCAGTTCTCTAACTGAACTCAATGATTTTATTACTATACACTATTACTATTTATTACCTCCGGCAGGCGTTTCAGGATCCTCCGGACCAGGACCAGCAGACTTAAGAACAGTTTTTTCCCCAGAGCTGTCTCTTTTCTGAACTCAAACCCCCGTTGATCCACTCCCCTCATATACTGATAACTCTCCTACCTCACATCCGCCTTCACTTTGTTATTTGCACTACCGACTGTTTATTACAGTAACAACTGTTTACTTATGCATTCTGCACTACCATATCTTAACTGGATTATGCTCATTTGCACTGCCGACTGTATTTATAGTACCAACTGTTTACATTTGCATTTTGCACCATACTTCTAACTGCAATATGCAACCACTTTCCACTGCACTTTTACACTTTTTTTTTCGGATAACTCTGTCCATAATTTATTGCACTACCTTAATCCACTGCTATTCCTCATATTAGCCTAACATATTATTGTATACCTCTATCTGTAAAATTCTGTTTAAAGTAATAGCCATCTGTATATTATATTCACTGTACATATTCACCTGTAAATTCAGTTCTGTTTATAGTAATAACCATCTCTCTATTTATACATATTTATATATATTCAGTACATATCCATGTCCTGCACTTACGCAACCACTGTATATATCCTGCACTTGCTGCTATTGCACTTCTGGTTAGACCTAAACTGCATTTCGTTGCCTTGTACTTGTACTTGTGTAATGACAATAAAGTTGAATCTAATATAATCTAATCTTATCTAATCAGGAGCAAAATCTGGCCTAAGGAAATTCCCCCTTTGATGTCTCTAAAAGCTAACATTACAGTAACTTTTCTTTAACAGAGTAGAAATGGAAGAGAATATGTCTGTCACGTTTTACTTGTTAAAGGGATAGTTCACCAAAAAATGAAACTTCTGTCATAATTTACTCACCCTCAAGTTGTTCCAAACCTGTATGAGTTTCTTTGTTCTGCTTTGTTCTAAGATGATGTTTTGAATAATGTTTGTAACCAAGCAGAGAGAGCAACCATTGATTAAAAATACTATGGTAGTCAATGGTTGCTCTCTCTGCTTGGTTACAAACATTATTCAAAATATCTTCTTTTGTGTTCAGCAGAACAAAGAAACTCATTCAGGTTTGGAACAACTTGAGGGTGAGTAAATGATGACAGAAGTTTCTATCCCTTTAAGCTCTAGATGTGAGTGCAAAGATTTTGCAAACGCAAGTTACAAATACCCTGGGGGCGAGTGTGGGAACTCAGATTGAAGTGTGTTCGGCGCTTGAAACAAGACGACTGTGAACTGTTAAAGATTGCACTCGGTTACACGCGTGCACCGAACTATCCGTCATTGTGTTAAACCCGCCAATAGCACGCCAGGTGAATAAGCCGGTTTCTGATTGGTCCCCGCAAATTTGTAACAGAAGCAGGATAGAAATATGTACACGTTTCCAGCCTGAGGTACAGGCCGAAATCAAATCGCCTGCAGTTTGGGCTGGGTTTACCTGGTCTAGGCCATTTCAGGAGCGACTCGCGGAACAGGAAAGCGGATTCAGTCAATTAAAAGCGCTCGTCATTCCGGAAACTTTGCGGTATATGTGAACGTTGGTCCTCTTAAGAAACATGACAAAACTTTTCTTCAAATTGTGAATGTAGTTTAGACTACAGAAAGCAAGCAGTGCAGCCGTTATAGTGATCGACAGAAAATCCCTCTATAAACCAATGAATCTAACAGCACAAAAAATTATTTACATTGAGTATAAGCTTTGCTTGTTATAATGAGAGGATCTGTGAGCGTGTAGACTTGAAAACATCAAATGAGTGAGTTCAGCTTTGAGAATGAAACCAACCTGTGTGTTCTTCAGTTTCTTCATCTTTCACTCTCAATGTTTCTTCAATCTTCATGTCTTCTCTCTCCTCTTTCTCTGTTTGTTCCTCAGTTTCTTCATGTTTCACTCTCAATGTTTCTTCAATCTTCATGTCTTCTCTCTCCTCTTTCTCTGTGTGTTCCTCAGTTTCTTCATGTTTCACTCTCAATGTTTCTTCAATCTTCACGTCTTCTCTCTCCTCTTTCTCTGTTTGTTCCTCAGTTTCTTCATGTTTCAAACTGAATACATTTTCAATCCTCAAGTCTTCACTCTCCTCTTTCTTTCTTTGTTCCTCAGTTTCTTCATGTTTCACTCTCAATGTTTCTTCAATCTTCACGTCTTCACTCTCCTCTTTCTTTCTTTGTTCCTCAGTTTCTTCATGTTTCAAACTGAATACATTTTCAATCTTCATGTCTTCTCTCTCCTCTTTCTCTGTGTGTTCCTCAGTTTCTTCATGTTTCACTCTCAATGTTTCTTCAATCTTCACGTCTTCTCTCTCCTCTTTCTCTGTTTGTTCCTCAGTTTCTTCATGTTTCAAACTGAATACATTTTCAATCCTCAAGTCTTCACTCTCCTCTTTCTTTCTTTGTTCCTCAGTTTCTTCATGTTTGACTCTCAATGTTTCTTCAATGTTCATGTCTTCACTCTCCTCTTTCTCTGTTTGTTCCTCAGTTTCTTCATGTTTCACTCTCAATGTTTCTTCAATCTTCAGGTCTTCTCTCTCCTCTTTCTCTGTTTGTTCCTCAGTTTCTTCATGTTTCACTCTCAATGTTTCTTCAATCTTCACGTCTTCTCTCTCCTCTTTCTTTCTTTGTTCCTCAGTTTCTTCATGTTTCAAACTGAATACATTTTCAATCCTCAAGTCTTCACTCTCCTCTTTCTTTCTTTGTTCCTCAGTTTCTTCATGTTTCACTCTCAATGTTTCTTCAATCTTCACGTCTTCACTCTCCTCTTTCTTTCTTTGTTCCTCAGTTTCTTCATGTTTCAAACTGAATACATTTTCAATCTTCATGTCTTCTCTCTCCTCTTTCTCTGTGTGTTCCTCAGTTTCTTCATGTTTCACTCTCAATGTTTCTTCAATCTTCACGTCTTCTCTCTCCTCTTTCTCTGTTTGTTCCTCAGTTTCTTCATGTTTCAAACTGAATACATTTTCAATCCTCAAGTCTTCACTCTCCTCTTTCTTTCTTTGTTCCTCAGTTTCTTCATGTTTGACTCTCAATGTTTCTTCAATGTTCATGTCTTCACTCTCCTCTTTCTCTGTTTGTTCCTCAGTTTCTTCATGTTTCACTCTCAATGTTTCTTCAATCTTCAGGTCTTCTCTCTCCTCTTTCTCTGTTTGTTCCTCAGTTTCTTCATGTTTCACTCTCAATGTTTCTTCAATCTTCACGTCTTCTCTCTCCTCTTTCTTTCTTTGTTCCTCAGTTTCTTCATGTTTCAAACTGAATACATTTTCAATCCTCAGGTCTACACTCTCCTCTTTAATAAACACCATCTTTATTAATGATCTCAGCCGCTTCTCCAGGAGTTTTTCTGTGTGTTTGTCCTGTTTAAGACGAAAAATTAATCCACATTAAATCTCTGAGTGTCTCAATCAGCTCTATTTCAGTATCAACAGTCTCAGTAACACTCAAAACTAGCACTACAAACTAATAAAAGAAAACAAATTACACAAACACTATATATTTATTTATTTAATTTCTCTCATCTCTACTCGTCAGAGACTGAACTCAAGTTTGAACTGATTCATGATAGAGAGAGAAATGAGCCGCTCCTTCTGTTACTCATGAGTTTATTCTGTTACTTTACTCACACGACGCTGATAAATGTTAGATAAAGCAATGCAATGTTACATTTAATAATAAATCATTCAATCTGCGTTGCTTGTAAAACTTTGAAGATGGTTTCTATAGTTTTAAACACTTTAAACGCTTAAACCACAAACCTTTCTTCAGCTGAATCACAACACATGCAGGAGCGCGGCGCGGCCTTATGACGTCACACCACCACACCAAAATAAAAGTCCCGTTCACAGGCTACAGTCTACAGTCACAGAAGTGCACAAATACAAATAATACAAGAGATGACAGAAATTCAGAGTTGAATGTATTGGTGACATACATATTTAAATACATGTTGTTCAATGATGTGTTGAAAATATTAGGAAACTAGTAAAGACTGAGAGACTTTGTCTAAAAGTTAAAACGGTATTGTTTAGGGGAATAAATTATTTCTATAATATATAAATACATATAAAGTTCATTTGAGTCTAAAAATACCTTAAAATAATTGTACTAATGACAACTGATGATTTTTAGATCTAGATATTCTCACTGATAAATATATTATTAATTCTCGAATAAAGTCATTATTTTTGTTTATTTGTTTGCGCATGAGAAGTATTCTCATCGCTTCATAACATGAAGGTTGAACCACTCGAGTCACATGGACTATTTTAATGACATTTCTATGAAGTGAAAGTGTTAATTAAATTGCTGTCTATGGAGAGGTCAGTGAGCTCTCGGATTTCATCAAAAATATCTTCATTGTGTTCTGAAGCTGAACGAAGGTCTTACGGGTTTGGTACGACACGAGGGAGAGGAATTAATGACAGAATTGACATTTTGGGGTGAACTAACCCTTTGATATCTGCATTGATCAAATGAGTAAATCTATAGTCTTAAATTCCTAATTATTTTCTATATTCTTCTTTCTCTTTTCTGCATTTCGCCTCTGCTGTAGCTTCTTTCCTTTTAATAAACCTGGCGTTGTATACTTAATATTGTTGGCTCTGTGATAAATTGTGTATGTTGATGCTTCTATGCGGATGCCCTGTTGGAGTGGATCTCCTGTCGGACAACATCTCTTAAGCACTAGGAGTAAAACCTCAAACATACACTAATTTTCAAAAGTTTGGTGTTGGTACAATTGTTTATGTCTGAAAAAAGTCTCTAATGCTCACCAAGACTGAATTAGTTTGATTAAAAAATACAATAAAAACAATAATATTGTGAAATAATATTAAAATAATTGTCACATGAACCTAATATGATGATTTGTTGAAAACAGTTGTGCTGCTTTATATTTTTTGGAAGACAATAACAAAAATACATTCAGTTGATCAAAAGTGACAGTAAAGACTTTTATAACGTTATAGGATTTTTAAAATTTCAAACTTTTAAAAAAACCCTCTCGGTTACGTATGTAACCCTCGTTCCCTGAGGAGGGAACGGAGACGTACGTTAGTGGGGGTTTCGCTTAGAAGCCAATCATCTTCGAGTATTCAACAGCGCCCAATGGCAGTGCCAATGCCATGGGCATGCGGAATTTGCATGCCTAACTCCGCCCCACCTCGTGGGTATATAAGGAAGTACGCTGGCAACATCGCATTATGTTACTGCTGCAGGAGCCAAGACTGAACTCCGCGTTCCAGGCAGCACAGCTGACGTGGCAAAGGAAACGTACGTCTCCGTTCCCTCCTCAGGGAACGAGGGTTACATACGTAACCGAGACGTTCCCTTTCGTTCAGTCACTACGACGTACGTTAGTGACTAACGAATGGGGGTTCCAATACAACGCCACTCAGCTGTCATCCAGTGCCCTGCGTAAGTGTGAGATCCCGCCACTTAAGGCCGTAGGACTCCCACTTAACACAGGAATACCAAGGTACACTGGGAAGCATATCCCAGAGAGGGAATGCCAAGATGCCTACCGTAGGGAGGGCTTAGAGAATACACATATGACCCGCTGAGGGCTGCATATGGAAGATCACTAGGGTACCAGCCGAAGGTGGATTTTTAACCCTAGGGGTGGCAGGGACTTGCCAAGGGAAAGACACCTGCTCGCTGAGGAGGCTTACGGTGGAAATACTCGTGTGGGGGTTGCCGGAGGGGAACCATGCACACGGAGCACCTGGCCGGACATGAGGGTCTGGGCTCGAAAGGGCAGACTGAACTGATGTCGGCGTAAGCAGTGCTGGAGGAGCTCAGGGCTCTCGGGGGAGCTCACCTGAGGGAAAATATCGCACGTATCCAGTCCTTGGAGTGGAATGGCGAGCAAGCGAAGACACCTGAGCCTGGCCCATTACCGGCCACCCGTAGGGGCGAGTACATAGTCGGACACTGGCTCCACTCGGAGATTGTAGAATCTGGCGAATGTGTTGGGTGTCGCCCAGCCTGCAGCTCTGCAGATGTCTGTTAGCGAGGCGCCATGCGCTAGAGCCCAAGAGGAGGCCACACTCCGGGTGGAGTGTGCCCTCACACCAAGGGGACATGGTCGACCTTGCTGCTGGTAAGCCAAAACAATGGTGTCCACTATCCAGTGAGACAACCTCTGCTTTGAGAGAGCACTTCCCTTCCGCTCTCCACCATAACAGACAAAGAGCTGGTCTGAGGTCCTGAAACATCGCGTACTGTCTACATAGGCGCGGAGAGCGTGTACTGGACAGAGCAATGCCAAGGCTGGGTCTGCCTCCTCCAAAGGCAGCGCTTGCAGGTTCACCACCTGATCTCGGAACGGAGTGGTGGGAACCTTGGGCACATATCCGGGCCGGGGTCTCAGGATCACGTGAGAGTTAGCCGGCCCGAACTCAAGGCACGCTTCGTCAACCGAAAATGCTTGCAGGTCCCCGACCCTCTTAAGCGAGGCCAATGCGGTCAGCAGAGCCGTCTTCATAGACAAGAACTTAATCTCAGCCGACCGCAAAGGCTCAAGGGAGGCCTCTGCAGAGCACTTAAGACTACTGAGAGGTCCCAAGAGGGAACGAGAGGAGAGCGAGGAGGATTCAGTCTCCTCGCCCCCCTCAGGAACCTGATGATCAGGTCGTGCTGACTTACCTTTTTGTCTCCCAGGAGATCGTGGTAGGCAGATATTGCGGCCACGTACACTTAAGGGTGGAAGGAGACAGCCTTCGTCCCACCCCCTCCTGGAGAAACGAAGCACAGACCCGATCGGGCATTTCCAGGGGTCTTCCTGGCGGGAAGAGCACCATGTGACGAAGAGGTCCCACTTCAACGCATAGAGGTGTCGTGTAGACTCTGCCCTAGCGGAAGTGATGGTAGCGACCACCGCAGGTGGAGGGCTACTCAAACCAGCCGCGTCCCGTCCAGAAGCCACACGTGGAGCTTCCAGAACGCTGGACGCGGGTGCCAAGGGGTGCCCCGTCTCTGAGTGAGAAGGTCTAGACTCAGAGGAATAGGCCAGGGAGGGGCTGTCGCAAGGAGTAGCAGTTCTGAGAACCAGGTCCGGCCATGCCAACGGGGCGACCAACATGACCTGCTCCTTGTCCTCCCTGATCTTGCACAGTACCTGTGCGAGAAGGCTCACTGGGGGAAACGCATAATTGCGTAGCCCCGACGATCAGCTGTGCGCCAGTGCATCCGTGCCGACCATAGGTCAGGGAATAATACAGGGAGCAATGGGAAGAGTCCTGGGAGGCAACAGTTGCGTCGCCGAACCGTTCCAATATCAACTGGACCGTCTGGGGGTGGAGTCTCCACTCTCCGGGGAGAGGCTGAATCCGTGAGAGCTCGTCGGCTGCACGGTTCAGGTCTCCCGGGATGTGGACAGCACGAAGGGACCTCAGGCGCTTCTGACTCCAAAAAACGAGATGGCGGGCGAGTTGAGACATACGGTGGGAGCGTAGACCGCCCTGGTGGTTGATGTAGGCTACTACGGCCGTGTTGTCTGTCCTGACTAGTACATGTTGACCCCTCAGCAACGCTCGGAAGCGGTGCAGGGCGAACCGTACTGCCAGTAACTCGAGGCAATTGACATGCAGAAGGCGCTGGGGTCCTGTCCAGGAGCCCACGGCTGCTTGTCCATTGCACATGGCACCCCAGCCCGTGGATGATGCATCTGTTGTCACAACAACATGCCTGGAAGCTCGTTCTAAGGACACTCCGGTCCGTAGAAAACTGAGGTTCGACCACGGGGTGAGTGTCTGTAAGCAGGCCCGGGTCACTTGGACCTGCCATATGCCCCAGGAGCCTCTGAAACAGTATCAGTGGAACCGCACTCTTGCCCTCGATTTGCCGAAGGGAAGTCAGCAGAGACTGCGCGCGCTCGCTCGAAAGCTGCGCGCACATGGCGACCGAGTCGATATCCATACCGAGAAAAGAGATCCTCTGCGCGGGGCAAAGTTTGCTCTTCTCCCAGTTGACCCGAAGGCCCAAACGGGCTAGGTGATGGAGCACCAAATCTCTGTGTCCGCAAACCTGCTCTCGAGAGTGACCCAGAATGAGCCAGTCGTCGAGGTAGTTCAGGATGCGAACCCCGTGCTACCAAAGGGGCGCAAGGGCTGCCTCGGCAATCTTCGTAAAGACGCGAGGGGACAGAGATAGCCCGAATGGTAGAACTGCGTACTGATATGCCTTGAACGGAAACCGGTGAAGGTAACGGTTCAAGACGCGCAGGTCCAGGATCGGTCATAGCCCACCGGTCTTTTTGGGTACAATGAAGTACGGGCTGTAAAACCCGGAATTCATCTCGGCTGGAGGGACAGGTTCGATCGCACCCTTCGCCAGTAGGGTGGCAACCTCCGCTCGCATGACGGGGGCATTGGCCCCGATCATAGTGGAACGGACTCCCCGGAAGCAGGGAGGAACCTGCGCGAACTGAATCGCGTAGCCGCACCTGACTGTCTTCGCGACCCAGCGGGACAGCCCTGGAATCTGAAGCCAGGCTCCCAGGAACTGCACCAGCGGGGTCAATCGGACTTCAGGTGTACCCGGTGTGGGGCAGCGATGCAGCGTTACCGACCCGGACAAGGGAGGCTGTTGGGCGTCCCGGTGTGGGGGTGCGGTTAACGGCTGCGTCCTGACAGAGGAGACCAGGGAAGGACGCGCGTTCCACTGGGGTCTGCTCTGCCAGGAGGCTGGCGACAGAGAGGGATGCGAGTGGCGGGACCCGTGGGTGGCGCACACTGTCATCACCGGTCTCTGGGTCCTCAGAGACAGGGACATGAGTTCTTCCCAAGCGCTGCTAGCCCGGGGGCCAGCAGCGGAAGGATTTTTCCCCCGGCCCTCCACCGGGGGAAGGAGAGGCCCTGCTACCATCCCCTGGGAAGAACTGGAACCCATCTCTGAGTTGTCCACCTCCAGCCTGGCGTTTAACCAGGCTGGGGAGCGGACTGGGCGTCATCCTCAACCACCTCCACGGCGCGGCCCGGGTGAAGGCTGCTGCTGGGGCCGGGCGGGAGGAGGGAGGGCGCCCTCGGCGGCGAGCGGACTGAGGCGACTGAGCCGGCGGCTGGTGCAGCAGCTGGCCGCCGGGGCAGTACGTGTTACAGCCTCAGTCTGCTCTGGGGCGGCCAAGAACCGTTGGGCGCAGTTCTCAGCCGCGCCGCCGAAGAGGCCAGCCTGGGATATGGGTGAGTTGAGGAGGCGGGCCCGCTCAACGTCCTCCACATCACCAGGTAAGGCCAGGTGTTCTCCCGGACCACAGCTGTGGACATCGCCCGACCCAGGGAGCGTGTGGCCACCTTCACCGCCCGGGGGCGGGATCAGTTGTGGCACGCAGCTCAATGAAGAGCCCTGGGTCGGCTCCACCCTTGTGCATGTGCAAAGGGGCGGCGGCCTGCCCGTAGCTCTGCAGGACCACGCCACCGAAGTAGACGAGCCCACAGGCTTTGGGAGGGTGCTTAGGACAGCCACACCAAGCCACGTCAAGCCCTCTGTGGACACCGTAGTGCGCAACAGAGAGTTCAACAGTGGGGGTGAGGGGGCCCCAGTGTACCCTAGGCCGCGGCCCCATCAAGGGCAGAGAAGGCGGAGGAGGCCACCAAACGATCGCGGGAAGCACGGGGACTTCCCGGACCGCGTGATCTCCTCATGCACCTCGGGAGCGAAAGGCATTGGGGGCGGGGCCCAACAGCTGTCGGGTGCCGTCCCCAAAAACCAATCGCGCAACCACGAGCACTCGCGACTGGGCGGAGTTCCACACCAGCGCGAGACTCGCGGCTGCCCGAGATAACATGGCTGTCAACTTTAGGTCGGATCAGGCAGCGCTGACACACCCGGAGGCGGAGCACAACCTAATCGTCATCCCCAAAGGACTCCAGCCCACCTTGGGATGCTGCGATCGACATCTCACTGCTATCTGGAGCGTGAACGAAACGAACGAGGCGTCAGAGACGGGCCGCTGTTTCAGTCCAACACTCGCGGGTTAAGCAATGTGCGAGAGGGGGCGTGGCCCGAGGATTGATCGTCGGGGTTCTTAATACCACAGCACCGCACTCAGGTCACCCTGGCCACCAGCCAAAGTACCACCTCTCTCGGAGATGGTAGATTGGGGTGTGGCAGAGGGGACTCTCTCTCCTCACGGAGATCACTGAGTCTCGACCGCAACATCGCGATGGTCACGTTCCCGCAGTGGGAACATGACGCATCCACAAACACTGCCCGAACGTGCTGAAGCCCAAACACATCGAGCAGTGAATGTGCCCATAGACAGCAACGGAGATCGATCGCACCCGGAAGTGCACGGGCGAACCGTCTTGAAAAAGACGTGCCACGCGCAAGCTCTTTTTGTGAGAGGAAAGCTCTGCAGAGTGCCGAAGCGCCCAGGGAAACACACACACAGCTGTTGCAGACCACTGCACAGATCAGCAGGCAGGCAGCATGAGATCGCTGGAACGCGCCGTCACACCAACACCCTGGAGAACCGCTCGTCTCGAAGACTGAAGAGAAGACTTCAGAATTCAGGCTTGAAGGAGTGAAGAGATCCTCTTGGCTCCAAAGCAGAAACATAATGCGATGTTGCCAGCGTACTTCCTTATATACCCACGAGGTGGGGCGGAGTTACGCATGCAAATTCCGCATGCCCATGGCATTGGCACTGCCATTGGGCACTGTTGAATACTCGAAGATGATTGGCTTCTAAGCGAAACCCCCATTCGTTAGTCACTAACGTACGTCGTAGTGACTGAACGAAAGGGAACTTTTTATTCATCAATAATCCTGAAAAGTGCACCATGGTTTACACAAAAATATGAAGCGGCACAAATGTTTTTGACCACTGATAATAATCATAAATGTTTCTTGAGCAGCAAATCCTCATATTAGAATGATTTCTAAAGGATCGTGTGACTGAAGACAGGAGTAATTATGTTAAAAATTCATCTTTGATCACAGGAATATATATATTTTTTAAATATGAGAGTACTGATAAGTATCAGTGATAAAATCATTATTTAGCTACACCCATCCCAACACTGTACACAAAGAGAAGAAAAAAAATCGCCTTTCGTGAAAAGCCCTCCACCCCTCCAAATAAGACAATGTTATACCTAAAATCACAGACATTAGACCAGGGTTCTCGACTCTGGCCCTCGAGATTCACTTTTCTGCAGAGTCTAGCTCCTGCCTTGCTTAATGTCACGACCTATAACTTTCTAGTGATCCTGAAGACATTGATTCACTTGTTCAAGTGTGTCTGGAAAAACAGACCTCAAGGGCCAGTGTTGGGGAAGCTACTGGGTCATTATATGAAAACATGCCATTTTGTGTCCCTCAGGAAAAAAAGCTCTGTAAATCTTAATAAACCATAAAACAAATAAAATATTTAATAATTTAGTTTCCATAATATGTCTCATAATATAAGAATACATTACTTTCTGTTTCTTTTGTTTTTAAAGGATTTTAATCACATTTTTGTGCAAAGCATCTTGCAGAAATGTTGAAATGTCAAGGCCAAAAAAGTCAAACTATCATAAAAAACATATATAAACTTATAGGGCCCTATCTTGCACCCAGCGCAATTGACTTTGTACATCGACGCATGTGTCATTCCTATTTTGCACCCGCGCAAAGCACGCTTTTCCCTCCACAGAAGCACGTCGCTAAACTAGTGAATGAACTTGCGCTCCCTGGGCGGTTCAGCGCAAAAAAGGAGGCGTGTTCCGACGCAAACAATCCCTGGTGCTATTTTGCTGTTCCATTAACCCTCAGAGCCCGACGGCATCGCCCACGACGTCACACGGCACCTCCGATAAATATCTATATTACTTCATGAAACTTTTATCGATTTTCTTACCGTTTTTTCCAGCAGAAAGCTAACGAGCTAGCCATCACGGGGGTGTCTTTGGTGTCTTTGTAGCCTTTACAGAAGGTTTTCTATCCAGCCTGGAACATGTGCATCTTTTTGGAGTTGTTCAGCAATAAATCAAAACGCTTACATCCAAAATTTATCCACTTGATGTCCATAATTTATAAATTTTCCGTCATTTTTGCCGCTAGCGCGATGCTAGCTGCCATTTTGGAGGAGGGTTTGACCAATGACAGGCTGATCCGTCATCCACGTTGGTGTGCGTCATTACGCATGAACCACAGCTCTATTATTGTGGAGAGAGACAGACGCACGGCTAGTGTTGAGGAGAGAGAGAGAGAGAGAGACGTGCTGCAGTTTTTAGTAGTTTTGTGGAGAAAGTTTGAGGAGAAAGTTTGAGGAGAAGTTCCTGATAGGAACTGTTTTGAGGCTTGGCACCAGTAAATATCCAAAATCCAAAGAGGCCAAAAGCGCCTGGACTTTTTTTGGAAAAATGTAAATAGTTTTGGTTCTGTATAAGTTATCATGTTTATTCCTGAGTTCCAGGACTCCAAAGACTTGAACAAACTGTTTTCCAGAGGAAATATGCTTAGCTTTTATTTATTTGTGTGTGTTTTCAATAAATATTTGAGTGATTCAATTTCCGTTTTATGTTTTCATTTGTCTTTATGGTCCCATAACTTATTTTACATTCAGGTGACATCAATGCAACACAAATATACTGACAGTGCAGCTTGTCTTGAAAAAAAAGATGTGTGTCAATTGTCTGTGCACAACAGGGTTGATGTTTTACAAGCTTTTTTAGTAAATAACACCAGGCGGAAAATTAATTGTAAAAATACCCTTAGGTCTTAAAGGGTTAAACAATTGCGCCACTGACCAGAAAAAACCTAGTCTAAAGTCAGTGGCGCGTTGTGCGTTGTTCATTATGCTATTTTAAGGGCGCATGCTTGACCATAATGTATAGCGTGCACAACGCGCATACACTTTGCTCATGTAATCTACACAGATGCAACAGTTATTTTTGCAAATCATAAATTGTTACACTAAAAAATATTAACACATGAGATGACGGAAATCATTGTGGTGTGCCACGAAGATGTGAAAAAATAGGCATAAATCTAGCTTACAAATTATTCAGGCTAATTGTAGTCTAATAATTAAGGAGACCTGTTTGCCCAATAGTGGCAACTTCTGGCAAGACATATATATGTATATAAGGACATCTAACAAATTGGTTTGTCCGTCAAGAAAATCGGTGAGGGTGGACGCAGCGATGTCCTCTGCTGGCGTCAGGTCCTGAGTAGAGGCAGATCCACCTCCCGTTACACGGCGTGCCTGATTGATGCTGGCAAGCTTGGACTTTCCCCGTCTTCTGATGTCATTGTAGCGCTTGCGGCACTGGTGCGACGTCCTGGGGATGCCAGCTGATGAAACAATTGTGGCTATTTCCTCCCACGCCTGTTTAACCGACGCTATTTTGGGTGGGTTTCTCCCATCCCCATACAACACAACTTCTCTGTCTTTCACTGCTCTTACAAGAACATCAGTCTCCTCGGCTGTGAACCGCTCCTGGCGTGCGCCTGGTAAATACGCCATAATAATAGCAATCCATAATGGAACTTGCGCACCTGCTTTTACAGGGAATGTTGGATGACGCTCTGATTGGTTTATTCACGTTACGCCCAAACCACACCTATGAATAATGAAGCTACTTCAGACCAACCCATTTTAGATTTGCGCCGGGCACAAGAGCCATTTATCCCGCCGGGAAAATAGCAACAGCGCCGAGACCCGCCAACAAAGTTACTTGCGCTTCGCGCTTTGACACTTGCGTTTCAGATCGTTAAAATAGGGCCCATAAACTTTATTGCAGACACAGGTCCATATAACACATCATACAGTACAAAAATAGGAGATACAAAGGAGATACAAAATATACATTAAAAAAACCTCCATATTAGCCTATAGGATATACAGGCTATTGCACCAATGTCGTCTTAACCTAGAAGTGTATCTATAACAGCTTTTCAAAGGACTGACTAAGGCTTCAAATATATGGTTCACTAAACATCCGTTGTCTTAAGTAAGACATAGTATATATACTTAAGCCTTAAGTGTCAGTTCATTAGTCATGATTAGATTTTATTCTTAACATGTGTCAAATTTGGAAAAGAAAACACAATTTAGTCGGGTCCCTAGGTTCTCGTCAACCCTGTTACTTTTTATGAAAACACCTCTTTAAAGATAATGGACTGTTCCAAAAGTTGCATCAGTTCCAGGAAGTGACATCATCTGCCTTTCATGAAGTTGATGGTAGAAGACAAGTAAGTGTTCTCTTCTTTTAATGTTTATGTAATGTCTGAAATACAGGGACACACTCTTTGTGTCAGCCCTGTTACCAGAAAAGCATATGTTAAAAAGTTATTTGTACATATTTAAAAATGTACATATATAACAACATTTAAGCCTCTCATTAAGGCACATAATGTCATTACCTATACAAATAAGTAAAAGCCTACATAGACACACTTGCCATATTTGTTTTCATAGGCTTAATATTTAACGTACTGTTGTGAATTTCCTTTTCCTCGTTTGAAGAAGAGACCAGGAGACTTGGATAGGTTTTTTTCTTCAGCAGGATTCTTTAATGAGAAAACGTGCTGTCTTTCCGCTGAGGTCATCAAGTCTAACTTAACAGTACCAAACACTGTAATTTATCTACGTTTCAGGGGGAGGGATTATACAGCAGGGGAGGAGACACTCTGAACAATACAATGCAAATGTTGTATAGGAAAATAGGGACACACCCCACACATTCCTGTCATCAGTCCTGATTCAAATCAGCATAACAGTGTCATTCAAATGCATAGATGCTAATCCAATCACTCAGAGGCTCCAAGAGCCATTAAAGACAAATGGTGCTCATCTTACTTACAATGAAGAGAAAACACTAACTGGCCTGGAAGATTTGCATAGCAGACTAACTAATCTGATATCATCATTTTTACCTTAAATGCTAAAGTTATGTACCTTCCTAAATTTGTAATCCTACAGTACCATAGTTGTTTGTTTGTCGTGAAACAGCAGAACTTGCAGCTCCACCTCACACTGTTTGCGGCACTGCCTGAAGTAATTCTATGAAGAATACAAAAAGTCAACCAACATTTAATGAACAGTGTGTGTCGATGATTCGGATCATGTGTCAAACTGCTGAAATCACAGGACTTTGGCGCTCCGAACCACTGATCCATAACGCTCCGAAGCTTCATGAAGCAGTGTTTTGAAATCGGCCATCACTATATAAGTCGTTATTTAGTATTTTTGGTGCACCAAAACTATTCTCGTTGCTTTATTATATTAATATTGAACCACTGTACTCGCATGAACTGATTTAAATATGTTTTTAGTTATAAAAACATTTTAGTTTTTAGGATCTTGAGAGAGGAAATTGCTGGCTATGCAGGCCTCACTGAGCCATTGGATTTCAACACAAATGTATTTTCAGGACCAACTAATATTCCCCCATTGCATATTATATTCAACATTATATGTAGTACTTTAATTTGGCAGTGACACTAAAACTAAAACACAATTTCCTTTCCTTGAACTATACACAATACAGATTGTCACTATCCACAATACACACATGCATTTTTCTATTGCAGTATATAGCGGAATGATATATTGTTACACCCCTACTATATTATACATCAATTGAATGTAGACTTATGTTTATAGCACTCAAAATTCACACCACCCTTCTAGATAAAGGGGGAAATAATATTTATACTTAACACAAAATAATCATAATTATCTATATTTTCCTGCTCTTTAAAAAATGATGTAGCATGTTTCTTCCCTCAAAGAATACATAAATATACCAAATATTTTACATTAAAAACATGACATGGCCAACAAGAGCTGTAATATATATAGTGTTATTTTCTTCTTGTCTTAACATGACTCACAACAGTAGATTATAATAATTCATAATTTCAGCTCACATATTTTACAACTTTATATCACACATCTTGATGTCAACATCCACAAACAAAATAAATGATAAAAGTTTTTTTTTTCTTCAGATAATTACTTTTATTCACTTATCACTATATGCATTTAGATTTGGCAAACTTCACTGTATAAACATTAATATTGATTAATATTAATACTGATTAAATTAAATAGACAATAATTTATTTTACTTATTGTTGTACATCATTTTTTTAAATTACAAATGCTGTTTGTATGCATACATTTCTGTGAAAGCAAATTAAAATAGGGGTGTACGATATTACAATTTTTAATCGTGGACAATTAAAATGTCTCCACAATCTGCTTATGAACAAATATCATAATATTGCGTTACAGTGCATCCAGCAGCAGATATTTCAGCTAAATGAATGTTTTTGTTCTGAATACTATTGTCTTCCTCTCGACTGTGTTCTGTCTGTGGGCTTCTGTTCCCTCAAGAAACGCTGTGTTCGCTCACAAACATTTAAGTTATTTACGAGTGAGAGAACGCAAAAGCATTGACATTTATTTAACTCCCATTTCATATTTTGTGCACCACCATTGCCTTGCCTTCGTACATTTAACTTTATATTAGTTAGGCTAGTAGTTTTTTTGTGGTATAAAAATTGGAATCAAAACATTCTCGTGTCTTCATGAAGAAAAAGGTAAAACCATATTTATTAAAATACAGGATATTATGGGTCAAACAACCAAAACAATAATAAAATCAACACAATACATTATGTTTAATTGATTGACAGCACTATAATGCTTCCACACATGTATATTCAGGGGAACAGCAGCATAATGTAAATGTAATATTACAACTGCAAAGAAAATGAAGAGAAACTTGAGCTTGAGCAAAAGCACGTGCTGGTGAGAATGAGCTGGGACTCACTCAATCTATATCAATAATTATCATTTACATCAGTATTGTGAATACACCGCATTATCACCATATTCATAATTCAACCAGTCTCTAACAGGAGAAGAAGAAGAAAAATCACACATACATTTTTGGAAAAGTAAATAATTAGTATTTTACTGGTAAGTCAGCTGATGTGTAAAGGCTCTTTCTCTGTCCATCTATTCGTTTTCTTCTGTAGCAGCCGCTGACATCTAGGCCTTTATTGGCAGGCTTACCAAACAGAAATGAAAATATTTAAATATAGAAAAAATACATATTATGATTAAACTCAACAATAAACTAATTATTAGGCTATAATTTTATATTTTTACCACTCTCCACGCCTCCCCTGGCATGCTCTGGCGCCCCCCAGAGGAGGCGCGCCCCACACTTTGAAAACCCCTGGCCTATAATATTGAAAATACAATAACAAAAACTTTAGTAGAAGAGTCAAACAGGTACTGGGCTACTCCGCAGCGGCAGCGATCCGAACCAGTGTAAAATAGACCATAGTGGTTCAGGATAAGACAAAAACACGGATTGGAAAATTGACTTTTCAAAATATGACACCATATCTTCTATTTAAATTCTTCTAAAATCTTCTTTGTTTATATATCTGCATCCGATCATCACATTACAATTATTTTTGTAAAATTCTTTTTTACATTACAATTGTGAAGCATAATAATACAGTAACATATCACACTGAATTAGGCTGATTTAAAACTCAATTTATTTAAATTAAAAGTTCTTCTTTTGGCAAAATTACATTTCCTTTATGTCCTAAACAGAAGCTTTACTCCCTTCAAACTTCACATCACTGTTTGAAAACTCTTATTGAAATAATTTTTTGTACTTTTATAAAGAGCATTTTCCCCATAATTGTATTAAATGTATGCACTAAATTTAATTTAAAATTCTTACAATTTATCCATACATTCAATTAAAATAAGACACTAGGCTGTTACGAATCAAATTAACATTGAAAAATGTTTTGAACATACAAATAACTTGAAAAGAATGATACTTAGAAACTAAACCGCCAGTAATAGGAAGCATGCGAACATCGAGCAAGTCATTGAGTCAAACAATTCGTTCAAACAACTCATTTATTCAGAATGAGGCACTTTATGAATGAGTAACTGAATCTTTGACAAGTGATTCATTCAAAACGCTGAATCATTCCGTATTGAATCATGGCTGAGTGTTGCTGTGAGATGCTATGGTTCTGTTGTTTATAACTATTTTCACTGCTGAATAGAGGAGGCTGAAAACCCACAATTCAGTTTGTATCGCAATTTTAGGGTCACAATTTTCAATTCTGTACAATTCTTGTTGTTGTTTTTTAACACTCCAGAACTTCAGCATATGATATATAGTTTAATTATCCACAATTTAGGATGCAGCATTAATAAATGTTATATCATGTTATCATGCACAAAGTAAATTTACTTCACTTTAAGCACATTATTGGGACCATCTTTTCATTATAATAACAATAAAGAAAATGAAAACAATTCAAGAAAATGAAGACTCACTTTTTTCACTTCACTCACTTTTAATTATGTAACAACTAGGGGTGTAACGATTCATCTACTACATCGATGTATCGATTTATTTTCCTACGATCTAACTACATCGATCTGTGCTCGGCAAGTTGGCCTTCCGGACGACATATATCGATCTAACATCGTTTTAAAAGGTAATCAATCGATTGTATCGATCATAGGAAATAACGCATTGGATTTAAGCACGTCAGACTTTAAATGGATGTTTTTTCTTAGCACTTTTAATGATAAAGGCGTTAAACGTTACTCGATTCAGTCTGCCTATCTGTGACATCATCGCAACGCACGCACCAGCAGCAGCGCTCATTGAAATGAAAACAAAACATAGCATGGCGGATGACAGAGAAGCCAACCAGCGAGAAATTATCAAGCCACCAGGAGAAAGAGCTAAGTTAGTAACGTGTTACCTGTACTTTCAACCCTTGCTAAATGTTACCTGTGCATTCCTGACACCAGTGTGCCAGCAGAGCGAGTTTTTAGTTTTTAGTTTTTGAATGACATAGTGAACGCACAGAGAAGTGTTCTGCGGTCAGATCATGTTGATATTTTTGAAAAAGAAATATGTACGTTAGAGTCATTGAAGAGTAGTTGGTTACATTTGATCTTTTGTTAAATATTGTTTGTTTATTAAACTGAGAGTAGTAGCAGGTTCAGCCAGTTTATTCAATCTGAAGAAATGTTGGTTGCACTTTATTTTTGATATTAATATTGTATTTGTATTATTTTAATGTTGAAAAACAACAGCAAAAGTAACAGGTACACCTACTATTAATTAAACCTGAAGAGAAGTTAGTTGCACTTTATTTTTGATATTAATATTGTAATATTATTATGTTGGATAACAAAAGCAGAAGTAGCAGGTTAACCTACTGTTGAAATGTTGGTTGCACTTACTGTGCTTTTATTGAAAATGTATTGAATATTGAAAATGAGAGCAGAAAAGGTTATCTTCCTGTTAATTCAACCTAAACTGTTGGTTGCACTTTATTCAAATAAAATTTGAATGCATTTGCCATTAATTGTTGTTTACTTGTTTGTTTATATCCATAATTAATTGATACCTGATTCCCTTACAAAAAACAACAGGAATCTAGGAAACTTCACCTGCACTGACCAGTATCCAGATATTTATTTCAGTCACACAATTTTTGGCTAAAAAGTTACTGAATCGATTTCAGGTCACTGAATCGTTTCGGATCGTATCGTTCTAAATGAACCAAAATCGTCCTTGAATCGTATAGACAACCTCAAATCGTGATACGAATCGAATCGTTGTTAAAACGAATCGTTACACCCCTAGTAACAACACAAGTAAAATATAATAAATATGTAATATAGTGAACATATCTACAAAAATACTCCTCTATAGCCATTTTTTCTTGTTAACTAACATTAAATTATATGGCTTTCCTAAGGTAAACTCTCTTGCAATTTTATTGACCTCTTTTTGTGATTGAAAAACACTGATCAATCAATGTAATGTATGAGCCATATACCTTTCAGCAAAGTGTACTGTATCTTTTTTTTTTTTTTTGCGATCAAATGTTTATTGGAAGGAAAAGAACAAAATATTACAAGGCATTTCAAAAAAAAAAAAAAAAAAAAAAAGGTCAAAGTCAAATATACATATAACATATACACACAAATAAAATAACGTTTACATACATATACAATATACACATGGAGGGGAAAAAATAAATATAAATAAAATAAATTATATATAAATAACAGGGAATTACTCATGTTCAGGAGCTCAGATTAACAAATAAACAACTCAAGTCAGGCAAAAAATGTAAATAAATAAAACAAAAATTATTTATCTTAACCAGGCTTTCAGTGACTCAGCAAGTGTGTTCCAACTACAGATTGTCTTTTCATTCGCACCATTAACTCGAGCAGTAGACAATTCTAAAAAGATCACATCCAGAAATGTAAGAATCCAACATTTAACAGAAAGTGAATGAGGAGGTTTCCATCTCAATGCAATCATCTTTTTAGCAGCTGTGAGGCCAGCTAATACTGTGCGCTTATGCTGAATATTAGTGTTCAACATTGTTAACTTATTCAATAACAAAACGGGCACTGTTACGGGTATTGTTACTGAAACCAAATCAGACAATCTGGATGCTACCTCTGTCCAAAACTGAGCAACAGGCGGGCATTCCCACATCATATGTAAGAAAGTACCTGGTACCTTGAGGGTACATAGGGTACAAGCTGGGTCGGTTAATCTCTTCATTAAATGGAGCTTGCGAGGGGTTAAATATGTTCTATGTACAAAGTTGAAATGAATCTGTTGGTGGTCAGGATTACGAGAGGCCTCCTTTATATTTACCCAAACATCCTCCCAAGTAAAATCTGGATCCAAATTTGGGCAATCACGTATCCATAGTCTATCTAAAGGCAGTTTGGCATTCGAGGCCTCCAAAATAAAATTATATAATATGGACACCAATCCTCTATTTCCTTGAGCAATAATCAAATTATGCAATGGGTGTACACACAAAGGTTGTTGCCAAGGTACACCATATGCTTTGAGGGCCGATCTAAGCTGTAAATAAAAGAAAAATGAGGAGGCTGGCAGATTGAATGAGTTTGCAATATCTTGAAAAGAGCACAAACCAGAATCATTATAAACATCTTTCAAGTGACGAACACCTCTCCTACTCCAAAGCGAAGGAGGAATGGGTCTGCCACCAATTGTCAGACCTTTATTATTGAATATGGGAGACTGTGTATGCCACCTACAGGAGATCTTGCATCTAGATTCAACCAACCTCCAAATTTGAATAAGATGAGAAACTATGGGACCAAAGCGCAGCTGACATTGCTTATTTGATACATTAGAAAAAAGAACGTCTTCCAAATTCCATGGATGCACAATATGTTCCTCAATCTTACGCCAAGAGACAGAGATATGAGGGTTAAACCATATAAACAGAGGCCGGAGCACAAAAGACCAAAAATAAAGCTTACAATTAGGTACTGCTAAGCCCCCATCTACCCTCTTCCTCTGTAAAGTAGTCAACTTCAAACGCGGTCTTTTCCTGTTCCAGATGAATTGTGAGATATTACCATGGATTTTATTCCAGAAATTGACAGGGGGGGACAGGGGTATCATCGAACTAAAATAATTCAGTCGAGGCAAAATATTCATTTTTACAATAGAGATCCGGGCCTGCAGAGAATTGGGCAGATTAATCCATCTGTCCAAATCTCTCTTGATGTCCTTGGTTACTTCTGAAAAGTTGTGCGTTACAGTATGGTTCAAAGAGGGAAAAATTTGTATCCCAAGATATTTAAAGTTCTGAACAACAGAAATAATAGGTGGATACTGCAATATTTTAGCTGACTCATTTAAAGGTAAAAGGGCAGATTTAGACCAGTTAACCTTAAAACCAGATAAGCAGCCAAACTCTTCACAAATAGACAGCAGGTTAGAAATAGAGTGTATTGGATTTTCCATGAAAACCAGAACATCATCAGCATATAATGCTACATGATGCAAAGTATTGTGAATGGAAATAGGTTGTATCTCAGTGCATTGTCGAATCATCTGGGCAAGAGGTTCAAGGGAAAGAGCAAAAAGAGCTGGACTCAAAGGACACCCTTGTCGCGAAGACCTAGTTATAGAAAATGGAGAGGAAAGCAATTGCCCAGTGAGTACTAATGCTGTGGGATTAGCGTAAAGGACTTTAATCATATGTATAAAACCTTTACCAAAACCCATATTTTCCAGAACAGACCACAAGAATGACCACTCCATCCTATCAAAGGCCTTCATCGCATCAAGGGACATCACTACTGACGGAGCCTTAGCATCCACTGTTGCATCGATTATATGCAGGAGGCGCCTGACATTATCCACTGCGAGTCTGGACTTAATAAAACCCGTCTGATCACAATGGACTAACAAGGGCATGTGATCCTGAATGCGTCGGGCAAGAACCTTTGCATACATTTTTAAATCTGCGTTTAGCAGACTTAATGGCCTATAGTTTGCGCATTCTGTAGGATCCTTATCTTTCTTTAAAAGTACAGATATTAGGGCAGTATTAACATCTCTAGGAAAGCTGCCTTTTTCAACTGAAGCTGTTATCATGTCTAGAAGCAAGGGACCCAATACGTTCCAGAATATAACATAAAACTCAGGAGGTATCCCATCTAAACCAGGTGATTTATTCCTTTGCATGGCAAGGGCTGCTTCTTTCAATTCTTCTAAAGAAATGTTGTTGTCAAGTAGAACGGAAGCATTTGTTGCCAACCGTGGTAACTGTAATTTTTTAAGAAAATGATTACATCTATCTTGTTCAGGCTGAAGCTCCGATTTATACAAATTAGAATAAAAGACACAAAATGTCTTGTTAATTTGTTTGGGTTCAGTTGTGATGATGCCCATTGAGGATTTGATGGAGGAAATATCAGCAAAATGCTCATTTGATCTAATTTTCATAGCCAACAGATGACTAGGTCTAGATCCATGGAAATAGTATCGTTGTCTAGTTCTATGGATTAAAAACTCTGACCGTCGCTTCAGAATATCATTTATTTCTTTCTTAACAAGGTCACATTCCACTGCTATTTGTGAAGAGTAATTGCTCTGTAAGGTGGAATCTAGTCTAACAAAATCTGCTTCAAGAGCTTGCAATTTGGCAGATCTGGCTTTGCGCAAATTGGAAGAAAACAGTATAGCATTACTCCGTATAAAGCCTTTTATCGCCTCCCATAATATTCTGGGGTCCTCAACTGATCCTACATTAAACTTCAAAAACTCCTCTAATTGAGATAGGAATTGTGACTTATAGTCTTCATTAACCAATAGGGAAGTATTGAAGCGCCACCTAGTGGCTCGTTTTGATAAACCATCCAAAGTAGCACAGCACCATATTCCTTTGTGGTCTGAGAGGGCGATAGGCAATAACACCGCATGATCAATTTTCTGAAAAAGTAAAGGAGAAGAAAACAAGAAATCTATCCTCGAAAACGTTTTATGTCTGGATGAGAAGAAAGTATAATCTTTTGATGAGGGATTGAGAGACCGCCATATATCTATAAGCCCCAGACTACTAGCCCACGAATGTAATGCAGCAGTAGCTAATTCTTGCTCCCTGGAAGCAGTTGAACTTGACCGATCAAGGTTAATGTCCAATATTGCGTTCATGTCTGCTCCTACTATGAATGAATAATCAGTCAGATCTAACATCTTTTGTGTTAATGTATCAAAAAAGCAATTATCAAATGTATTTGGTGCATAGATCGATATAAGAGCAACCTTTTTGCCATACAATTCAACTTTTGCAATAACAATTCTGCCTGCATCATCCGCCCATAAATCCAACACCTTAATTTTGAGATTACGTCTGCAAACAATGGCTACCCCTTTGGATTTTGTACTAGCCGTAGAGGAAGCAATAGTATGATAATATCTATTAGCAATACGACCAGAATCTTTACTTAACAAATGAGTTTCTTGTAAAAGCGCAAGATTAATTTTCTTTTGCCGGAGCAAAGTTAAGACACTGCTCCGTTTATGCGGTACATTCAGCCCATTGCAATTCCATACTAGAATAGATAATTCACCCATGATCATCATGAACAGTTCTCATAGCAGACCCTGGTAGTCTAAATATAGGTCTAACCATTTTTTGCCAATAGCTACAATTAAGGTTTCCAAGGTATTGTGAAATGATTCTCGCCTTGCCAAACATAGAGCACCGTGAACATTCCCCAAAATAAAATATATACAAATAAATAAACACAACAAATAAGAAAAGAAAATAGAACGATACAAAATAAAAAGGGTAAATAAAAAGTACATACAGATCGTGTTGATCCGTGACCATTTATGGGTACGGGGCAGCAAAGATAATTCAACCCAGAATTACAAACTATTAAATAACCGTTGAAATCAAAATATAATATCCACTGTTTGCTTTAAAAAAAATAATAATAATAAAAAAAATAGATAAATTTTTTTTGCTGAGTGATGAAAACACTTCTTACACTGTAGGCCTCCTACCAGAACAGGTATTATAGTCATCTCGGTAACTTAGATAACCTAAACATGTAGGTCTACATATGCAATGAATACAAAACAATAACATAAACTAATCAAGTCCAAGGGTAAACTACACAGTCAAAATGTTGGTCCTCGCAGTGAAAAAATAATACAAATAAATCAATCAAGAAGAAGACAAAGTCGGGCATTAGTTGTTGATCCAGATCTGCTCGAGCTTGCGTGAGCGAGTCGTCTTAATCCAAAAACAAATCGTAGCTTGTATATAAATTAAATCAGACCATTATACTTCAAATAAACAAGTTAACATTATAAATACAGAATTAACCATGAGTTTGTGACTTCAACGGCGCAATGTCCTCTTCTAAAGCAGCTTGTCGAACTGCTTCAAACCAAACATTCAAATAGCCAATCTAAGCCTGCAATTGTGTAACAAAGGCCCAGGGAGTGAACAACAAAACAAATCCTGAACAGGATCTTGTTTGACGAACCGCTCACGCGTCCGCGTCAGCATCTGTACCTTCAGTTTCCACTGGAATTCCATCGTCCGCACCGGAAAGGGGGAGCACCGCAGGCAGTGTATTGATAAAATCCTCAGCATCTCTAGGAGACTGGAACGACTCCATTCGACCACCAACCTTTATCTTCAAAATTGCAGGGTAGAGCAGGAAGAACTCCACGCCCTTGGCACGAGCGTTATCCATTGCCTGGGAAAAGGCTAAGCGGCGTTTAAGAGTGTAGCTGCTATAATCTGGAAAAAATCTCACCCTCCGACCTTCGACAGTGAGAGGGTTTTTCCTGGCAGCTCGAAGAATCGATTGGCAGGTGGTAAAACGAAGGACGTTGAAAATCATTGTGCGGGCATTCCCTCGATTCTTGTTGTCAGTGTACACTCGATGGGCACGCATTATTTCACCCTGGAGACTGCCAAGGGAGGGAAACCATTTAGGGAGTGATTGCGTCAGGTACTGGATTGCACTAGACCCTTCGAGACCCTCTGTCAAGCCCGTAATTCGAATGTTACACCGTCGACTTCTGTCCTCCATGTCCGCCAACTTAAGTTGCATCTGTTGTAGCATTGCATCTTGAGTGGCTAGCAACTTTGAGTTACCTTTAACATCCGATCTTATTTTCCCCATCTCCGTATTTATAGTTCCGATGCTCTCAGACAAAGTCATTAAGTGGGTCTGGATAGCGCCCAGTTTCCCTTCCGTATCTTTTCCCATCTGCTGAAGTTGATCAAAACGGGATTCAAGATAGTCACGCTGTTTCTCCAACACTGCTTCAGCAATGGCTTCCATGTCAGACCGATTAACTTTGTTTTTCGAGGTATTGGATACAGACTTTTTACCCGATTCTGCCATCCTGCTTCAACTGAAATGATTATAAACAAACTGAACAAAAATAAAAATGTTTCAACGGAGAATTACCGATCAAATGAACAATTCTGGGTGAGGAGAATCAAACTATGCCGCCATCTTATCCAGCTGATCACGTGACTCCCCAAGTGTACTGTATCTTTAAATAAAAGTAAAAGATGATCAGTTTAATTGAAGGCACTACAGCGATCCATCACATCACATCTACAAGCGGCAACAATTTTATCTGAATTGAATAATAAAATGGACCAAACCTAAATGATAATTTTTCATATCAAAAGGTCTGTCTTGTCATTCAGTGTAAGTGTCCTGTTTGCGCACTGATCTTTCTCTACATGAGAAAATGCATGTGTGGCGTAAAAGTGAGTGAAAAATGTACATTGCGTTAGTCTCAAGCTAAATGAGTGAGAGTTGGCAGCCCTGCTTTTAAAGGGCATAAATCATCACCAGCGTTCCTCTTCCTGCCACGCTTCTCCTATGAGAATTGCACACATTACACTAGTACAAACCTGTTTCGTGCAGCATATACACATTATTTATTTAAGGAATTGATGGAAAATAATGCGCATTTGAAAAAAAATCTCATTTCAGATATATTATTTTAAATATTTTGAAGTGCCTGCAATAACAAGATTGTGCATATTCATTACCACGATTTATCACATTACCAAATACCACTACAATCTCAATGAATTACTATATAAATATATGAATATTAAAATAAAATAAAAATATATATAAATCTCCCAATAACTTTGCTTGTCCAAATGTTTTTTCCCTTTATTACTTAAACTGTTATTAATAATCAATGAACATAATGTACTTCAATTATTAACATTTTATTCATTACAGATCACCAAACTGGAGGCACTGGTCTGCTCAATGGACATTTCCAACACAACATTGACCATAAGAGAAAATGACTGTGAACTAAAGACCTGCTGCCTGGCGGACACGACTGGCACGATCACACTGTCCTTATGGGATGCACAAATAAACCTTGTCGATGTTGACAAGCCTAACAACTTTATCCACCAGAAACTTCAATGACAAGATCACACTCACCACTACACGATCAACAACCATAACACAAATTCACAAAAAAAATGCAATGCCTACTGCCACTGATTCTCCTGAAACTCCTCCACCCACACTACACACAATAACAGCAGACACCGCCGCTGCATCAATCACAATGAAAAAACAATGCCCCAAGGGTCATACCCCCCCCAACATGCCTTGGCCAAAAACGTTTTCATCGTTGCATTACCTGCAAAATCCTGCGTAAAGGTACCACCTATGTAACGGATTTGGTGCCTGTTAAGGCTCTCATGAATCAAAGTATGTCTGTATGAGTTTATGTATCTATGCCTTGTTTTGTTTTGTTTTTTTCTTTACGTTGTATGTCTTGTTGTTGGGCCTTGAGCCTGTAATAAAGTTTAAATATAATTGAACAAGAAAATGAAGAAGTGTCTCTGTCTATAACAAATTCTCTTCTGACAGACTTCATCAACAAAGAAAACGACATAAGCACTATGGACAGTCAGGACATTGAGGAGGACTTAATTTCAAACAGTCCACTCACACTCACATTCATAAACAGTAATCAGATAATAGATCTACACACACACACACACACAGCACACCAGACATCTGCGACAGTGATGAGGAACTGACTTCAGTAATGATAGACGTCCCAGAAGAAAACACTCAAACACCCAACACGCATGAGAACATGCCAAAAAAAACACAAAGCAATCTAACATAACACACACACACACACACACACACCAAGAAAATGGTGCTCCCTCTCTCCCTCTTTAAGTGGAACATACCCTAGACATGGTTTTCATATAAGAAGGCTCTATTGGGTCTCATGGTGGAATGGACCTGAGTTTCTCTATTCTTTGCATTTAGGAGAGTTGCAGGATCTCAGTGTTCTGCTGGTGGAAATAATGATTACCAGATGTGTTGTATACATTATACTGATATCACGTGGCTCACGTCCGTATACCATGAGATACATATGGTGTAATTATTTTCCATTGGTTGAATCCATATTAGGCCTCTTTTCTTTTGCATATATATTTGAAATCCTTTGTTCAATAAATTGAAGATTTTCCTTCCCTCAGATCTGAGCAGTCATTGTCTTTGAATCACAGAGAAATGCTGAGAAGGGCACTAGACGGGACAATATTTAATTGAATCCTTTCAACGGGTTGCCGTGAACACATTTGAGTGTCTGAGTTCATGATATGACAGTCAGATGAAACTGTAAATTCTCATGAAGTGACGGTTTATGCGTTCATGTCCTCATATAGTGATATATTTTTTTATTTTTTGTCTATGATAGAGACACGGCAGAGACTACAAAGGCCGCAACGCACACGCCCGCCCGCGCCTCTGCGCGCGACTTCATTCACACAGAGACGCAGAACATGGAGTAATATTTAAATAGTATTTTGCAGTTTAATATTCACAGACACTAGTATATATTCAGCTACAGTCTGGAGCCCTGCGCTTAGATAAACACGGAAGCCGCTGAACGCAGCTGCGGATACCGAATATACTCGGGAGTCTGTACTACCGGTACTACAGAAATGTTGGTATCGTCACATTTGTATAATTTCAGTACCGACTTGGTACCGAAGTAACGGTACTTGTGATATCCCTACTACATACAATGGACAAAGTTTTTTAAGGACGCAAGTGACATACACATTCAAATAAAAAATGATGTAGACACCAGGTATAATTTTTGATATTTGTTAAAATGTATTTATAATCTGCTTTTCAAATGTTGAGCCTAGCATTGTGTTATAGTGCACATTTGATCAAATTCAGTTCTGGCAACTTTGTCACAGTGTAATAAACTCGGGGGAGCGACGGCCTCACATAAGAGGAGGCACTCCGGTAGAAAAAGTCAGAAGCCCCGCGGAGCTGGACGTAGATCTAACTGAAGTTCATGCTTTACCCTGAGGTGGTTACCAGCCCAAAAAACCTACCAGTTTAGTCTAGAACATGCACTCGCCTAGCAATGCGCTATATACCCGCGGGAATGAGCGGTGGCCTCAAAACTACTCGCACAGTGAACAGAGCGGCGGCTCGTTCTCTACTATATATTGGCTGAAGTTGTGTTTATTATTTGTTGTGTATGAGTTTTAACAATGTATATAGATTTTTTATTGTACGTACAGTCAAGATCTTGGAGCTTGTTCAACAGAAGGACACTGTGACCAGAAGTCGTCGAAGACTTAAGCAAATTACACACACAGTAGCTGATTCTACAACAAGCATGTATTCTGTTTGGGGTGAAATACCTGTACAAATCGGAAAGTGGTATGAATTTGAAAATGTGTCCATGAGAAACTTTGCCTCAACACAACTGTGCAGAGCCGATTGTCTATGATTGGAGATCTTGGTGCTTGTGTACAAGTAGATCAAAGAGAAAGTGTACAGATGTTCACGTGGAATATCTTTGTCCACAATTTCACACTTTGCCTTCTGTGAATCATGAAACTCAGATGACCAGATGCTTGCACTGCAAAGCATTCTGCAAAACGAGTAAAATTAGGTCAACAGTTCGGGGACACATAACCATTGATGTTGGTACGGGTAATCAAAAGTTTGTTCTGGATCACGAGCTTCTTCAATTGCAAAGATGTGTGAAGGATGAGGGAGATACCTTGGCTTCAAAGATTTTGAGCCACGACAAGTTAAGGGTTGAAATGTGTCGAGGACTAATTGTTAATGCTAATGCTAATGTCTCTGAACAATGTAGTCCAGCAAATTTCAGTGCAGAGGATGTGTAATGTTTTTTTGTCTGTGTACCATGGATTAAACCTAAGTTTATAGTTTATGTAGTAATATCACTGGTATACAGATGCATCTAAAAAAAAAAAATGCATGTTTTGCAGGGACATTTATGTTTTAGTTGACAGCTGATTTTATACACACACTAATAAGTCTTTAAAGGGGTCATGAACTGGCTTTTTAAATGTTTAATACTGTCATGTGAGGTCAACTTATGACGTTTGCGTGGTTTTTACATTTAAAAACATCATAGTGAATAAGTAATAGGCTATTTTCTGACCTGGTTTTGAGGCTCTCTCAAGACACGCTCAGTTTTGATGGGTGTGCCGCACTGAACACATGGAAGTAAACGCCCACAGCTAGGATTGGATAAGATTTGCATAATGAGCTTCTGCTCCCCCTGTCAGTGACAGCGTGTGGCAAACGGGAACCGGAATTGCGCCAAACATCGAGTCAAGAGAGTAAACAACGCACATCAAGACAGTGATGTACCAAGAACACCACAAATAAAGTATTCTCCAGTCTGTGACAGCGTGCTTCAGTCAGAGATGTACACATAATCAGTACTATCTGTAGCTATGCAATACTATCACATATAAAAAATTTTTTTTACTCACATTAGTGTGTAGCTTCATTCGTTCATGTAATCTCATCCTGTCTGCAAAATCCAGTCTCGTTTACAAACGAATACGTGATCAGAAATGAAGGAACAAACGCAGTGTCTTCCCCACGTGAGCTGGATATTCATTAAAAATAAAGTTAATCCATGCATTCATAATATTGGAATTCGAATGCTTAAAAATCAGAATACAAAAAGCTTATGTGCTATGTTTATTGCTTATAAATTCGATGCTGTCTAGCTCTATGCTGCTCTTAGCAGTCATGTTAGTGGCACGAGTCGGTGGGCGGGGCTACAGAATCAGATGTTGTTCTTCTTCTGTTGAGGCGGTGCTTCACCACACTCAGACGTCATAGCCGTGCACATTCTGAGATTGGTCATTTTCTGGGTCTGGTGTCAATAAAAGCTTTTCTTTGACTAACAAGGAAGTTTTCAGCTCTGGAACTTACAGGATATTCTTATATATCCATGACCTTTTATATATCAAAAGCTCAAGGGAAACTTGATTTCTCAATTCATCACCCCTTTAAGTTGGTTATTGTCAATGGTGACTATTCTGCTAGACATTGTTTAGCATGAAAAATAGCCTAGAAATGTTTGATTTTGTTATTGTAAATGTCACCAAATTACACTGCATTTGTCAGGACTCGGGTTTGATCATTGCTCTTCTTTCTTTTTCTCTCATTTATGTTTCCCTGTATTTTGCCACTGCAACAGAAACACTATTTCATTGGACAGCCGAGCTGCCAAGCCAGGGGAAATAGCTGATGACGTAATCCAAGGACAGGCCAAAGTCATCAACAGGTAGACAGTCCAGTGAGGCAATAATGTAAGAGGGCAAGCCGGAAGAGAGGTCAAGAGGCAGGCAGGTTCAAGACCAGCAAAATGACACAGTCCAAGGTGCAGGGCAGAGAATAATCCAGGCACAGAGTCAATAACAAAAGGCAAAATCCAAAAGGAGATGGGAAAACTGAGCTGCAGGGCTGGATCAGACTAGGAAAAACCAAACAGGATCAAAATTTGGCAAGGCAAAAATAGATTCACATTGAAAGGCTAGATCATGACAGAAAAACAGTCGGGCAGAGAAGGAAGGAAGCTAAATAGTGTGAGAAATTAAATGAGAGGAGAAACAGGTGAGAGAGGTGTGCAAGAGCCCTGATTATAATGCAGCGCAGCTGCCGCAGAAATCAAGTGCGGGAAACTTAAATGGAGAGACAGGTGAGAGAGCGGTGCAGTAGTGCTGATTAAGAAAAGAGCACAGCTGTGGTGCGGTGGAATAATACAGGGAAACATAAATGAGAGAAAAAGCAGGAAGAGCAATGATCAAACCCAAGTCCAGACAGCATATTGTGTGTACAACACACTTTATTCACAGATATTTTTCAAAATGTGTTTATTGTACACGAAGAAATAAGCAATTTTGTACAGTATTGTGTTTAGTATGGTTGGATTGAAAAATTGTCAACGTTTTTTTTGGTCTTGATTTTGAATATACACATTTCAAATGATATATAAATATATATCTTTAATGTAACATTTTTTTTTTTTAAGTTTTGTGCTTTGTCTTCATATGAAATAAAGTCTTTTTGAATTTTATCAATGTTGTAAAATTATTAAAACGTTATTACAAGAATTGATTAAGTGCACTTTCATGGTGTGTCTTTATTAGAAGTAACATCCCAAAATTAATATGCATGAATATCAAAAGGCATTTTAGTGGAGTAAGTGCAAGTTTTCAAATTTAGTAATGTTTGTGTCAAATAAATTATATTTATTATATTATTTTTTTTAAATATATTTGTTTTATACAAATATAATTTTGCACAACTATATTGGAATGCAATTTATTTATTATATAATATAGATTCTTTTAAAACAGGTTTACAGTTATAGGCATAATGAATAAATTATGCAAAACAAAATTCTATTTCGGTTTACAGCAGTGTTGTGTAGTTATTGGTGGTGGAACACTTACAGGTTCACGGTTCTATACGGGTTCAGTACAATAGGAAATATGTTCACACTTTAGGGTCCAATTCTCACTATAAACTATGACTTTGCCTCAATAAACCCCTAATTACTGTTCATTAGTTAGTAAGGTTGTTAAGCTTAGGTATTGGGTAGGATTAAGGAAGGGATGTAGAATAAGGTCATGCAGAATAAAGCATTAATATAGCCCCGTTTCCACCAAAATTACCCGGAACAATTTGTACCAGGAACTTTTTTCCCCCAGACCTGCTGCTGTCTGCGTTTCCACCGCGGTCTAAAGTACCGAGAAGAATAGGCAAATTAGTCCGGTGATGTAGGACTGTGCGCGGCGCGACAGCTCCTCCCAGTCAGCGACGGACAGTAATCATTTTTGTGCGATACTGTCTGCAACAATAACAAGTGGAGGAGATGCAAGCAGTGCTGCTTTTGCTGGTTATATATTGGTTTACTACAGAGGTCATTAACAAAACGGCGGAAAAGAGACAAGCATTGATACCAGGGCTCTGAACCGGTTCAAGGAACGAAAACGAAAACCGGAAACGAACAAAATTTTAAGAGGAACAAAAACGGAAACGAAATCAAAATCAATTTGAATCGTTCTGAACATAAACGTTAATTTGAAATGACCATTAACCGGTTAATAACGTTATTTTATCGTTCTCTTTAATATTTTAATTTGGCAGTGACCAATAATGAATAGAGTAGTACAGCATGTGACGTTGACGGATCAAGCGTGAGTGAAATGCCCACGCACCATCATCTATGAATCTACCGTCAGTGCAGAGCGCGCATTTTCATGCCTCAAGTACATTTCTTTCCCCGCTGAGGTCTACAATGAAATCGCAGGTATTGGAGGACATTATTTTCGTACGTTTAAATAAGCAGTACAGACTTTAAGCTCAAACAGACCGATTTAGGCTAGTTTATGGATTTTGTTTAAGCCTGTCCAAGTCTACTAGCATCTATCAAACATTTTTCCTATAGTCTTTCAGATTGCCAATACAGGACAGGTCAATGTTTTCTATATAGACGGTTGATGCTTCGTATTAAATGGTATGTTATATTGCATTAAATGATCAAGCTTTATTAGCTGACTGAATTTGATTATGTTATGCAAGGACGTGTTGCGCAGTGTTTGCTTTGAAATTAGCAGTTGACGGTGCATTAAAAGAGCAATGGTTATCCAGTTTATTTATTCTTTATTCATGCAATTTTTAAAACAAGTCGTGTTGAAAAAAAGTTATGTACAAAGAATGTTATCACTCTTCTGAAAATAATTAGGCATAAGAGCCACTTTCGATTGTCTAACGCTCCATTAAAACAGGTCCGCTGTTTATGCTTTGTAATTAATGCATGTATTTCTGGTTTTAAAAATGTTATGAATTAAATATTCAAGTTTAATTACCATGCGTTATATTATTATTGAGTGAAAATAAGTCTATTTATACATATTTGTTTAAAGTATAGGCTAAATTAAAATAAAGTTATTAACCGGTATTTTTTCAAATCAAACCGTTTTCGGAACAGTAATGTTTATTGAGGAACCCAAAAACGGAAACGCTATAATATCGATTCTGCTCGGAGTGAACCGATTGAAATTTTTTTCCGTTTTTAAGCCCTGATTGATACTAAAGCGTATTCTGAAAGCTCGTAAAGCTAGATTTAAAATAAGACAAAGTATGTTATCATCAGCTATTATGGACATTGACCGTGCAATGGCTGAGACGAACGCGCGCCATCGGACAGAAAGAGCAAGACTGATATTTACTGAAAGCTGAACGATCCTCGCAAAAGACTTTTAAAAATGCCGGTTGAAATAAAATGCTGCGTGAGTTCAACCAATCAGCATGTTCAGCGCCCAAGTCCCACCCCCGAAAGTTCCCGAACTTTGAAAAAGTACCACCTCGGGAGCAGTTTTTATTGTGGACTTCTAATTTGTGACCAGTGTATTGTTTTTCTCTATCCTCTGCGTATCCTCGTTCGTCAATACATCATGTGTCGGGTCAAAGGTCACTCTTTTGGCATAAGTTGATGCATACAATCGTCTGCCGGAAGCTAGTTATTTTAGTCTGTAAAGTCATAAATATGTTTTGTTTTGTTTTTTATACTAAAAATGCATGGCTTCGCTTCTTTATTAACCCCCTGCAGATGGATTACTTTTATGACGGATAGATGCACTTTTATGGCCATCAAAATCTTGAATCATTCCCATTAAAAAGCTTGGAAGAGTCAGGACATTTTTAATATAGCTCTGATTTCATTCGTCGTATACACCATAGGATGACTTGAGGGAGAGTGAATCATGGGCTAATTGTAATTTTTGGGTGAACTATCGCTTTAAGTCTCTTTGATGATTGATGGCCATGACAGTGTGTTCAATGTGTTTTGTTGTTCTTTTGTGTGTTTTGTTATCAATTTGGAATTGTAAATTACTAATGTGGAGTATATAATTTGAGTGTTTCACTTTGTGTTGAAATAAAAGTGTTTCCATCACAAATTTGTGTAAGTTATTGACTGAAATCATATATGGTTAGTATATGCAGAGATATTTTAATATTGACTGAAATTATGTATGATAATTATATGTAGTTTATATGTGTATTATATAAGCTTGAGGAGCAAGCACACCATTTCCCTATTAAAAAATATGAAAACTGTATGAAATACATAAACAAGTGACACAAAATGTAAAAAATGCTATATGATTTTAATTTGACTAGCATATGATTCAGTATAAGAACTCTTTATATATATATATATATATATATATATATATACTTACAGAACACTTATTTCTGCCATTTTTTCCATCATCAAACATGTTGGGGATAACTACTATTGCTACTCTGTTGTGGAAGTCCCAAATATTTTTTCAACTTGTGCAGGAGGTGCAATTGAGGGGAAAATCACACATTTGCAGCAAACGCATCGCTCACTTTGGGTAATTCCTTGGCATAAATGGATATGACGTTTTTGTAAGCGTTCCCAGGAATGCAGACCAAGTACATAGGAGACAATGATTTTATCCACATCTGAAAAACAAATATTTCAAGGAAGAAATGGCTTGTAGTAGACTGACAGGTAAGAATACTTTACTGATATAAATCTTTCCACATGCGCCAATGGAGAGATATTGAGTACGAAAGTCCCAATGTGTGAATATAAAACGATACTCGGTTACTTAACGTAACCTCGGTTCTCTCTAGAAGAGGGAACGAGTATTGCGTAAGTTCCTTACGCTACGGGAAAGTATTCTTTCTTCGAGATTTCTGAAAAACCCAAAATTATCCTTAATTTTGTAACATTGTCAACGCAGTGCGGCAGCCTGGCAGACCATAGCAGGCTAATCCAGCGTGCTATTGGCTGCTCTGCTGGCAACTGCAGCAGCCTATCGGTGAGCCCGCGTGACGTGGCGACCAATGAGCAATGAGGACGCTTCGCGCCCTCATTGACCAATGAGGACGCTTCGCGCCCACCTGGCTTCATTTGCCTACAGGTGGGGCGTGGCCATGTGTATATAAGCAGGGCTCACGGGCTGCATATTCGGTTTTCGTAGTTCTGAAGCATAAAGCCCGCGGGGCGCACGGCAAGGAACGCAATACTCGTTCCCTCTTCTAGAGAGAACCGAGGTTACGTTAAGTAACCGAGTATCGTTCTCTTACGAGAGGTTCTCTCGTATTGCGTAAGTTCCTTACGCTACGGGAACATATTGTCAACGCCGTGCGCGCCTCGCATACAGCATATGTATCCCAGGGAACCGGGGACCATAACACTGCTCGGGCAGGGTGGCCGGTAAGGAAAACGGGCCACCACATATACAGACACTTCATTCGAACTGACGGGTGGTTACGACGGGTGGTTACAACACCCTGTCCCATGAATGAGGGAACGGCACCTGCCGGTCTCCTTCAAATTCACCACACCTTGTCTCATGAATGAGGGAGCGGCAACGCCGGTCGCCTTCAAATTCACAATATCTTGTTATATGAGTGAGGTAACGGCACCGCCGGTCACCTTCAAACTCACAACAGCTCGTCTCGTAAATGAGGGAACGGCACCGCCGGTCTCCTTCAAATTCACAATGAGCCTAGTACCGAACTTACTACCAGTATGTGAGCTATGTCTGCGCAGAACCACTGGGCAGAACCAACAGCCCTATTGAACTGATAACACTTTCGCCTGTAAGGCAGGAACTTCCAGATTGTAAAATCTCACGAACGTAGACGGGGAGGCCCAGCCTGCCGCCATACAGATATCGTGGATGGAAATCCCTCTGGCCCAAGCCCACGAAGAGGCCATGCCTCTGGTGGAGTGTGCTCTGACACCTAGCGGGCACTGCAGGTGTTTGGAAGCGTATGCAGCTGCAATCGCGTCCACTATCCACCTGGACAGGGTCTGTTTCGAGGAGGCGAGACCTTTAGTGCGCCCACCAAACGAAACAAATAGCTGCTCAGAACGCCTGAAGGCGGCGGAGCGTGTGACATAAACCCTCAATGCCCTGACAGGGCAGAGGAAATTGCCACCGTCCCCCTCATCGGATGCTGGCAGAGCCGAGAGGGAGATAATCTGCGCCCTGAAGGGAGTGCCGATCGCTTTGGGGACATAACCATGCCTCGGTCTGAGAATGACCTTAGAGTCATTAGGACCGAACTCCATACACGTCGGGCTCACTGAGAGCGCGTGTAGATCCCCCACGCGTTTCACTGAAGCCAGAGCTATCAGAAACGCGGTTTTTAGCGAAAGGAACCTTGGTTCCACAGTCTCGAGCGGTTCAAAGGGATGAGCCTTCAGGGCCTCTAGGACCAAGGCCAGATCCCATATAGGAACCGACGGGGGCCGCGGGGGATTCATCCGTCTGGCTCCTCTGAGGAAACGGATGATGAGCTCGTTCCTTCCTAGCGTGCTACCTAGCGTCGTCTGAGCGAACGCTGCTATAGCCGCCACATACACTTTGAGCGTGGAAGGGGACCTGCCCCGTTCCAAAAGCTCTTGGAGGAAGGAGAGCACCCGCTGGACCCCACATTGCTGTGGGTCCAATCCCTTGGAAACACACCACTCAGTGAACACCGACCACTTAGAACTATATAACCGCCTCGTCGAGGGGGCTCTAGAGTGTGAAATCGTGTTCATAACCCCTTCGGGCAGGTCAACGGGTATCCGTTGGTCACCCATACATGCAGAGACCATCGCTCTGGATGGGGATGCCAAACTGACCCTCCTGCTTGAGAGAGAAGGTCTGCTCTCAGCGGAACTGGCCAGGGGGGTGAGTGCGACAGCTTCACCAGCTCTGGGTACCAAATCTGGTTCTCCCAGCGCGGTGCTATAAGGAGCACCGGACGGCGCGTTTCCCTGATTTTCGCTATGACCTGGGGCAATAGGGAGATCGGCGGGAAAGCATACAGCGGGAGGCTGGGCCAAGTTTGGGACAGCGCATCCTCGCTTTTGGACAGAAACGTCGGGCAGCGGGCGTTCTCTTTTGTTGCAAAGAGGTCGAGCTCCGCTCTGCCGAACAGGCGCCATACCAGCTGGACTGTCTGGGGGTGCAGGGACCATTCTCCTGGGAGAATGAGGCCCCTGGACAGCTTGTCCGGGCCCACATTGAGGTGGCCCGGCACGTGCGCAGCTCTCAGCGAGCGCAGCGAGCTGTGTGCCCACACGAGCAGGCGTTCTGTCAGATTGCCCAGACCTCTGGACCTGACACCGCCCTGCCGGTTCACGTAGGACACCACTGTGGTGTTGTCCGACCGGACTAACACATGGTGTCCTCGTATAAGCGGGAGAAACTGCCTGAGCGCGTTCTCTACCGCTATCATCTCCAAACAGTTTATGTGTAGGAGTTTTTCCTCGCTCGACCAAAGGCCCGAGGCTGATCTGCCCTCGAAAACGGCGCCCCAACCCGTGGTGGAGGCGTCCGTCGAGATGACCTTGCGGTGTGAGATGGCTCCCATCGTCACTCCCCTCTGGTACCAGTCGTCTACTAACCAGGGCTCTAGGGCTGACACGCAGCCCTGAGTCACTCTGATCCTGAAGCCACCGGACGCCCAGGCTCTGTGAGGCACTCGGGCGTTTAACCAGCATTGCAGCGGGCGCATGCGCATTAAGCCCAGCTGGAGCACAGCCGCAGCTGAGGCCATACGTCCCAGCATCCTCTGAAAAAGCTTGAGAGGTGCGATTTTGCCCGGCCGGAAGTACGCAGCCATGCGCCGAACTTGGCGCGCGCGATGGGGTGACAGGCGGGCTGACATTGCCACAGTGTCCAGATTCAAACCCAGGAATGAGGTTGATTGCGTGGGCACTAATGAGCTCTTGGTCCAATTGACCGTGAGCCCTAGGCTGTCCAGATGGCTGAGCAGCATTGCCCTGTGGGCGAGGAGCTCGGCCTCCGACTGCGCCAGGATGAGCCAATCGTCCAGATAGTTCAATACTCGCATCCCTCGATTTCTCAGAGGAGCGAGGGCCGCGTCCATGCACTTCGTAAATGTACGGGGTGCTAGTGACAGGCCGAACGGAAGGACGGTGTATTGATAAGCCTGGCCGTCGAAGGCGAATCGTAAGAATGGCCTGTGACGCGGCGTTATCTTGATTTGAAAATATGCATCTTTCAAATCTAGGGAGATTAGCCAGTCTCTCGGGCGAATATGCGCGAGGATCTGCTTGGTCGTGAGCACCTTGAACGATCTTTTCATAAGAGCTTTGTTCAGACGCCTCAGATCCAGAATCGGTCTGAGCGACCCATCCCTTTTTGGCACGAGAAAATACCGGCTGTAAAAGCCTGACTCGCTCATAGAATGGGGAACCGGTTCTATAGCCCCTTTGCACAGCAGCGTGGCTATTTCTGCTCGAAGTAGATGTGCTACTTCCTCGCTCACTCTCGTCTCTGTACGCGCACAGAAGCGCGGAGGGCGGCGAGCGAACTGCAGAGTGTAGCCGTGCTTCACTGTTTTCAGCACCCATTCTGATACACCTGGAATGGCTTCCCACGCTCTCGCGTGCGCCACACGGGATAGAACGGCCTCCGGGCTCGAAACGCCGCGCTTCGCGGGTTTGACGGCCTGTATAGGAGGGGCGGGCGCAGTGCGCGCGCTCTCTGTGCTGTGGGCCAGCCGATCGCTCGCGATGGCTGGCCGCCCTACACACTGCATCTCTGCCGCTTCGAGCGGGGAGTGGCTTGTGTGCGGCCCTACACTCATCGCTCCGGCCACCCTGGGCGGAAAACAAATGGTGTGTGGCGCGGCGCGTGGCGCCTGAGGCATAATGTTCGCGAAAATGTGTGAGCGCGTTTGAGCGGGCACAACTCTTACGCGTGGAGCATGACCGGTTAAGAGTGGCTGTGTGACAGCGCGTGTGGTGGTTAGTCGTGGACGCAAACAAGCGGACACGTGACCTAACTCTAGCACTCGAGCGGCCGGTGGCCGCTTTATGTGAGTGGGGGACACGGGGTTTATAGTGCTTGTGTGCAGGGGTGAACACAGAAAAGTGGGCACATTTACTGCATTTGAAACACATACGGCGTGAGCCGTGCAACCAGAAATAATGCAACTTTTGTGATTTCTCTGGTTCGCCGTAAAAACGGCGGTTATTGACAGGCGAGAAGGCATTTTTGCCGGCTCGTTGGCTGCGTGAAATCCATCTGCAGCAGCCACAGTGGTGGGGGCTGACAGGAAAGAGAGTTTTGACGGTGGTCCGGCCGCGGCGGGACTTAACCGTCGTTTCTTGCCTCTGGCTAGGAGGACTTTGGAGGCTCGGGCTTCAGCACGATCCTAGGCCGGGGGCCCCGAGGTGGAGGCGGCTTACCACGGCTGGAAGAGCGCGATCTGGGGCGGCCGCTCGGTCTTCGCTGAGACGAAGGGGGCCGCGCTGGGCGCTGCGCGGAGCTCGTTGCTGGCTGGTCACGAGGACGGCGAGCAGCGGAGCTATTGCTAGCGCCGGGGCGTCGAGGCAGGAAGAGGTTCATGGCCTGCGTCGTTTTCTGCACTTCGGAGAAACGGTCGACGATCCCCTTGACCGCTGGTCCAAAAAGCCCAGACGGGGAGAGCGGGGCATTTAGGAAGGCCGCGCGCTCTGTTTCTCGCATGTCCGCGAGCGTGAGCCAGAGGTGGCGCTCAGCTACCGTGAGGGAGGCCATAGAGCGTCCGAGGGCCTGTGCTGCGGTCTTGGTGGCGCGAAGGGAGAGATCCGTCGCGCTTCGCAGATCCGTGATTAACTCAGCGTCACAGCATTTCTCGTCCAGGTCGCGGAGGAGATTAGTTTGGAGGATTTGCAGCACGGCCATAGAGTGCAGAGCGGACGCAGCTTGACCGGAGGCAGCGAAAGCGCGGCCGATCAGCGATGACGTCACTCTGCAGGCCTTAGACGGGAGGGCAGCCTTTGAGCGCCAACCAGAAGGCGGGCAAAGGTGCGCTGCGACCGCCTCTTCCACCGGAGGGATAGCGTTGTAGCCTTTCTCGGCCGCGCCGTCAACTTGTGAGAGCGTCGAAGAAGCCTGAGACGAGACCCTCGCGGAGAATGGCGCGTTCCAGGACTTTGCGAGCTCCTCGTGAAGCTCCGGCAGAAAGGGTGCAGTCCTGGAGGTGGGCGCACGGCGGCGACTGTTTAGGAAGCATCCGTCAAGTCGGTTCGGCGCTGCCACCTTGGGCGGGGCCCATTCGAGGCCTAGCTGCTCGACAGCCCGGGTGAGAAGGCGCAAAAGTTCGGCGTCCTCACCCGCTCGAGAGCGTCCGGAGCCCCGGACTGAAGAGGACGCGGAAGACCAGTCCTCGCTGTCGGAAGCCATGATGGAGCAGCTGTCGGCGCGTTCCGCGGCCGCATCCGCCTCATCCCCGGAGGCGGCAACAGAAATGGCGGCCTGGGGTGGGGGCGGGGAAGGCGAGAGTGAAGCGGGCGGGAAAGGTTCCGGCGAGCTTCTCTCTGCGAACTCCGGAATCCGCTGCGAGCGGCGCTTCTTTCTGCGCGGCGTGGCAGGGACTGGAGGGATATCATCATCGAACAGGACGAGTCGAGCCCGCAGGGTCGACATCGTCAGTTCTTCGCACTCTTGGCATCCGCCGGCGAGGAGTGCGGCGGCGGCGTGATCACGGCCCAGGCAGAGAGCGCAGATCACGTGGCGGTCCCCGGAGCTGAGCTGCGCGTGACACGAGCCGCAGGTGGAACGAGACATTTGTATCAACGCTCGGCTCTTTTTGTGAAAAAGTGTGACGCAGCGGCGACAACACTTTTGAGCGTAAAGGATATGGGCTGCCGGATAGCAGAGCAGGCACGGATGGCTGAAGGTGGCGCGATGCTGCCGGCTTCCTCAGGCGCTGTCCTCTGCTTGCTTGTCTGCGCGGTCACGGCGGCGGGTTCCAGATCCAGCGATGCGAAGGGCTTCGCTGAAGAAAAGAAAATCGAATATGCAGCCCGTGAGCCCTGCTTATATACACGTGGCCACGCCCCACCTGTAGGCAAATGAAGCCAGGTGGGCGCGAAGCGCCCTCATTGGTCGCCACGTCACGCGGGCTCACCGATAGGCTGCTGCAGTTGCCAGCAGAGCAGCCAATAGCACGCTGGATTAGCCTGCTATGGTCTGCCAGGCTGCCGCACTGCGTTGACAATGTTACAAAATTAAGGATAATTTTGGGTTTTTCAAGAAAGAATACTTTCCCGTAGCGTAAGGAACTTACGCAATACGAGAGAACCTCTCGTAAGAGAACCAACTTTACCAAAGTCATTAAACACGTGTTGAATATCCAGCAAACTATTTAAAAATATTAATAATAAGAAACAAAATGGGCATGTCATATTAAGTTTAACAGTATGAAAATAAACTAAGGGTTTACTATAGTAACCATGTTTTTTTTTGGCGTATTGATTACCATTTGAATAACCACAGTTTTAATAAAAATACCATGGTTAAACTGGTTAAAAAACATGGAAGTGTAGCAAAATGTTTGTGGTTACTATAATAACCATGTGTTTTTTTGTTTTGTTTTATTTGTAGTAAAATCATGGTTAATTTTTGTAAGGGTCGAGATGTGTTACTCTGAATGGACATGTTCCAGGCGCATGAGTATTGAGTTATTTACAACTTCATAATACCTCAAAACAAGCGATTTGACAAACAAACACAGAAATACAAATTAAATATACATAAAGGACATCAACATAAGCAACTAATCATAAATAACCTAATGTATACAGCACTGCATGTCTAAAGACACGATAATCTCCTTTCAACGGCCATAATAAACTAATGCACATTATAACAGCGAAATATAATAAAGCATATCACACACACAATACTTTAAATTGACACACAACAGCCGTGAAATGAACAAAACGATATGTTGTATGAAGCTGTAAGTTGATCATCTGTGAAAGCAGCGATCGAGGCTCCACTGCGCGGTGTGACATCACAGGGCTCATGACGTCACAGTGCTGCATTCCGAGCTGCATTCCGAGCTACATTCCGGCGAACATTCCGAGCTGCGCCAGTATAAAAGTCAGCAGCAGCAGCGAAGACTTTCACACAATCAGCAGCAGCAGCGTTCGCCCAGAATAAGTTACTTGATATCATAATATAAAGCACAAGTCTCTTCATTTACCTAATTTAGCTCAATTAAAATGGCTATCCCACTTGGATCCATATTGGTGGCGGATTGGCACCGCTGTGCAGACAGCAGAGAGTTTTTCAGCAAAATACTGCACAAGAAGACACGCCGAAAGTTTGGGCTCTTGGAGGCGCCGATGATGCCTCCTCATATGAATGTGGACATCGTTCGCTACAAGGTTCTTATCTCGGGTAAGACTGGAGTCGGGAAGAGTGCTCTTGCTGCTCGTCTCGCTGGCCTCGATCTCCCCAAAATGCATAATGAGAACACAGGCATAGAGACAACAGTGGTCTTCTGGCCTGCGAGACTAAAGGACAGTGGCCGTGTGCTGTTTTTCCGCTTTGAGCTTTGGGACTGTGGGGAAAGTGCCATGCGAAGATTTGACCACATGTTACCGTCATGTAAGGAACAGGTGGATGCCATCCTTTTCCTGTTCTCCTTCACTGATCGTGGCTCCTTTGATGATCTTTCAAATCAGATATCACGGATCACAGAATCTTCAGATCCAATGGTTAAATTGGTGGTTGGCACCAAATTTGACTTATTTATGCACACAGACGTGACAGAGAGTGACATAACACATTTTCAAGAGGTGTGTGGTCTTCCGGTCTTCCGAGTGGGAGGTGATGTGAGTGCGGGGCTTGGTGAAGTAGCACCTCTCCTAAATGCCCTTGCAGAACATCTGTGGCACCAGGACTGTAAGGCTGCTTCATCTGTCTCCATCTCCCCACAGGCTGCTCTCAGAGAAACGGGCTCAGAGATCATTGTATAGCTTGTGTGTATTGTAGATCAATTTCACATCTGTTGGTCAGTATAAGGCAAACTTTATGGATGGATTATGCTGCTATGGAAATACTATACATAACAGAGAAAAAAGAAAATAAAAGTCAGCAGCAGCGAAGACTTTCACACGATCAGCAGCAGCGAAGACTTTCACACGATCAGCAGCCAAACTCTGGACATCTGCTTTTACCATGAACACTAGAGCACTGTCTCCTACTGGAGCAGCTATGGAGAACAGCTCAACAGGTGAACATAGCTCATATTCATATTTTCACACATTAAACACAAGAAATATTTAGTCATATGAGGATCATGTTACATTGGGAAGAGGAAAACACCAAACTTGGTCAAAGTATTTAGTTGACAAGCTCACAAACTACATCTTAGTATATAGGTTTTATTTCACTATGCAAAAAAAGGGTGAAGAATTACAATTTAAAAATTTTGAAATTTTTTTAAAATTTGAATATCTGAAATATAGTTACATATATAATGAAACAGTCAAATACACGTTCAAATGACAAAGCAAAACTAATACCCAGATATAATTATTTTAAAATATGAAATCTGTGATGAATTGGCCTTTTTGTCGTATTGGCTCCTAGCTCTGGTGCAGCATTCTGGGCGGGACTTGCTGGCTATTTGGGAAGAGAGGGCTGTTCACCCCAAGTCAGCACCTTGAGTAACTGTGCGTTCACACCGCCGCCGGCGAGAGCGTCAAAGTGGCCGGAAGTCATTCATTCTCAATGGGAGCCCGGCGGCGAGCTCCGGCGAGAGCGGCGCGGCGCGTCTTGGACGATTTGGGCGTCAAGGAGAGTTGAAGTCAGGTCAACTTTATGGTAATGAGCTATGACGCGGTTCGGCGGCAGCCGGCGGCAACCAATGGGAATGTAGTAGTGCTCCGCTTGAGATGATTCTAGAGAACGCAGCGCTGTAAACTTCGGTTCCTACCACATTAGTTCCCAAGCAAAATAGAGGAGGTTGATCACTGCTGGTGCGGCGGGTTTGATAAGAAGACGTGCAACATTATTTATCCACCACACTAATGGCTTTTAATTGGTTTATTTCGTTAGCAAACATGTAACTATAATTGTTAAGTTCTTTCCATCGATCTGCTTTTTTTAAACTTTCACATTTAAATGATTTCATGAGGTTATATTATACGGTTATACCCTACTTGTGGTCAGTCAGCACAAATGCCGGTCAACATGAATGTTTGCTTTGCAGCCCCTTTAAATGCCGTTTCAAAAAAGACCAAGCATTCGATCTACGTCAGAGCGGCAGCGCGTCCACGAATCTTTCTACACAGTCGATGGCAGGGCGGCCAGAGCGAAGTTTGACGCTCTCGCCGGCGGCGGTGTGAACGCACAGTTAGGACTAGGGTGTGTCCTGTAAGGTGGTGGGTGGGACACAGGCCACACCCTAGATTGCCAAAAATCGACGGGACAATTTATTTTTTTTAAAGATGCTAATATCTGAAATATAGTTACATTTGTAATGAAACAGTCAAATACACGTTCAAATGACAAAGCAAAACTAATACCCAGATATAATTATTTTAAAATACGAAATCTGTGATGAATTGGCCTTTTTGTCGTATTGGCTCCTAGCTCTGGTGCAGCACTCTGGGCGGGACTTGCTGACTATTTGGGAAGAGAGGGCTGTTCACCCCAAGTCAGCACCTTGAGTTAGGACTAGGGTGTGTCCTGTAAGGTGGTGGGTGGGACACAGGCCACACCCTATATTGCCAAAAGTCGACGGGACAATTATTTTTTTTTTTTTGAAGAAGCTAATATCTGAAATATAGTTACATTTGTAATGAAACAATGTCAAATAAAAGTTCAAATGACAAAGCAAAACTAATACCCAGATATAATTATTTTAAAATACGAAATCTGTGACGAATTGGCCTTTTTGTCGTATTGGCTCCTAGCTCTGGTGCAGCACTCTGGGCGGGACTTGCTGGCTATTTGGGAAGAGAGGGCTGTTCACCCCAAGTCAGCACCTTGAGTTAGGACTAGGGTGTGTCCTGTAAGGTGGTGGGTGGGACACAGGCCACACCCTAGATTGCCAAAAATCGACGGGACAATTATTATTATTATTTTTTAAAGATGCTAATATCTGAAATATAGTTATATTTGTAATGAAACAGTCAAATACACGTTCAAATGACAAAGCAAAACTAATACCCAGATATAATTATTTTAAAATACGAAATCTGTGATGAATTGGCCTTTTTGTCGTATTGGCTCCTAGCTCTGGTGCAGCACTCTGGGCGGGACTTGCTGGCTATTTGGGAAGAGAGGGCTGTTCACCCCAAGTCAGCACCTTGAGTTAGGACTAGGGTGTGTCCTGTAAGGTGGTGGGTGGGACACAGGCCACACCCTAGATTGCCAAAAATTGACGGGACAATTTTTTTTTTTTAAAGATGCTAATATCTGAAATATAGTTACATTTGTAATGAAACAGTCAAATACACGTTCAAATGACAAAGCAAAACTAATACCAAGATATAATTATTTATAAATACGAAATCTGTGATGAATTGGCCTTTTTGTCGTATTGGCTCCTAGCTCTGGTGCAGCACTCTGGGCGGGACTTGCTGGCTATTTGGGAAGAGAGGGCTGTTCACCCCAAGTCAGCACCTTGAGTTAGGACTAGGGTGTGTCCTGTAAGGTGGTGGGTGGGACACAGGCTACACCCTATATTGCCAAAAGTCGACGGGACAATTATTATTATTTTTTTTAAAGAAGCTAATATCTGAAATATAGTTACATTTGTAATAACAGTTGCGCAGAGAACATGTTTGTGAAGGAGTGATCTAAGGTTAAATGGTTACATTGAATATTGCTGTTGAACCTTGTGTTCTTCAGAAAAAGACCTTTTGAACCTAGTCATGTGAGCATAACTGAGCAACAGTGGAACTATATACTGTATATAATGGGAGCAGGTTCTGCAATTTTACATAATTTGGGCCTTAAAGTAGACCTTTAGTCCATAGACGACTGACATTGCTATAGCAAACAAAACAATGAATACCAACCACCAGTGTTGAGAAATTGCTTGGCACTGCCACTCCGTCTCTCCAAGGGAGCTGAATTAGGTGATGCACCTGCTGTCAACATTGCAATGCTAAAACAGAAAGTATTTGACGTTATAATAACCATAAGACACGTATTGCAATATTTTCTGCTAATTTGCAGCTGTCATTCATTGGCCTCCAGTGTATGAGAACATGTCTAAAACAGCACATTGAAGAAATTCAACAGTTTAATACAATGCCAGCATTAACATACTTAAGATGTTAGCGTGACATTTTAGTCAGATTTGTTAACTTTCATGGGTGTATGGTGTTTACGACACATTTTTACATGTATTCTGTCAGAATAAATTTTATTAAATTCAAATTTCCCCCTAACTTTTTAAAAATCATTAATATAACTTGATTTGAGGTCAAAATCACTTCAGAAAACACATTTTCTTGCCAGAAACCCTCCTCTCAGAACAGATTCTGTCAGGATATATTTTATAATATTGAAATTTCCCCCAAACTTTTTAACTTTTACAATTTAGAGTGATCTGTTATCAAAGGTGATTTGTCAAGATTTGCCTCTGATTCAAGTTATGAATTTCAGAAATGTACATATATAAATCACACAGTTAGCTAACAGTGCATTTCTCCAAATAAAAAATACAAGAACAGACTTCATACATTTGTGATATAAAATACTATTTTCAATTACTTAATGCTTTCTATTTTATATTTTGTTCTATATGTGGGCATAATGCGGTCACTTCCCCAATGTTTTACACTATAATAATGAAATGATAATTATTTCAAACCCAGCTCTTTTACCTGAAATATTCAAATCGCTTGTGCGTCGCAGTTGTGTCGTCACCGGCGCGCTCCCGCTGCGCGCTCTCGCTTCAGTCCGCGGGAGCTCTGGTGTTTGTTCTCTCGTGCTCAAAAGCGTCTTAAAGGTTAAGAACCGATGATTAATTGATCTGTGTTTTGGTCAAATGTGTGAATGAGTGTGCTCTCTTTCATTAGAGCCGAGTTTAAAGGCGTTTTATCTGCATTAGTGTAGTTTAACAGAGGGAATGGGTGTGAAGGTGTTTAATCTGCATTAGTGTAGTTTAACAGAGGGAATGAGTGTGAAGGTGTTTAATCTGCATTAGTGTAGTTTAACAGAGGGAACGAGTGTGAAGGTGTTTAATCTGCATTAGTGTAGTTTAACAGAGGGAATGAGTGTGAAGGTGTTTAATCTGCATTAGTGTAGTTTTAACAGAGGGAATGGGTGTGAAGGTGTTTAATCTGCATTAGTGTAGTTTAACAGAGGGAATGAGTGTGAAGGTGTTTAATCTGCATTAGTGTAGTTTAACAGAGGGAATGAGTGTGAAGGTTTTTATGTGAGTTATGTAAACTCCTGTGGAGATGAATTTCTCTCCTGTGCTTCAATGTTTGGCAAATTCATAACACACTGATTAATAACTGCATGTTTACAGCTTTTTACTGCAGGCATAGTGATGTGTTTGTGTGATTTAGTAGTTGTGTGTGAATTAGGGATGGGCGATATCTTATCGTTTGCGATATACCGGTAAAAATTGTCCCCACGATAAGAATTTGTCTTCCCGCGATAATAACGATAAAGCCTAGTTGATAGCGCGACCCATCCGCACCGTGCCACCGCCTCTTGATGCCCTAAGCATTATTACTTTATGATGGCCGCGGTGGCTGCGTTCGTCACTTTGTATAGCTGAACGGGGGTTGGAGAGAGAATTTTCTTGTGGTGCCCCCGCAGCACTCGGTGCCCTAAGCGCCGCGCAATGGGAGCGGCGGCACTGAATCTGAATCCAGAGCTGCCAACTCTCACGCATTGGCCGTGAGACACACGCATTTGATTGGTTTCACACGCTCACACGCCACACCCCCGATTTCTCACGCTGAAGTGCCAACCCGGTCTGTCAAATGCCTGAAAGATGAGTTTATCTATATATCTATATCTACATGTTGAGCCGATCATGCTTTCGGTGAGGGGGTTCAAGATAAATGGGCAAATAAATACGGTGTTGCGCGACCTAAAGCTACATTCCGTTTTGGGTTATGACGAGAACGAGCCTGTAATGAGCGAAGTGGAGCGCTGTGACGCTCAGGTGTGCGTTTCCCCAAAGTGTCGTTCGCTAACTATGCTCACAAGTTCCGTCATTATAAGCATAGTTAAACGAGTCGTGTTTCCCGAAACCATAGTTCCAACGAACGTTCGCAAACAGCATCGCAAAGTTGATTTGCATACATTTTGTTCCTGCACTGATGTTAAATTTGTAGCCATTTTGCACTTGGGCAGCCAGTTTGAGATATAGGCTATATTTGAGTATTGTGTGTAATGATTCTGACAGTTTTTTCCATTGAAATGACTGGGGAAAAGTGTCCCAATAACCCTGAATGCCTATACTCTTTGAAATTATAATTACATTGCATTATAAAGCTTGAAACCCCAAATATTATAACATTCTTCATGAACAATTATTCAGTTAGGCTATTTGTAACAATCTCATTGTAAAAAAGAAGAAAAAGAAACATGGTTTCAATGTAGCCAGCTACTTTTTGATAGTAACTTGTAGTGTAGCTATTTTCAAAAGGGTAGCTTGAATATAACTTAACTACTCAAAGTAGTTTTTACTACAACACTGTTTTTTTAGATCAGCCACAGCAAAAAAGAACCACACAACAGACAGAAGAGCAACAGACAGGACAGACAGTTATTTTCCTTTTTCTTCCCTGTAAAAGTATGCAGTAGGTTGATGTATAATCAATTTGTTCTATTTAGACAAAACCATGCCTCTACATAGTGCTTTAAAATTGTGTGTGTGTGTGTGTGTGTGTGTGTGTGTGTGTGTGTGTGTGTGTGTGTGTCTATAGGATATACTATATACAAAGCGTCATATAGATGCATTTTGTCTTAATAGAAATAATTAATTATCAACCTTATCTATCAAAGGCAAAAAAGAAATCAACAACAAAAACCAATACTACCCCATTCAAATGCTGATGCAGAGAGTGTTTTCTGTGATGTGTGTGTATATAGCTATTATATATATATATATATATATATATATATATATATATATATATATATATATATATATATATATATATATATATATATATATATATATATATATATAGCTATTATTATAATATTATTATTTATTTTATTTTTTGTTGAAATTTTTACTTTGTTCGCGGCAAAATTTTGGTTGGCCCCACCAAATCTCACTCTAAGTTTTTTTGAAAAGTTGGCAGCTCTGTGAATCTCACGTGCAGAGCGAAAACAACTATGGCGGAAGAGTTCATAGCTTAACGAGGGGCTACCTGAGGGCAATCTGAACCTGTACATACAGATGTATTTTCACTCGCTGAGCACTTGGACTGAGCGCTTAAGAGATTCGCTCTGTCTCAATCGATCGGTAAAGCATACTATTTCAGTTCAACTCAATGAATGCGCAGTGTATTTGACGCACATTTAACACTAGTGTGAGGCGCGCGACTGAGAGCGCTCAGTGTTTCACACACACTCAAAGAGAGAGCGAGAGAGAGTCTTATACCACACAGAATTGACGTGCTACATGTAAACAATATCCTTTTTTGTATTTTCCTGTAAAATAATGGCGTTTATTTGGAATTGTTCAGCCTTTCATGAACAGGAAGAAACGAATGCACCGACGGGGATCTCATTGGCTGGCGTGCACCTATTACGGTGCCTGTTTTGATTTCAGCAAATCAGTAAGAATGAGCGCTGACAACGTGATTAATATTCATGAACCCAGAAGCTCATTAATCCTTAGTGCAGTTTAAAAGTTTATTTTTATTAGTAGAAGAATTCGTGGTATTATCTTATCAACTCAAATTACTGAAGTTCTATCATTAAATCCTTATTTGTAACTTTTTTGTAATCTAAAGACATGGTTGGGATAATTACTTTTGCTGTTTCTGCTATTTTTACCACTGCTTGCACCATGAGTGTATGAATAAATACAGAATCAGTTTACATGTAAAACTTGTCATTGATTTGAATTATTATTGTTTGTATTGTGTGATGTTTTTTAGCACAGTTGGACTATTTAAACATTACCTGCACTTTTACAGAAGACAATTATATCTGCAACTTTTCCATTTCTGAAAAGACTGGTGTGGAATTTTACATTTAAAAAAATAATTAATTAAATATATATATAATATATAATAATATATATTTTTTTTATGTATTATAGGAGCCTATTTGATGACATGTACGTTTTACTTTAGATCATTGTTTGTTTTTCTGAAACTCGCAAGAATGCATGCAGCTTTCACTTGTATCCAAAAACATGGGGAATGATACTACATTTATCGTCATTGATATCGTTATCGCAATAAATACTAGAAAATATCGGGATAAATTTTTAAGTCCATATCGCCCATCCCTAGTGTGAATTGGCTTTATATGATTTTATTTAAATCTTTTCGAAACTAATGTAATGTTTTTGATTAATGTGTTTTTGACTATTTTTATGTCACCTGACATGAAAAGTGTACTAACTTACACTTGAAATGATCAGTTTTACGGCCACACAGCTGAGATGCTCAATGTTTGGCAAATTCATAACACTGATTAATAACTGCATGTTATATACACAATATGTATTATTTGAACTAAGTAGGTTTATGTCATAAATTTAATTATTTCTAAAGGAAATAATGCACCTGGACACAAAAACAAGCACATGTCATTGACCCCTGTATCAAATACTGTCAATGTGGGTGATTGAGGAGGTAAACTATATGAGTTCAGTATGAATAAGTGTGTGATGCATTACATATATTTTGATATATTTATTTGATATTCAATCACTGCTGACTGCACAATCGTCTATATAAGACATTTACTGCTTATATGGCATTATTGTATCTGATGTGATATTATATTAATACTATTTTCTTAGTGGTCGACTAATGGCCCATGCCGATATAAATCTGATATACTTTATATTTATTTGAGCAAATACATTAAAAATAAATCATTTGAAAATGACAACTTCTTGATTCTGTAACCATATTACAGTATTTTCACAAAGAAATGATTGGAAAAAATATAAATACAAAGGAAGGACACTAACCAACTGGGCACTGCGTAGCTCATCTGGTAAGGTTGTGCAGTAGGAATTCAATACCTTTCAGATTTACATGTTTATGTTAAATGCCTGTTAAATGTTGAACATTTATGTTTATATGTCTTTCCTCATTATTCAACTCCAACCAGCTGGATGGTGCAACCTCAACTTCATCGTGCTCAATTAAATGAAGTGCAAATAATCCTCTAATGAACAGAACAGCTCAGTTTGATTTCCCAAAATGGATGAAATGTTGATAATGAACTATTAATAAATGAACATAGGACACATGCTCTAATGATTATGATAATGGTTTGTATCAGATCCACTTGTTGTTATTGTTCATCCTTGTTTTTCTTTAGTGTTCTTCTCGAGATAGCCTTAAGTCGTGTGACATATTTGGTTGTAATGCTCTGTGTCTTTAAACTAAACTAATAAATAAATACTCATGCACATCTTGCCACAGCCTATAAAGTATGGACACAACAATTCTGTTTCCACCATGTTCCCCCACCAGGAATGCCGTCCTCTCAAGTGCCTTTGTAATGCAACGCATTTGTGAGTTTAATGCTAGCACCATCTGTTCATAAAGACTGGTGAACATTGGTGAACACACTGCATAAGGAGCTGAGCTGCTATTTAAAATTGTTCATGTTAGTTCACAGTGCATTAACTAATTAAAGTTAGGGTAAGTGATATTTCTCAAAGTTGTTGCTGAATATTGTTGCTATTTGAAATCAACCCAAACAAACACACCCCTCCCTCTCTTCATTGCTCCGCCTCCAGAGGTGTAGTGGTAAAAAAAGAGGTGGGTAAACTATAAATTCTGGGTGACCGCATCGTGGTCACTGTAAGGTGGGCCACTGCCTACCGGTGTATAGTGTATCCTGATGATAGCTATTGTTCTCAGAGAGAACAAAAATATTTAAGAGAGATAGAGAGGGGAGGCTTATATCCAGGGGTTCCAATGCAATGCACTTGTACATAATGATTAGATTTGGGATTATTTTCATAGTTGTCTGTTGAATATTCTCTCAAGTAATCGATTAGTTGTTTGGTCTATAATATGTCCGAAAAATGTGGATCAGTGTTTGTCAAAAGCCCAGGATGACGTCCTCAAATGTCTCGTTTTGTCCATAACTCAGTTTACTGTCACATATGAGAGAACACACTAGAACATATTCACATTAAACAAGCTGGAATTAAAGAATTTTACTTTTGTCTTAAAAAATTACTCAAGCCGACTAATCGATTATCAAAATAGTTGTCGATTACAGTTTTTGCCAATTGCTAATGAGGCAGGTGCAGATTAACGACAGAAGGATGAATTTGGTGAAGAAGAGCGAGAGCTTTGTGTTGATGATGAGGGTGCAGACAGCGATCACTTGCGATTGCATTTAGAATGTAAACTTTTGATGAATTTATGAGAAATCTACAGACGCAAACAGGAAGTAAAACTACCATTGATTTTTCTCCATAAGGATTTAGATTATCAGCCATTATGTCTAAAACATCTGAGCTGGTAGACTGACCACGAGTTGTGAAACGAAAGTTTCTGCTTCTGTAGCTAGAGGTCTGTAAGTAAAAACTACACTACCCGCAGTCCTAAGCTTAACAGCGACGCCTGATTGGTCCAATTCGCTGTTATTACCATAGAAACGTTTACCGTACCCGCGAACGGCTGTAGCGATAACAATAACTAACGTTAGCTAGCTAACTAGCAAAGGGAGCTTGTTGTCACAAACTTTCAGTGGTTTAAATACCAGAGAATGCATATAATTACATCCAGTTATTTATCTGATAATAATGTATCCTGAATTTTACTTGTAGGCCTACATTGGCTAATGGGAAAAGGAAGAGGTGACTTGTTGAGTCGGTGGCATGAATCTAACCGTGAACCAAATTAACCCTAAAAACATAAAATTTAGTAACGTTACTGTTTTCCGAGCTCACTCACTTTGGGCTTGTAGCCGAGCCCGTTTGCTGGCATTAGGAGGAGGGCTGCTGTCTTGACGGCGCTTAAAAAATTGCTGGATATCCATGTTTGAAACTTGGTTGCGTGTCGTTCATGAATGATTTGTTCATTTTGAACGACTCTTTAATATGACTCGGGACTACCGAGTTGTCTCAGAGAGTGATTCGTTCATTTTGTGTTGACCGCGCATGCACATTACGCAACATATGGGTTCTGATTCTGAATCGACAGGTGAGATCCGAGTCTTTTGTTCTTCCTGTCAGTCCCATAGAGACGGAAAGAGAAAAGATTAGTTCATTTTGCTGAACGAGACTCAAAGATCCGAGTCAGTAAAATGATCCGAACTTCCCACGACTCACACTGACAGTTGCAGCGCAATATGAAAGACTTCGTCTAACTGTACAACAAACAACCAATGAAAATGAACAATATGAAACTAAAACGACGTAAGCTTAATTTAAGATGGCTTAGGAACTGTAGGCTATTTAGAGGTGGATAAAATCAATTTAGAGGTGGATAAACGCTCTTTGGAGGTGGGTAAACGCAATTTCTGAATTTTGGGAGGTGCGTAAACGGCGTTTACGTGCGTTTAGCCTCCACTACATCCCTGTCCGCCTCCAAAGCTCACCCTCCAATCCTAACTGCTCTGCTCCGAGTCGGTCTTGAACCGGAGAACACTAAACAGTAAACACCGCATTCTCTAGCAGTCATCATCAGCCTCAACAACTCTCAATAGCTGGGGTCCGTTACCGCAATGTAAGAGTGGATGTCTATTTATCATAGCAGAAACGCAACAAAATAATGCTTCACGAAAAATAAAGTGAAGATGATGAATGAACATACAGTACACACAAGAGTAAATACAAACTAGAATGTACATTTCCTGAAGAAAATGTGAGTGGTGCTTGCCATGGCAAAAAAAAAATACACTCGGATGCTACTGTGATGCAAAAAAGCCAAGCAACATGTCTGTACGATGGTCTGGGGCTGAGATATGGCTTATTAATGTGTTTGTACGGTTGCTAGGGTACTGTACATGGTTGCTAGGATGTGTCTATGTGGTGGTTATAAAAATATACAAAACTAATAATAATTAGTGTCATCAGAATATGTCGTCATTGAAAAATAAACTGAATGTCATTAATGCACAGTGTATGATTTTGGATGATGGCGATTGGTATTCCTTGCCTACTATGGATGATCGATCATTTGATTATTTTTGTCTTGGGACTTTCACCTGCTGGGGGAGGGGCGCGCTGCTCAGACAATACAGAGACTCAGAAGATATTGCAGCAGCCGTGTTCCTGTGTCTTTTATTGACTCTATATCTCCCCTAATCAGGTATGATATTAGCAAATTGTAGTAAAAATACACTTTATATAAGTCAAGGCTGTGAAAAATGGCAAGTGTCATTGTTTGAAGTGTATTCATTGTATATATATATGTGTCTAAAAGTTCGGTTCAAGTTTCCCGCGTGTGTATCACATGTACAACTGGCGAATGTTAAATTAATGGCAGAGACCATGCGGTCATATAAATGTGAAAACGGAGTGAATTAATACCACATTGGTGTTTTTGAGAACTGATTTAACAGTTAAGTTACAGGTGACAGTGCTTAAAAAAAAAGGAATCTGTTGGTTCAGAAGAGAAAGTGTAATATGTGTTCATGCTAATGGTGTGTAAAGAGATTAGTTTTGCTGATATGCTATAATTCCTGAGTTAATTTAAGAAGTTTAAAAGAGTTGAAGATATGGTAAACGGCACATATGTTTAAAATGTAGAGTATCATATGTGAATATTGTATGTAATATGCAGTACGTATTATTAATATGCATTGTAATTCAAGTCTATTGAAATTATTCGTTTAATTGATGGAGACTGTATCTGTTGAGAAGCTATATGTGAGTAATTCTATATTTTATTTGTCTGTATATTGTTTTTCTCTAAAAGAGATATGTTGTTATACTTTTCATTGATATATGAGAATGCAGAAATATTTGCATTAATGTCAGACAATACAGAGACTCAGAAGATATTGCAGCAGCCGTGTTCCTGTGTCTTTTATTGACTCTATATCTCCCCTAATCAGGTGGTTAGGGTACTACATCTATACAGTTAATGGGGTGATATTGAAAGACTATTGGCCAGTCTGAGTCAAAAGAGCCCAACTCTGTATTTCTACAATGCTCTCGTGCTGATATATGGCTCATTAATGTTGATATACGGTTGCTAGGGTGCTGTAACTGGTTGCTAGGGCGTGGCTATGAAATTTGAATGTACTACTTATTAGCTGCTTGATAGGCCGATTCAAATGAGCCCAGCCCCAAGTCTCTGAGGTTCTGAGGCGGAGAAATGATCACACAAACCTCTTCTCAATGTTAAGTCAATGGGGACTCAATTGGGACAATTTTTCGCCTGCCGAAAACAAACATTGTACACCCGATCGCTTAGAAAAGATATAGCACACCTCTCCTCAATAAGCTGCACGATTTGACACCTCATTCATGGGTCTGCGACAAACGGTGCCGGAGGAGTAGTCAGTAGTGCGCCAAAGTTTTTGTAAAGGTGAATAGTAATCACAACACCCACACGGTTGCCAGGGTGTGGTAACACAGTTACCATGGTGATCTTCTTGTATTTTCATTAGCTTCTGTTTCACGTATAGACACGTTTCTCTGGGTTTATGTACAGACTCGACTAACCAGAAGAGACAAGCATGTAATATGAGTGACATGTGAAAAGTAAATTATCTTCCCAGTCATTCTGGAATCCATAAACTTTTTTAATTTTAGGAACTTTATTTCCACTTTTAGAAAATTGTCATTTGTGTTCATTGTCTTTGGGTTTAATGGTTTTATTTAAAGTAAATCCCTTTCCAATTTGATATGTGATAGCAAAAGAGCGAACTCTGTCAAGGGCGGATTTGAACCCATGTCAATCGCGCCAAAACAGTGCTATGTGCACTAACTACACTACTGAGGGCTCTACTTAAATTTAAGGGCGCTAATAGGTTTTAAAAAATAAGCTCGCGGGCTTAGAGGTTGTCAACCGTTGTTGTAGGCAGACATTATGGTCACAATTATGAACAAGGGATTATAGATTCAAACACATTGTATTTTACTTTTACAATGAGTAGAATAATTACAACAAAAAGAAAGAAATAGAGGCATTGTCATAATGAGAAGTCAAGCAAGAAACACACCACCCACATTCCCTAATTTTAGGCACTTTATTTCCATTTTAGGTACTTTATTTCACTTTTATAAAACTGTCATTTGTGTTAATTGTCATCATTTTTACTAAAAATAAATACCTTTCTAATGAGATCTGTGATGAAAAAGGGAAGAAGGCGAACTCTTCAAAAGGCGGATTCTATCCCACGTCAGTCGCGTCAAAACCGAAATACGCTCTAATAATTGCGCCACTATTGACACTACTTATGACAATGGCGCCAATAGGGAATTATCAATATAGGGGTGCGTCTTAATCAGCTTAATCAGGGAGTCAGCCCATTGACTTATGTCCTGATCACTGCCCTGACTACTGAACCAGGGAGACAGATTTAGACGCATGCAATGTCTGCAACCCGATCAGATTCCTTGCGGCGCAGGAGTAAATTTCCAAATCAAAGATGATAGCGGTCGGTAACTCTGGTGTACTTTGGACGGGAGCGGGCGGTCTGACAATTAGGCCAGCCGCTCTCGACACCCTTTGACAGCGTATCCGCGCTTGAACTTTCTGCAGCGGTGGCGTTCTACGTTCAGAAATAATGTTCTTTGCATCCCATTCACAATATTTAATTATTTATATTTTTGTCTTATAATTTTGAGTGAAAGAATTTAGCCCATCTTTATCTGTGACATTTTACGGTGTTGAGAATATAAGAAAAAATTAAAAAATTAATCTATAATATATTTAAATCAGGAAAAGAGGTCTAAATTTAGAGGCATTGGTCTGGTCGGACCGGGAAGAAAATAATTTTAAGCGGAAAGCCGGTAAACACAGACAGAGTGAATTTTAAGCGGGAACAGGAGCGGGAGAGAAAAAAACAATCCCACAAACCTGTAGGCTACTGCACAACATTCACCACACCAATGAAATACTAAAACATATTTATAAAAGTAATCATATGTTTAGTAGCTTATGGTTTCATTTATAGATGTTTCTTTTGGTTTATTATGAACATTTTGGGGGCTTATTGCTTTAATTCATGTTGTTAGCGATGCTTATAAAAGGTTATTTTTAGCCACATATGGCAACCGTTTCAATTATATTTAGAACATTAACGTGAGGACACTTGAAGAACAAATAATTCCACACACCTGGAAAAATGCTCTTTATTTGAATGAGTGGGTGGCTCTTAAAAGAGCCGTTGTTGCTGGCTTGGTGACGGCTTCATCCTCTGAGTTCCACCTGCAGAGCTTCGCGGATGTTGCTCCGCAGAAGCTTGTTTCCCTCTTGGCTAAGGTGAGTCCGTCCCTGCACAGGTGAGAGAACCCGATGTTTCGGTGGCGAATGCAGCACATCTGTCTCCTTGCCAAGAAGGCAGGCATCGCTCCGTTCAGCCACCTTCGGCTCCTCTTGATGCCGTAAGCCGTCCTGCCAGTCTGACCTCTAAAGTTCCAGGCGGGTAAGGCCCTCCCTGCACAAACTGTTTCCCCCCAGATGAACGAGGAGCATCTGTGGAGCTGGATCCTTGGACAAGAGAGAGCGCAGGACTGGCAGCAGCTGTTCCCAGCGTCTGCCTCCTCTCCCTTCCCAAGTGACCTTGGCCCGAAGACCAAGTTTCCTGTCCAGGCCCTGCTGCCCACAGATGTGCGCGTGTAGCCTACGGATAATGGAGCTGCCCACGATCCGAGGTACACTGTTACTAGCCATCTGGAAGAGTGAGGGAGCAGTGATTTACCTCCAGTGTTTATAATGAGCGCAGCATTGTCACGTGACATTCTACAGGCTCGCCCAACAGCGCTTCAGAGCAGTTCAATGAATATCACACATTTATGCCAAGCGATTTCTTATGAACTAATGTTTACGAATTATGACAATGTTTATGTCGGGGTGTTTATCTGGTAATATGTTTTAGTCTGTTGTAAAGAAGCGTACTTTATCTCCCTCATCTGAAAAGTCATAATTTCCATTAATGATATTTTCGTTACACAATAAACTGTATAATTTAATTAACATTTAATTTCAAGTAAACTATTGTAGCTTCTGTCTAGAGGTCAAAAATCCTGTCTAGAGCATGTTGTGTCTGGGCCCGGGCGACACATTAACTGTAATATGAGGCTGAGCCCGATTTAAACCCGACCATATAATAAACAATTATATTGTTTAATATTTATGTTTAAATATTATAATGTTGTTTTAAAATTTCATCTAAGATATACTGATTATAAAGAAGTGCAAATATGATTTGCACTCTTTTATCTTTGGGTCAGAAATGACTTTGATCACTTGATTAAGTTGTGTTTTGTTTAAAACCTAACTTTAAAGTTAATTTCATTTTATATAAATTGTATCTTAATTTTAATCAATGTTTCATTAGCCGATTGCCTGGATTTAATAAATAATAAGCAAATGGGCTATATAGACATGGATGCGTGTGAGCGATCATTTTAATGGCTCTTGAACATGTTTCATAAATAAACCGAAACTCAGCAGGTTCTTTTCTCACAGACATGAGAAATATGTGTATATAAAGCAGGTTGAAACGGCCTCACCGGTAAAACGTTTTAGTCTGGGAGCACGATGAAATACAGCGCTGTCCTGTTCAGAATCCCAAAGGTGAAATAATCCAACAAATGTGTAAGCATGTAGTTAATCCTCTGTCATATGTCCAGTGTTACTAGAAGAATCATTCTCAGTTCATCTGCTGAAAGTGAAAGTTTGTCTGAGCTCATCGAAATATGGCTGCAGAAACATTTATACCAGATATTACAGTATTAATATACAAATAGCTACAAATGTGGTTTACAATACAAATACATGTAAAAACAAAGTCAACTTTATTTATATAGCGCTTTTAACAATGTAGATTGTTTCAAAGCAGCTTTACAGTGTTAAACAGGAAAATAATGCAGCATAATTTTATTAAGCTGTATAGCCATTTGATGTCACCATTTCAATTTCCATACGGTGACAGTGTGGGCTTTAGATCAATAATTAGATCAGTAATTTAGTTTATATGGTTAATTTAGTTTATTAATTAGATTTATTTCGATGTTTAGTTGAAAAATTTTAGTGTCCCCAACTGAGCACGCCAAGCCAGAGGAAACAGTGGCAAGGAAACCCAAACCCCATCAGGCGACCTTACACATTATGGCAACTTTACAGGTCAGAGGTTAAAATAGATCGGAATATTCAAAGGATCGGAGGCAACACGCAAGAGACGGGTTTATTGAGGATGATGTTGATTAAATAATTATTAAAGTGCAATATTCGAATGATCGGAGGCTACAATTAGATTATTATAAACAGTAAAAATGTATCAATTACGATTCACAAGATTTCAATGCTTGCATTTTTATTAATGACTGTTTACTTGTCTTTGATAACCTTTGAAATGTAAATTTGTTTACCTTGACAGTCGTATGGTTGGAGGAGTCAAATTTGCCTCCTCCATTAGGCCAAATTTTTGCCCTTAGGTGGCTGACCTCCACCTTATCCCAGACGTACAGGTCCATCAACGCCTCTTCTCTCCATAAAGTCACCTGCAGAAGTTTTGTTCCAGACCTCAAAGAAAGGTCCAGGAGGGGATACTGGGCCCAAGTCATCCTGGCCACTTGCAGCTGGAAAATAACAGCCCAGTGTCACAGATGAGAGTTTCTCAGTCCTGGTCCAGGTATCCCCAACACTGAATATTTTCTCTGTATTCCCAATCAAGGTTAATTCACCTAAATGTGTATCGCAAATAAGAGTGTTAGGGTACTCTAGGACTGTGATTGAGAAACACAGTTATAATAGCTTACATTTACCTAGGTTAAGTAAACCAGGATAATGTACTAGATATTCAATTGTGCTTTTAAATTTAAAGAAGGAGGATAGAGGACCTCTTTAGCAGCTCTCTCTGCCTCCTCGGTTATGGCCACTGGGGATGTTTTAAATTTCCTGCTTGACCGGTTTAAAAAAATACACTGCCGGCCATATTGTTTTGAGAGGGTGAAATTTTTGATGATATACGACCCACCCTCTTCAAACTCCGGGTCACTTCCATTTTTTATTGAGGTGTACCACGTCTGTCCATCAGTAAGGGCTGACAGTGTGGTCACCTTGTAGGCTCCAACATCAATTGTATTGTCGTTGATGACGAAATGTAAAGCCTTTTGGCTCCTGTGGCAACCCACACACTTGACCTTTAGCGGTGCTTGTTGACTGTAGGGGGTTGCCATCCTAAGAATAATACAAAACAAAAAGTTTATGGTTATAACTGCCATAATATTTTCAATGACTTTCTAAAACATGAAAATATCATATACATGACCTGTATATATAGTCTACTTATAACATATTATTACTCATTTTCTATTACTGTACTTTATTGCATAATATCTTTTTCGTTTTCTTTATATTGTGTCATTTAATTTGTGTAATTATCTTTTTTTTACTTCATATTTCACAGGAATTGATTTATTCATGTCGTTTTATTTATAGTTTAGATTTATTTATTGAAAGTCAATGATAAAAATGTTAAGTTACCTCAGAGAATTACATTTCCTGCCAGGAAGTGGAAAAAGAGCAGCCTCTGACAGGATTCATTTTTTAAACTTAATACTCTGACAGGACTTCTCTCTTTTTTACTTAATATTTCACAGGACTGTATTTATTTATTCATGTAGTTGATTTATATATTGAAAGTCATTGAAAAAATTTCTAATGAAGTTAAGTTTTACCTCAGAAAATGACATTTCCTGTCAGCTAATGGAAAGGGCTTTTTTTCTGACTTTTTTAAAATAATTTTTATTTAATAATTTATTTGTAAATTAACATTTCTAAATACACAGTGTTTCAAATACATAAATACATGTTATATCTTCATTCTCACCTTATAATTGAGCACCTTAAAATAGCGCCTTCTCTGGTAGCCAAAGCGGTGGAGAACTGAAGAAGACTGTGGCTGTGCACCTCTTTTAAGCGGGACTCCTGCGGCGCGCACCCTTTGTGTGTATGTGTGCGCGCACGCAGATACAATGTAAGTAAGATATTGATTTATAATGCTTTTGTTTTTCATTCTACTAAAATAACAATGTTTTGATTTTCTAATGCATAATTGCAATTTACTAATTTATAAACGATCTGTGCGGTATAGCCAAGAATGACCCCACACAAAAACGTTTTTCTGTGTTCTTTTAATCGACATTATTCATTATTACAATATAGCACGCAAATTATATTACAATATAGCATATTTGCTGCCATAATAGCTTCAACCTCTCTGTCTGCTAGATGCTTGAGAAAGCCGAGGCAAAAAGTTTGAAAAGGTTTTCTAAAAAGTTTAAAGTAGTTAAACAATTAAAGTTTGACAGTTTTGAAGTCAATACAGACAGATAGGTTACTAGAGTACTCAGTACTAGATTTACCACATTCTAGTATGATTTACCATAGTTTACCACGATTTATCACTTTCCAGTATCATTTACTATAGATGGATAGATAGATGTCTAATGCTACAATTCCAAACAGTGAGCTACTGCTTATAATTAGAATTTTATGCTACACTTACAGCCTCACTGATTATCAGTGAGTATATTTTAAAATCTTAGTCATAACATTTAGGTTATAGCAACAACTTGCAATAGTAAGAAAATTATATTGTAAGAACAGCTAATGTGGTGATGGATAAGTGTTGTCACAGTAACCAGGTGAAGGTAATGAGGAAAGGACAAATGCATATTCGACCAGGGTTAAAAAAATTCTACTACACAATCAAAATAAATATACTGAAGTGAAATTAAATTAAGTGTTGCGGCATTACAGTTATAAATGCTCACATGGCATTTACTTTTATATACACGATTACTTTTTAAGCTTTTTGAGCATTACAACAAATCACACATCTCTGGTGTGCTCATGATGCAATAACCAATCGGATTAGTTTAGATTAGTTACAGGAGAATTAAACAACTGGGGGCGGGAGTTTTCACTGCCATGTGCTCTCTGTTCAATCGGTCTGTCAGTGAGAGATTCATTGCGCGTTATACACACTCTTTAATTCCCTGTAAAGTCGAAACTAAACATGTGTTCTGAGTTCCTCACACCACAGATAAATGTGTTATTAACCACCCAGCCAAATTTGAATCATAAAAAATTCCAGCAAGTACATAAAATAGCTAATCAAAAACTTGAAAAAATTAGCAGCATTCTCTGCTCTCAAACGCTGGGGGTGTGTCCGCTGTCAGCGCCGAAACCACGCCCACTTGCGGGGAAAGCTGCCATGAGCACACAAGACAACACTCACTGATCACGACGCACCAGATGTCGGCGGGACGGGAGGATGAAGGCCGGGGCAGATTATCAGTGAATCCCAGTTGTCTCCGGTGAAAGTTTGTAAAACGATCTGGTATAAAGTCACTGCAGAGGCAGGTGTTGGTGGTGATCCTCAGCTCTCCATCAAGGTAGCTGTTCACAAAATTACTCCACCTCTTTATCATCGTTTTTGTTTTGAAAGCTGTTTTGTAAGTTGTAGGCTGTAGTAACCAACAGTACTGACAGTAACTCGCGATCGAGCGGGCAAACTGATGCGAATGTGCTCTAGTTATGATCGTGTTAGGGGAGGAGCCAGGCTCTGTGGCTCCAGTGCATCATCGAGCCACCGTTTTAGCCCCACCCAGAAAATCCTGTTTTAATAGAATACTTAGAACATTTTGAAATATTAAATAATCAGAACTTAAGAAAACCTAATCAAAATAAAAGTCAATGATCATGACAAACAAATTTATCCTCATTTAGCGTTTTCGCCATCCTGGGATTCTGCAGCCTCGAGGAGGTCCAGGGATTCTGGGTCCTCAACTGGATCCGCGGTCTTAACTTGCTCCAGGTGTTCAAGTCTCAGCACATGATGATGTATGTGCTCAACTTTATTGTAATTGGAAGCTGCTGTACCAAGTCATTTACATTGCCAGAGTAAAAATGACTTGGTACAGTGTAGTCTTCCAAATTACTGTCCAACAGGATAAGCATGCGGTCATCTTCTGACACTCCAATAATGGTCAGCACAGCCTCGAGGATCTGACGGTCAATAATCTGGTGAAGAAAAAAAAAGTTAAAATAAGGTTAAGGTTAGTGTAACAGTTAGATTCTTACAGTGAACATTTATCTAAATTGAAATCTCATTTAAGGGGCTGAAAATTTACCAAAATATGCCGCCCCGCCCCACACTAAAGTTTTTTTTATATATATATATATGTTATTAAAAAAAAAACAACCTTTTAAATCACTTTGTGGTGGGTGTCCACTGGTGCAGAGCACCACTGTGTATATAATTCACTATATATATATATATATATATATATATGGCAACCCTGAGGTGTAAACAGAGGATAATTTACCAACTACGCCACTCTGGGAGTTACACCCAGAGAATGTAGTGTCTCTAAAAGGACACGCAAGTTCGTTCATCAATAATCGCTCAGAGACATGGGTGACAATACAAAAGAGTTGACTTTATTAAGTTACACAACGTTAAAACAATCCTTAAAATATGTCAGGCCTCAGCCAAGCGCAGCTCATCATAAGGGTTTAACTCTAACAAGGTCACAGGAAAACCAGCTAACTGGGGCTTACCAGCAGGGTCAGGCTATCAAAGATTAGGCTGCTTCTAGCAGAAAAATCATTCCTTTCACCAGTGCACGCAAACACACGCACTCACACCATACTCCACGGATGGACACGGCACACTGTGAACACCACACCACCACCACCTAGAAGAGAATAGAGCCAGCCTCCCTGCCTTTGGCACCCAGATCCTGTGACACAAGAACAGAGAAAGCTTAAGAGAGTCACTAAAAATGCACACAGAATAATTAAGGCGCTGAATTGCCCTATGTCAATTTAAATTAAACCCAAAATAAGAATTAACAAAAAGATTTAAAGAAATACAAAACAATGGATTTGAGGTTACAGAAAAATAAACAAAACTGATCTCAACAGTTTGCAGGAAAATACACGACACTGGGTTTAACAGTTTGCAGGAGCATACGGCAAACTGGTTTTAACAGTTTACAGAAAATAAACCAATCTCAAATTACAATAATTAGCCTAACAAACCAAAAAAATAGAAAAATACATAAGAAAAATATAGTTACATTTAGTAGGATAAATCAATAAACCACACGAAATAAATGCACTGCAAAACAAACCCCAAAAAGGATAAAGCTCTTTGCAAAATAGAAAACACTAAATTAGGATATACAAAGGCAAAGAGTATCAATTCTATTCAAATGTAAATAAAGACGAGTTAAACAAAAAGAAAATATAAAGCAAAATCAACAAAACCAAGACAGCAACTTTATCCGTGGGCAGGACGTGAAACGCGCCCAACTAGCAAATCACGACAGCGTGAGATCTGCAGGAGAAACAAATCCGTTGATTTGAACCATACCAGAGGGAATGGCGATCGAGCAATCAGCTTACGCTCTCCAACGTTTTAGGAGAGCACCTGGAATAAAATAGAATGTCACCATTTAATATTATTATTATAAAGGTCTCACCTGAACCTAGTAAACGCCTGTTACATACCGATGACGAATGATGCGTGCATAATCAGGAGCGCACTAGTGATGGGCAGACCGAGGCTTCGTGAAGCACTGAAGCAGTTGAAGCAAATGTGTCATATTGTTTCGAAGCTTCGAATCAATCTGACACCCGTCTCTACGGCGCCATCTAGTGGTCATTTCCATGTGTTGATCTGAAATACCTTGACAATGATCCATGTAAAAAAAAATGTTTTTAACATCTGTCTGACAAGTACATGATCTTGGTTTTGTAACCTGTAGCCTCGTCATTGTAAAGAACTATATATATATTTGTTTGTTATACAAAATGAACATTAATAAAATAAATAAAGCCACAATGTGTCACATTTGTCACAAAACATTTTTATTCAAAAATATGAATTGCTCTGCTGTTGAAGGACTCAGCTGACTTCTTTTTTTACATATAATTTCTCCAGCCTTTGAAAAAATCCTCTCACAAGGGACACTTGTTGCTGGCATGCACAAATATTTTTGGATGATGTAAATACATGGATGATGTATTGTTGCAGAAGGCTAGCTGCCTATCACAATACACACATCTCACTTTATTTGGTGCTTCCAAATGGAAATGCTCCCACACCACAGATGTACGGCATCTCTTGCGTGCAGCCTCCATTTTTATATATTCAATTAATATATCTATCTATATATCACCTGAATCTATATCTATATAATTCTATATATCTAACTTATGCTGTGCTATCTATCTGTCACTATCTAACTTAGCCTATATGAATGTGTCACTATATCTATACTATATGTCACTGTCTATACCTATCAGTCAATATATCTAATTTAAATCTAGCCTAAATATAACTAACCAAAGCGCACTATAAATCTCACTGCTATCACAAAATCACTCTCCTCTCACAAAAACCCACGAGGTGAAGATGGATTAACTTCACTTTTAAACTGTGGTGAATTAGGTTTACAGATGTGTGACTGTGTGTTTTGTTCCCGCCCCCTTTAATCAACGCAGTTTCGGCAGGCGCCACCTGATGAAACACTTTGAAGCTTCATTTAGCCATAGTCACGTGACATGGGTGTTTCGAATCACAGTTCGGAGCAGTGTTTCGAAACATCTGCGCTTCGGGATCTCGGCAAAGCCCCGAAACGTCTGTTTCGCGTCTGCCATCCCTAGAGCGCACACACCTAATAACGGCAGTCACAGTAGTAGTGCGAGACCCGCGTGAGAAACGGAAAAGCTGGCTCGTACTTTACGAGAGGAAATGGCAATCAAGCAATCAAGAACTTACTAAGGTGCAAGAAAAACACACACGACCAGAGAAAATTAGTTACTAACTTTAGAAACAATCTCATAAAGTCACCAAGCGTTCCTACCTCTCTCATGTCCACACCTGATGCCGGAAGCAGCCACAGTAAAGTGTTTGCGGCGCGCGTCAGTGACGTCGGCAAATGACGTTGACCTCAAGCACAGGTCTATCGCATTTTATACCTCCATAGTGACAGCAAATTGGCTTACAATCCACATATAATTATAAGGGAAGATTATAAGGGAAGGTAAAGGGCCTTCCCACCACAGAGGTAAAGGCAGTGTATGAAAGTCTGCTTTCAGAAACATGAATATTCATGTAATGTCAGAGTTTATATTGATTGTGTTTTATTGTTTAGGTGCTTGGAATGCCTCCCATTGAAGATATAGAAAAATCTGAATTTTGGATTGTGTTCTTTGGTGAGCTCAAAACACACATGATGTGATTTTTTTCCAGTTGTTTTTAGTCTGCTATATGTGCTGAACTAGTATTGTGTGTTGTTCTATTATAGCTCATAAGGGGAAACACAAGACTGTAGCCAAATCCAAATCTAGACCTCTGGCCAGTATTCTGGGGCACTCTGATCAAGACTTTTTGGATTTTGTGAGACGCTGCCTGATGTATGTTCATTTTGATTACTATACAAGAGATTAGTTTATTTGTCTGATGAATGTAAACGTACTGACCATGTATTACTAACCTTTCCAGGTGGGACCCCGATATACACATGACACCACAGGAAGCCATGCAGCATAAATGAATCATGGAGGGTCACAGGACTCATGTCCCTCACAGAACTCATGAGCAGCCAAAGGACAGCACTGGGGAACCATCTCAGGATTCATGTCCCTCACAGTACTCATGAGCAGCTGAAGGACAGCACTGGGGAACCATCTCAGGATTCATGTCCCTCACAGTACTCATGAGCAGCTGAAGGACAGCACTGGGAAACCATCTCATGACTCATGACCCTCACAGTACTCATGAGCAGCCGAAGGACAGCACTGGGAAACCATCTCAGGATTCATGTCCCTCACAGAACTCATGAGCAGCTGAAGGACAGCACTGGGGAACCATCTCATGACTCATGACCCTCACAGTACTCATGAGCAGCCGAAGGACAGCACTGGGAAACCATCTCAGGATTCATGTCCCTCACAGTACTCATGAGCAGCCGAAGGACAGCACTGGGAAACCATCTCATGACCATCTAAGGACTCATGTCCCTCACAGTATTCATGAGCAGCCAAAGGACAGCACTGGGGAACCATCTCAGGATTCATGTCCCTCACAGTACTCATGAGCAGCCAAAGGACAGCACTGGGGAACCATCTCAGGATTCATGTCCCTCACAGTATTCATGAGCAGCCGAAGGACAGCACTGGGAAACCATCTCATGACCATCTAAGGACTCATGTCCCTCACAGTATTCATGAGCAGCCAAAGGACAGCACTGGGGAACCATCTCAGGATTCATGTCCCTCACAGTACTCATGAGCAGCCGAAGGACAGCACTGGGGAACCATCTCATGACTTATGACCCTCACAGTATTCATGAGCAGCCAAAGGACAGCACTGGGGAACCATCTCAGGATTCATGTCCCTCACAGTACTCATGAGCAGCCGAAGGACAGCACTGGGGAACCATCTCATGACTTATGACCCTCACAGTACTCATGAGCAGCCAAAGGACAGCACTGGGGAACCATCTCAGGATTCATGTCCCTCACAGTACTCATGAGCAGCCGAAGGACAGCACTGGGGAACCATCTCATGACTTATGACCCTCACAGTATTCATGAGCAGCCAAAGGACAGCACTGGGGAACCATCTCAGGATTCATGTCCCTCACAGTACTCATGAGCAGCCGAAGGACAGCACTGGGGAACCATCTCATGACTTATGACCCTCACAGTATTCATGAGCAGCCAAAGGACAGCACTGGGGAACCATCTCAGGATTCATTTCCCTCACAGTACTCATGAGCAGCCGAAGGACAGCACTGGGAAACCATCTCATGACCATCTAAGGACTCATGTCCCTCACAGTACTCATGAGCAGCTGAAGGACAGCACTGGGGAACCATCTCAGGATTCATGTCCCTCACAGTATTCATGAGCAGCTGAAGGACAGCACTGGGAAACCATCTCATGACTCATGACCCTCACAGTACTCATGAGCAGCCGAAGGACAGCACTGGGAAACCATCTCAGGATTCATGTCCCTCACAGAACTCATGAGCAGCTGAAGGACAGCACTGGGGAACCATCTCATGACTCATGACCCTCACAGTACTCATGAGCAGCCGAAGGACAGCACTGGGAAACCATCTCAGGATTCATGTCCCTCACAGTACTCATGAGCAGCCGAAGGACAGCACTGGGAAACCATCTCATGACCATCTAAGGACTCATGTCCCTCACAGTATTCATGAGCAGCCAAAGGACAGCACTGGGGAACCATCTCAGGATTCATGTCCCTCACAGTACTCATGAGCAGCCAAAGGACAGCACTGGGGAACCATCTCAGGATTCATGTCCCTCACAGTATTCATGAGCAGCCGAAGGACAGCACTGGGAAACCATCTCATGACCATCTAAGGACTCATGTCCCTCACAGTATTCATGAGCAGCCAAAGGACAGCACTGGGGAACCATCTCAGGATTCATGTCCCTCACAGTACTCATGAGCAGCCGAAGGACAGCACTGGGGAACCATCTCATGACTTATGACCCTCACAGTATTCATGAGCAGCCAAAGGACAGCACTGGGGAACTATCTCAGGATTCATGTCCCTCACAGTACTCATGAGCAGCCGAAGGACAGCACTGGGGAACCATCTCATGACTTATGACCCTCACAGTACTCATGAGCAGCCAAAGGACAGCACTGGGGAACCATCTCAGGATTCATGTCCCTCACAGTACTCATGAGCAGCCGAAGGACAGCACTGGGGAACCATCTCATGACTTATGACCCTCACAGTATTCATGAGCAGCCAAAGGACAGCACTGGGGAACCATCTCAGGATTCATGTCCCTCACAGTACTCATGAGCAGCCGAAGGACAGCACTGGGGAACCATCTCATGACTTATGACCCTCACAGTATTCATGAGCAGCCAAAGGACAGCACTGGGGAACCATCTCAGGATTCATTTCCCTCACAGTACTCATGAGCAGCCGAAGGACAGCACTGGGAAACCATCTCATGACCATCTAAGGACTCATGTCCCTCACAGTATTCATAAGCAGCCGAAGGACAGCACTGGGGAACCATCTCATGACTCATGTCCATCACAGGACTCATAAGCAGCTGAAGGACAGCACTGGGGAACCATCTCAGGACTCATGTCCATCACAGGACTCATAAGCAGCTGAAGGACAGCACTGGGGAACCATCTCAGGACCCATGTCCCTCACAGTACTCATAAGCAGCCAAAGGACAGCACTGGGGAACCATCTCATGACCATCTCAGGACTCATGTCCCTCACAGTACTCATGAGCAGCCAAAGGACAGCACTGGGGAACCATCTCAGGACTCATGTCCCTCACAGTACTCATAAGCAACTGAAGGACAGCACTGGTGAATCAGATCGCAACTCGTATTCTTTCAGATGTTTCATATATGCAAATGTTTTAACAGCGGGTGTGGTTTAGGGTCCTTGCCACCACGAGACAAATCGGCATTGCAAATTGAACATGTAGCTCGACTTGAATCACCTTCTTTTGAATTAAAGTACTGCCAAATTTTCTGTTCATGAGTTTCATTTTCACTTTCAACGGCAAGCCTAATGGTGCGTTCACACCGCCGCCGGCGAGAGCGTCAAAGTGGCCGGAAGTCATTCATTTTCAATTGGAGCCCGGCGGCGAGCTCAGCAGGCAATACACAGACGAAACTCGAAGGAAACTTTTACACCTTCTGCAAAAGTAACTCATTAACTCTTTAAACGATGGCATTTACATACATCATAACTCTGACATGTCATGAACATACTCTTATTGCATTTGAGTGTTTCATACCTGATGAGGGGAGATATAAATATGAATAAAACACAGGACCCGGAGCTGCTGCTCCTTCAACATCAGAGTCTGTGTATTGTCTGAGCAGCGCCCCCTCCCCCTGCAGGTGAACACTACCAAGGGAAAAACAATCAATAATCGATCCATCGATCAAGGCTGAGCAGGGAACATCAATCGTCACAGAAAACTTAATACCCAATGTAAAAAGATTTTATAAATACATTCTCGTCTTTCACATATTTTTTTTTTTTTTGTAACCACCCACTTGAAAAAATACTATAGTATATTATAGTAAAATTACTCTAGTAAATACTATAGTGTTTTTGAACCATACTATAGAAAATATACTACAGTAAATTAACAAAGTGTAGTAAATACTATAATATACAACAATATACTACAAATTACTGTAGTATCTTTACTATAGTATGTTTCAAAAACACTATAGTATTTACTAGAGTAATTTTACTGTAATTTTACTATAATATACTATAGTATTTTTTCATGTGGGCACCACACGATGCCGTGTATAAGTACAACACGGCCATGACAAATGAAATCATTGGCCAAACGCAGAGCCATAGAGAGAGAGAGTTGCGACAACTCCATAGACTCCAATGGAACGTTTTTTTACAGCAATGGCGGCTCGTGGAGACTCTCAATAGTTCCCGGAAGTAGCAGCCGCGCCATAGAGTTACAGCAGAACAGACCGTTTGTGATGCACTTTTAAAAGGTAAGACGTTTAATCAGTATAATTTTAAATGATCAGCACATCTTAATCATAATAACTTGTACATTAAAGCCTGCTTGTGTAGATTATTCATCAATAAATTAGATTAGTGATGTTATCAGATTACAGATTAGCCTTGGATCGGCTACTGGATAAAGTTATTATCGAACACTGTATTAATGGTTAAATCTGTTATTTTAATTCCGTTTCATCCATCGTTATGGAATTAGAGAAAAGTATTCTAAACTTTTTTTGCAAGGTATGGAAAGTTGCATATTAGTTAAATATAACGTTTGGGCGCGTGACAGCTGGTGTGTGTAAAGTGGTAAAATGAGGATTATTACACGTGTTTTAAGAATACATTTCTGTACAATGTAGCCTGCAAGATGGAAGAGAATACATTTCTCCGTTTTTGTGAGGTCAGGTGCTGTTCTGTTTTCTACCATCAGCTGTTCCACTCTGACTGATGGAGTGACATTTTGTTCCACTGTGTCAAGGAAGTCAGCCAAAAAGCTGCTGTCGTCCTCCTGGTAGCTCCCAGACCTGATGGTGGTGAGGAACTGCCCTTCAGATATAATTCTCAGTGCATGATGGAATTCCACTGGAGTTGGTGTGGGATTTTTAGACCTCACACAGCTGAATGTATTTTCATGGCAGTCTTGTGTGAACCTTGAAGTTAACACAAACCTGTGTCCTCCTGTTAGCATTTCCTCCTGTATGGCCAAAATTGATTTTGTTGCCATTATCACCCCTTTTTGAACAGGCTTCCAACCTCCCTTATGACCAATCTTAAGGAACAGATGGATGATATGACCAATCCCATGGAACAGATGGATGATATCCTGTAGGAAGATGATGGCCTTTTCATATGCCTCCATCTTGACCCTGCTCAGGGCTGTAACTGGATGGCGAGATGACATGAGATCAAACCAGTGATCAACTTGCTCCAGGAACCACGCTGTAGTCAGGTAGGAAAGAGGGCGGTTTTCTTGCTGCACCATATATTTCAGTCCAGCACTTGTTGCCTTGCTAAATACATTAAGAGCATGACCAACTTTCATTTTTTCCAAGGGACTTGGCTCTATGGCTGCAGCTGATAGATGGGGAGCTATTTTTAATGCCATCCCTTCTTGAAAGGACAATAAGTCCTTAATAGAAACCTCGTTGGAAGGTCGGTTCTCTTTGTTAACAACATCCTCTGGAATTTTTTAACACCTGTCCACGGACAAGAGCACTTTTCAGATTTTTTACCAGATGTGGGACATCAGGCATGAAATAGAGACTCCTGTCTGGTGTTGCTGGATGTGGCACAGATGTTTTGGAATGGTCTACCCCGAAGGATTTCCACATGGCCTGGTTAGGACTACCCATATCAGTGGTGACATTTAGCACATGTAGCCCAATTGATGCTGCCCTTTCTATTATTTCAGAAATGATTGGCCTGTACTCTGCGCCGTTTGTTGAATAGCCACTGTAATGGTATGCCACCACTTGTTTCCAGCGTGTTGTGTTCCCACATTTACATTTACATTTATGCATTTGGCAGACGCTTTTATCCAAAGCGACTTACATTGCATTCAAGGTACACATTTTACATTTTGTCTGTTCCCAGCCAACATAAACACACAAGCATGTGTGGCTACTCCTGTGTGACCTGGCAAAGTGACATCACCGTAGAGTTTGCCTGTGAGCATGTGCAGCTCCACACTCGGAGTGATTGCCATCTCATCCAAAGATAGCACACACTCCCTCTCAAGGTCTGCCAATCTATCTACCTTCAGCTTTAAAAAATCAAAGACCTCCGTCAACACACCAGGCTCAAATTTAATACATTCCATTCTTCTTTGCAGGGTTCTTATTGATGGCAGGGGAATCTGCATTTCCTGGAGGGTCTTGTAGCCTGTTGGACCGGCTGCAAAGCGAATTTTCAATGCCCTCTTAATTGTTTCTTTGCTCCACTTCATCCCTTTTGTGGTTTGTAACCCTAATGCCTTAATTTGGTCTTTGGCGAAGATTTTCTTTAAATTTGTGTCCCTAATTTTCATTTTTTTCTTGAGAGCTGCATTTTCTTTCTTTATTTTTCTTAGTGCAGCCTTTGCATTTTGTGATATTTTTTATTCAGAAATGTTTTTCTATATTATTTTTTAAAACATAGGCCTATACATTATTTCTTTTTTTGTAATGCAAGTTATTTGTAAATGTAACAAAGTAATTGCTCCACTGTACATTGTTTATTTTCGTTATGTAACTTGAAATGTGTATGCTAAATAAAAGAGAAGTGGTTCTTCTGTAAATTGTTTATTTTTGTAATGCAAGTTATAATTTGTACATTAAACAAATTCTTCAATACATTTATTTTGTCATGTAAATGAAAATGTGTAAATGAAAATAAATGGCTCTATACATTACTTAAAGTACTTTTACAACTTTTTATACAATATAACTTAAGTTTAACATCAGAAAAAAAACTGAAATTTCAATGAACAGATGATGAAAACAAATTGTTTGTAGTTCTGATTGGTTCTCCCATACTAATTGATAATTAGCTAGTATAAAGTACAAGACTATATAGAGTATAAAGGAGTGCTGTGCCTTTTTTTCAATATTTTGGAGCAGGCACCCTCTGGGGGAGTTTTCTCAGGAGTTGCTCTTCCTTATGTTTTTCTTACAAATGTAGCATCAATAATTTGTTATAGTTGTTGGTTTTTTCTTTGTTTTCCCTTTATTATTCTTAGACTTCTGTTTATTTTTGTCATTGTTTGCTGTTTTTGTTTAATTATAAAAAAAATTGCATTGAATAAACATTGTTGTTTGATCCCTCTTTTGTGTTGCTGGTCTTAACAGAGTCCTATACAATTAGTATTTAAACTTACCTGCGATTCCATAAAAGGCCTGTATAATGGTATAAACTGCTTTGTGGCCAGGGAAGCTGATAAAGACATTCAGCAGTCTTTTTCAAGACAGGTACACCATTCACATAGAGCGGCAAACAGATTAATTACTGATGTTCTCTGCATCTCCAACAGTGTATAGAAATGTTCCACTTGCAAAAAATCGAAACGATATACATACAGTCTGTGGAACAGAGAGCACTTTATTGTGCCGTGCATTATGTGCAATGTACGGCCCTAGTGATGTACAGATATATACAATCCCTTCCCTCGAGAACCTGTACCGCTTAAACAGGTGGTTGCCTGGAAAGGCCAAAGGGTCTGACCTGTTCCTGAAAGTATGTTTCCTTCTGAATGCTCTATGTACTATGAGAACTCCCTCATCCACCACCTCATCAATGAAAGGACACGCCATGATTCATAAAGTACGACACACGGGTTGAGGTCCTTTTTTATAGACTTTTAATTAAACCACTCACACCCACCAAAGACATATACATCTATTTATTTGTTTATTTTAAACCAATACATTAACAATGCATTTAAAAACATGATTTATTAATGGTAATGGGGATTCCTTCATATTCCCAGTTGGTCTTTGATAGAGGAACTCTGGTTAATCAACAACTCAGGCTTATCCTGATAGTTAGCCTGCCCCGGACCAGGTTATTTTCCCAGCATAAGTTGCCAGAGTGACTGAGTTTGAGCTATGTTAAATTAGCTTTATGAAACCAAATCATTTGACAATGAGTCAGACTAACTTAAATAAGCCTGGCTTATTTGGTAAACTTATTAGACTAGCCTCTTGGTACAAAGCATAGTATACATTTAAGTGAAATCACAAAAAAATAAAATAAATAAAAATAAATATTAATGATGGAAAACATTTTTTATTTAGAAATTTTATATTATTAATAAATAAAAGAAAATAATAATAAAAAATAATGGGGAAAATTATTTATAATGAAAAAAAAGAACATTTTTACATACCCATCACAATATGAATATAAACATATACATCAACAATATAAATGATAATAAAAATGGTAAGAAATCAATTTCTTCATTAACTCCAGGGGTCGCATTGAGCACTGCTAAGACTACATACTATCACAACAAAATCAACAATTCCTCTGACTCTCGTGCACTTTTCAAAACTTTCTCTTTGCTCCTTTGTCCTCCTCCTCCTCCTTCATCAGCTCTTACAGCTCTCCACACCACAAACCGACACGCACATCTCAACAACCATCACACACACGCTACCCTCCTTCTCTCTGCTCGCTGAAGTCTCCAAACTCATCCTATCCAATCATCCCACTGTCCGCTTGATCCTATCCCCACTCACCTCCTTCAGGCCATTTCTTCTTCTGTTACTCCTGCACTCACTCACATTGTCAACACCTCTCTTCACACCGGGACTTTCCCCACAGCATTTAAGCTGGCTTGGGTAACCCCACTGCTTAAAAAACCCTCTCTAAACCCAGCACTTTTAGAAAGCTACAGACCAGTATCCCTTCTGCCTTTCATTGCAAAGACACTTGAGCGCACTGCACCAAACCAGCACTGCATCACAATCTCTCCATTCAGCTAGGATCATCAACCATAACTCCGTCCAGGACAGCCAGGAACCTTGGAGTTGTGATTGATGATCATCTAAAATTCACTGACCACATTACTGCAACAACCCGGTCCTGCAGATTTGCGTTATACAACATTAGGAAGATTAGACCCTTCCTATCAGATCATGCCACACAACTACTGGTCCAAGCTCTTGTTCTCTTCAGACTGGACTACTGTAATGCTCTTTTAGCGGGCCTTCCGGCATGCACTATCAAACCCTTGCAACTGATCGTCTTTAATGAGCCAAAGAGAGCGCACGTCACACCTCTCCTCATCAGTCTGCACTTGCTACCAATAGCCGCTTGCATCAAATTCAAGGCACTGGTGCTCGCCTACAAAGCAACCACTGGCTCTGCACCAGTATACCTAAACTCGCTTGTTCACACTTACGCTCCCTCCAGAAGCTTGTGTCCTGTAAATGAACAACGCCTCGTAGTGCCATCCCAAAGAGGCCTGAAATCACGGAAAACTCACAGACCTTTTCCTGGACCGTTCCCATCTGGTGGAATGACCTGCCTATCTCAATTCGAGCAGCCGAGTCTGTGGCCACTTTCAAAAAACATATAAAGACATCTTTTACAACTGCACCTGACCAATCAAGAATAGCACTTATCATTCTATTCATTTTCTGTTTGTCTATTTAATAATATATAATAAAAAATTAAAATGAAAAAAAAAGTCCTGTGTGTTCTGTTCTAGATTAATTGAGACTAGTTACAGCACTTGCACATTGTTGCCCTTGACTGTCCTAGTTGCTTCTATTGCAATCATTTGTAAGTCTCTTTGGATAAAAGCGTCTGCTAAATAACTAAATGTAAATGTAAATATGAATCCAAAAAGTCTCTTGTTGCAGAAGCTGTTGCTGTCTATTTCCACCTCTTATCGAACATGGGATGGATTACATTCAAATAACTTTATGGCAGGGATAGGCAAACTCGGTCCTGGAGGGCCACTGTCCTGCAGAGTTTAGTTCCAACCTTAATCACACATACCTGATCCAGGTAATCAATGGCTGAATCTGAAATCGCCCCCTAAACCCTCATTCACTATTCCCTACTTTGGTCCACTAATATAGTTCACTTGAAGGAGTGAATGAAAACGAGTGCGTGAAGTCGGACAGCCGTTGTGTGTATGTCGGCTGAACATGCTCGTTATTGCGGTGCAATGTGGGATTGAATGAGTGCACTCAATAACGTCCACTATGGTTTCAGACACCACTACAAATGGCTGTCATATTCATGACACATGTCATGAATATGAAGGAGTTTTTATGCATGTTCATGACAACTGTAATTAAGCGTAATTCGCTCAATTATGTAATTTTTAATGCAAAGATTACATTATTTGAGATGTCTTTGTTATGACTAACCAATACATCATAATCTGTCAGTGTCTTTGTCGTGACAACTTGACATTACCAAGATAACATAACCTGTCATAAATCTGTCATAAACATGACATAGCAGATTAATTATCAAACTTAAGAAACTACTTAGCTTTATAGGGTTAACAATACATTAAACTGTCATGTGGTTGGTTTTGATGTTGGCCATTATAATGTCATAAATTTTTTTCAGTTGAATTTGTCATTAAAATGTCATTAAATGTTAATACTCTGTCAAATTATTTTATAACAGCGTCATGAATATTTTTCAGTTCATAATGTTTTTTTTTTTTTTTTTAAAGTTTCCTCCACCAGCCCCAACAGAAGGTCAGATAATAGACCATTTCAAATGTCTTAAAAATATGAATAGGTGTTCGAGAAATAAAATCAATCATCCAATAATAATAATAATAATAATAATAATAATAATTAAAATGGATAAAATTATATTTTATTGCATTTGGAGACTGATTCACCCAAAATTAAATGAAAACAGTACAATGGTGGGTTAAGCCATGCAGCGTTTGGTCCATATCACTGCAAAAACAGTTAATTACAGCATCCCACACATTTATATTTTCTTGAAATGCTTTTTTACATCATGGATCAAGTTTTTTACATCAAGTCTAGGCGTACACCTAACCAGTGGTGCCACTCTATCATTTTGAGGTGAGTTTTCAATGACTCGATTTCCTCTATGACGCCATAGTCTAGGTCAAGAAAAATATTTATGACACTGTTATAAAATAATTTGACAGAGTATTGACACTTAATGACATTTTAATGGCAAATTCAATTTGAACCACTAAAAAAAAGTGGTCATAAAAAAATTCATGACATTATAATGGCCTCATGACAGCCAACGTCAAAACCAACCACATGACAGTTTAATGTAAGGTTAACCCATAAAGCTAAGTCATTTCTTAAGTATGATAATTAATCTGCTATGTCATGTTTATGACAGGTTATGATGTATTGGTTTATGTCAAGTTGTCATAACTAGGGTTGGGTACAGAAATCCGGTTCCAATATGGCACCGGTACTTATATAACCGGTATGTACCGGACCGAATCAGAACGCAGATTTCGATTCCTCATTTCGGTGCCAAAATTCAAACGTGCTTTCGGGTGCTTTGGCTGGCACCGAGCCAGAGACAGACGCTCAGCGCTGGTCACATCACAACTCATGACAACTATTCAGTGTTTTCAACGACATCATGTTTATTCCAGGTTTCAGACATTTAAATGCTCATAAGTAGGCTACTAGCGAAAAACACACACTGATGTCTATGAAAGCGGCAATGACAATCCTTTCAGGCGGTTATAATTTGACTAACGTTACATGTTTTATTCACATCAGATGCATACACATTAAATAGTAGCTATATCGTTTACTCTATTCTTCTTCCAGTTCACTGGTCACTTACTTTCATGTATTTTGTAAGACGAGAATGAACTCAAGTGTTGTAAATCCGACAGATCCGATTCTGAGGCGCAAACTAACATGGCGCCGCCCATTGCGCTTTATAGATCAACTAACACACATTGACTCACACATTTGAACATCAGATAGTTCGTGACACAGTTAAGAAGTTTGTGAATATTTTGAATAAAAAGAAAAAACGAAATAAACCCGATACAGCTGAGCTGTCAGCGCTATTGCGGCTGCTGTGTGTCATGTGAGAAACATGACGCGTCGTCATGGAAACATTAAGGCGATGCGTTCTAAAATATTTAGCCAGAGAAAATGATCATATTTCAAAATAAAGCTGAAGCTCGAAGCTGGTTAGTAGCAGACCGAGAATACAGACTAGGCCTACTGCTGTTATTACTGTAACTGTTATTTAGAGTTATATTAGGCTTGTTGTAGTTGGGTTAGGTGGCTATTAGGTTTTACTGTGAATTTGTAAATAAGTAAATTATAATTTGTAAATAAGTCAATTGTGTTTTGTATTTATTTGTATTCATACATTTAAGTATACATTAAACTTTTAATAAATGGTTCAATTTAAATAAATAAATAAAAAGCCATTTAATGTTATCCACCTCGTTTTGTGGCCATTTAAAAAAAAAAAAAAGTATCGGTTCAGGCACCGTTTAGGCACCGGAACCGTTTTAAAAGTATCGGTTTGGCACCGGAATCGAAAAAAACCCAAACGATACCCAACCCTAGTCATAACTAAGACATCTCAAATAATGTCATCTTTGCATTAAAAATGACATAATTGAGTGAATGACACTTAATGACAGTTGCCATAAACATGCATAAAAACTCCTACATATTCATGATGTGTGTCATGTCATGATTATGAAGGTGTCATGTCAGTCTTATGCACACCCCTTCAAGTAAAGTGTTACCACATGGGTACACACAAATAGAATATTTGTGTTCAGAAATTCTAAATGCAATTTCCTGTTAATTTGACTTATATAAAAATATATGAGGAATTGCAGTTAATAAAAAACCTAACTGGATGCACTTTCCCAGAAGACACATCAGTACTGTGTGTACAGTAACTAACCATTGGTTTTTCTATCAAAACATCCCTTAGAGTGCTATCACTTTCAGTGAAGTTCCAATTAGAATTTATAATACGTTTGATTTGTGTTGCCTCACGGCTGGAAGTTGTTGAAAAGAAAACCGGATTAGAAGTTTTAGAACATTGTTGCACTCTTCTTCTTAATCAGTAGTTGTTTCCTATCCATAGATTTAAAGGAATAGTTCAGCCAAAACTGCTCCACACGGCTCTGGGGTGTTAATAAAGGCCTTTTGAAGCGAATCGATGCGTTTGTGTGAGAAAAATAACCATATTTAAAACTTTATAAAGTAAAGTTTCGGCCGACCGCCTTCCGTATTCAATGTATGGAAAAAGTGTTGAAAGTGCCTCTGCTGTTCAAAAGGCTTCCATTACAAGGTACACTCGTCAGACGTTGCTTACACATCTTGAAGGTACTTTCAACACTTTTCCACGGAAGGCGATCAGCTGGAACTTTACTTTATAAAGTTTTAAAAATTGATATTTTTCTTACTCAAACGCATCGATTCGCTTCAGAAGGCCTTTATTAACACCTCAGAGCCGCATGGAGCAGTTATTTGATGGACAGATACAGTTTTTATGGACTTCAAAAACAGAGCTAAAATCACTGCCATTATAAAGCTTGGATTAGTCAGGACTTTTTTAATATAACTCGGATTGTGTTCGTCTGAAAGAAGAATGTCATATACACCTAGGATGGCTTGAGGATGAGTAAATCATGGGCTAATTTTAATTTTTGTCTGATCTCTCCTTAAACTCTCTCTGTGGCCCTTGTTAAAACTTTCGAATCATAACCTCTCTGTCGAAATCTGCTGGTCATCGCATCCGTGTTCATGGATGCAGCATTTTCTGTTAAAACTATGACCCAATACCCCCAAAATAACAACACAAATTTATTTATTATTACAGTTCATGAACTAACGGATTGGATCACCTTTTAAATAAACACCAAAACAGCTCGATACTATGATTACATCTCAGATCTACATAAAGTCACCTGCATTGATTTCATTGATTGTAAGTGAATTTCTTTATTTTCATTGATTCATCTTTACTCATCTTTGCTCATTGCCCACCAAAGAAAAGTTCAAGTTTTGCCATACCAGCTTTCAGGTAACTGAGAGCATCTTTATTTGCCTCTTCTGCTTCAGCGGTTCTCCTCATTTCCTCCAGCTCTTGGACCCAGTCTTTTTTCCCAGCCTCCCTCACTCTGGGGATGAAGAAGTCCAGATGCTGAAGAGTGAAGGCTGAGTCTGGCTTTAATGCGATCTGAGACAGATACTTGATGGTCTTGAAAGCATTGAACAGAAGAATATCCTTTTTGGTTTCAATTTCCTTCAGATCTTGGTCAAGATAATCCATTACAGCTGAAATCCTCTTAGTTTGCCATTGAACTTTTTTATATTCATTTTTAAAATCATTGAATTCCATAATTAAGCTTGAGGAGTTGATGACATATTTCTTGTTTTCTTTGACGTGTTTGCTGTGATGGCACTTCCCTGTGCACACGGTGCAGTATCCATTTTTCATGACTTCACATTTGCTGGGATTAGAAACCCACCAGCAGTCAAACTCGTGGCAGTTTTCCTCACAGACGGTGCAGGTCGTCGCCTTCCTGCTCTTCCATGATGTGCTTTCAATAGGAACCTTCTCTTTGACAGTTTGTTTGATTTTAATGGTAAAATTTTCACACTCCTCAATCTTTTTCTGGTTTTGTCTTATTGTCTCCTGAATCTGAAGTTTTTCAGCCTTTTTCAGTTCCATCTCCTGAATTCGCAGCTGTAAGTTGCAAATGGATGCTTCGAACTGAATGCGCTCTCTCAGGACATCTGAAGTCAACTCTAAACTTCTTCTGTTCTTTTTATCCAGAGACTGTAGGAATTGCTTTGTCTCTTCCATGCTGTCTTCCCAGGCATCTCTTTGTGCACGAACATGGCGTTCTCCAGTGTGACGGCCGTCGGCCTGCCGGTTGTTGAATAAGAAATAAACAGGTTGGTCATTGCGGTCTCGTCTGCAAGGGATTTTAGCTTTATTAATGGCACCGAGGACGTTTTTGGGTGGCAGACCATCAGAGTGTGTAATTAAAAACACAATGTTGTTTACAATGTCTTTTCCAAACAAAGACAGAACTGAACTGATAATGTAATGCTGTCTGTCTGAGAGACGATTCTTAGATGCTTGAATCACAAAACACACAGCGTCAATCTCACGAACTCCATCATTGCTCTGAAACAGCATAGATAAATTCTCAGCAACTTCCAGATCTTTTTCCAGTCCTCTAGTGTCTCCGTAACCTGGAGTATCAATGATGGTGAGAGACATGGCACTCTTTAAAGGACAGACCTCATACATGGTGATTTCAGAGGTTTGTGACTCTGATTGGTCTCTGGCTGCTTCTTCTGTGATTTCATACCACTCTTTTCCCTCAAACTTCACTCCTAGTAAGTAGTTGACCATGTTGTTAATGAGAGTCGTCTTGCCAGCACCGGTTTCTCCTACTAGCAGAACAATATTGTTTTGTTTGCTGATGTCTTTTAACCCAAAAGTCCATTTTCGTATTTTCCCATTATCATCAAGCACTTTTCGCTCTGTATGTAGCCTGAATCGTTTTGGAGGACCTTCATGAATAAGAGTGTGTCTGCGTGGTGGAAGACTTGGCTTTCTGTAAAATAAGGAGGTAAATGTTTCTAAATGTTCTATGAATAGAAATACCCATAAAAAAAACATTATGTGTGAGATCAAGGCAGGCCTAATTAACATTAATTAAAGCCTACTTGTTAAAACCTAATTGTCCACATTTAACAGTTTTTGAGTTCATTAGATAAGTAATTGATTAACAGAATGTTGATTGACCATTAGTGATGAACATTTGCTGTTAACAAGTAGAATCACTGAAGAGAAACAAGAACACAACTACAACTGACTTCCGGCCAAAGCCTTAAAAGAAATCAACTGAAGATAACAAAATAAAGTCCTGGTTTCACAAAAAGCTCTTACATTAAGCCAGGACTATTGTTTGTTCAACATTTTTCTTGACATATAAGTAGCTTTTATAAACGTGCCTTACAGGACAAAAAAAAAAAAAAAAACATTACTGGTGAACATATTCAAGTCAAGTCACCTTTATTTCTGTAGCACTTTATACAATACAGATTGTTTCAAAGCAGCTTTACACTGATAAACAGGGAAAGAAAATAATGAAACATAATGTCATCATTCTTCTTGTTCAGTGCGACTCCTTCAGTGTGAATCGTTCAGTGCAATTTGCTAACCAGTTTATTGAAAACAATCAGTTTGTTCACGAATCGGACACTGCTATTTCTCTTGGGGCAATGTGACGATTTTTTCAGTTCAAAATAATAAGTAACAATAAGATTAGTACAGTAACAAAATAAAAATATATTGTCACTGTTCACAGAGCAAAGATAAAATATTTATGACCAAAACATTTTTTACAGTGTAACAGCTTAAACCAAGCTTTTTGTCAAGAAAAATTTCTTTCTCTCCTATGTGTTGGCATATATTTAAATAAAAGAGATCTCTTGGCAAAATAACTGGTGTCCGGTCCCGTGAATTAACCCCTTACCAGACACCCCCCATTTGGTAAGTGAGGCATAAATGACACTCCCAAAATAAAAAGGCTGCTGCTCACAAGTCACTCTGAATACACATAACCAACATATATTTAGAAAGAGAACACTTGAGAGTTTACAGCTCAAGACTCAGAATTACTCAGACTGTTATTAATATGGAGATATATAAGCTCAAACATAAATAAAAAATATTAAGAATATATCTTTAAATGTATGAAAATATTATGTGAATGTAGTATAACAACGTATAACCACAACTACTAAAGTGAAGCCACAAGTGTGGTCATGCTTCATTTCAAATCTGAGGATGATATCTGAGGATTTTTGGAGATGGCTAATAAATACTAATCAAATATGTTATTGCCCTGTAAACACCCATTTGCAGTCTATTGTCTAATGTCTGGCGAGATGGACTTGCTCTATTGTTCTTATTCAGCCACTATCACCTTTATTCTGGCATTATGGCTGGCCAAAACACCACTTTCATCCCACACTACACTAAGCCACATATTATCTGAAGTCTTTCTACAAAAGAAACAAACAAAAAAAAAAGCATATTCTTGGAACCTTATGTGAAATCTTATAACAGAATAGATTAAATAGATAAAGCTCCTGGCGCAACAGGTGCATTAGAGCTACAATTAGCATTAAGCTACATAACAATTTAAAATATATAAAATTACTTTAACTCAAAACTTACTTTTGAGTTAACAATTTAAACACTACAATTTTCCATTATCATGAACATTTCAGCCATTTGTCTTAATCAAATCGGTAAGACTATTTCTTAAACAATTTAAGTCTGCCTGCTAATAAACAGTAATGAGACATTGACTGAAACTGCTGAAAAGAACTTTGTTATTAAATAATAACAGTTGTGCTGCCAATGTATATGTGTCAGCCATAGTTAAAAAATAATTTAATTTGATGTGGCTTATTTAAGTTGTTCTGATCAGTGCATATCTAAATATTTGAACAATGCTGGGGCATCTGTTTTGGTTTTGCCTTACACATCTAGTTCCGTTTGCCATGGTACAGACATGGCAGAGGTTACGTCTGTACACTTTTCCCCAGAGTTCTAGAGAGAGTTTGCAAGGTAGGGTTTGTCACTGCTACACTCTCAGGAAAAAAGGTACAGTGGAGGTACAATTTTGTTCCTTGGGGTACAAAACATATAACTGTACCTTTAAAGATATAGTTGGTCCTTACGATACAATTACACCATTGTTTCCCTCTACTTAGAGCAGCGGTAGGCAAGTTCAGTCCTAGAGAGCTGCTGTCCTGAAGAGTTTGGCTCCAACCCTGAAAGAAACCCTCACCTGCCTGTAGCCTTAACACACTAAATTGACAGTTGAATTAACACCACTTTGGGTTTATATGAGAACTTGCATACAAAGCCAAGAGTCAAACTGCCCAACTAAAGGAAACACTATTCACCATAATGGCGACCGAAAGTTTTCAATAAACCATCAACATCTAAATCTCTGTTAATTCTCAAAAAGAACAGTAGACAAATAAAATAAATATTGTCAGTCTGGTTTGTAATAAGAGAGCTTTTTCAGTTCAGGCTGGAAGTCTGTTGTAGTTCTTGTGTTTCTCTTTCCTTCAGTGATTCAGGTGTCTTCAATAATCAAACAATCATCCTCAATTAATCACTTAATTACCTTAATTAACTCTAACACCCTGCTGGTGGTTCCCATATAACCACAGAGTGGTGTTTATTTAACCCCTTTGCAGTCAGGTATTGCCGACGGCCCCAGATTACTGTCGTTCAACATTCACTGCTCGTTAAAACATCACACTCTAACTTAATCTGGAAAAACTTGGTATAATTATAAAGATTAAAGCCTCCAGCTTCGTTATTTGACCACTGTTTATGATAAAACGATGTTACAGTGTCATTCATTTCTTAATTTATGTCAGGAGTGCAAAATAACCAATCTGTAATGAACAATATTTTGAATTAAATATCAACAAGAATCAAAAGCCAGGCCGTTTTATTTGTGGTCACATACATGCACTAAACGGCATCCGTTCGGGCTCTTTGTGAAACAGTGCGCATATTGGGACAAATATAGATTTATGATCACGTTTGCAAAATATGTCATACAGAATAACATTTCTATTAATTTCTCACTGAATTATGCTGATCTGAAGAGCTGAATGACATTCAAAGCGATCTCTGTCTGTGTTCTTTTTGCTGGACGTCACTTATGATGATCTCAGAGCTCTCTCACAGTGTTGCCAGATTGGGTTGACGATTTCCAGCCCAAAAGCTCACTAAAACCCACTTAATCTAAGAAAAAAACGCCCAAAATTTGAACTGCCATAATATAATTATATATAATATATAATAATAAAAAAAAAATATATATAATTATATTGCCATGTCAATCAAGGTTGATTAGCACCATTTTATCTCCTTAAAACAAAATAATGAAGACAAAAATAAAATAAAAATAAATAAATTTCTCAGGAAAATGGATCAAAACAGGGCAAATACATTCAAATACAGTCATGCATGACTAAAATGTTGAAGTGGAAATTAACCGATGACTTGTGAAAAACATGTGCGGGGGGGTATTGAGGGGCTGACCGTATATCGATTTCGATTTCAGTATCAATTCATAGCCTACTGTACATATAAGGAAATATGGATATGTACGTTATTAACATTTTACAATTTTCACATTTAAAGAAATCTAGTGTTTGATCATATCTAAATATTTATTAAAATGCAAAACTGAGCAACTAGATTAGAAACATGTATATTGATTAAAGAGCCATAAAGGCACCAGTGGGTAATGGCATTACAAATGGGAATTATTATTTTTCGAGCCACAAAATGACTCTAATTTTGCCTCTCTAATTCTTGTTTTACTCTTTTCTCCATTGACCTGAATCCCCACCCAGCTGAGGTGCCCCATGCTCTCTCAAGGGAGCAATGGCCGCCTCCTCGACTTGCGTGAAGACACGGGGGAACAGGGACAGCCCGAAGGGTAAGACTCTATACTGATATGTCCGTCCCTCGAACGCAGTGCAAAGGAACGGTCTGCGTTGAGGGAGAATCGAGACATGAAAGTACGCGTCCTTCAGGTCAATCGCTGCTAACCAATCTTGGGGACGGATGCACCTGAAGATGCGTTTCTGCGTTGGCATTCTGAACATCAGCCTGTGAAGGGACCGGTTCTAGAATCGCCAGAAGTGGACAAAGTACACAACTCTATTACTTGAGTAAAAGTAAAAGTAGGCTACTACTAGTCAAATATTACTCCGATACAAGGGAAAGTTCTAAAAACTGATTTTTACTTAAGTAAAAGTACAGAAGTATTTGTTTTTAAAAGTACTTACATATCAAAAGTAAATTTTCTTTTTTTATGTCAATGCATTATTTTATTATTGTTGCATTGCTGTATAAATGAACATTATGCCACTATGGTGGTTTAAGCCATCAGTGATGCTCCATCCGACATGCTAGCATAGGCACGACTACCTTAAACTCATTTAAAAGTTACAAAGCTCTTTATATAAAGCTGCTGTCACTTTAAGGCCAAATGCAGGGATCCAATACACCAATACACATCCGATATTCTAACTAATCTTTCCGAAACTAATCTTAAATTTTTTCAGAAAACTGAAACATACTTTTTAAGTATGGCCATGGGTGCACACACTGCGCAGAGGAACCACCTTCTTCTATTTTGCTATAAACTGATCAGTGTTCAAAAAATGTTGGGAAACTTCACATGACCTTATACAACAGTAATTACTGATAGGCTGTCTATAAAAAAGAAAAAAATCCTCCACTGACTTTCAAAGCTGCAACAGAAACGACTTTCGACTTTGAGGACCTTTATAGAAATGTAGTGGAGTAAAAAGTACGATATTTGTCTTTCAAATGTAGAGAAGTTAAAGTCAAAGTTTCCCAAAAAAATAATACTCAAGTAATGTACAGATACAACTAAATTGTAAAAAGTACAGTACTCAATAGGGATGCCACAATTTTCAATATAATATTGAACCATTCGGTACGGCATTCACGGTTCAATACGCGCTTGTGAATTTAGTTTTTTTCAGTTTCGCATTTAATTAATTATTTTTCTACAAATTCATCAATTCACAAATTATCAATTGCCTCTATCCCAATATACTGAACAACGCGACATACATTCACATCACACGTTAGTGGTAGAGTTATACTCACGGAACACTATAGTTATTCACAATCAAGAAAGTTCATTATTTGCATGCATTTTAAAGCCTTGCCGGTTTCATTCGCGTGCGTGGTTTTAACATGCACTTTTCAGAGCGCGCGCACTAAAAGCCTGTCAAACACGTGATTACTGGACTAAGTAGTCTTACTGCGCTAAAACTGTCAAATACACACAAGGTTAACATAAACACAGTCGGTTATGTCTAAAGTGAAAGTAAAATCGCAATCTTGTCTGTATATTAGATGCACGGAGGTCTTAAATTGACAACAGGGCAGTAGTGAACACGCGGTCCTTAAAGGGACAGTTCACCTCTAAAATGATGTCATTATTTACTCACTCTAATATTGTTCCAAATCTATATTCATTTCTCGATGACAACATTTTCATTTTTGAGTGAACTATCCCTTTAATGTTAATACAACAACAAAAGACAAATACAAAATCACTCACTGCTCTTGACTAAAGAACTAATACAGTAGCTTTAATAAGAATCAATGTATATTTTATAGTGAAGTCTATGTAGTGTTTTATTTTTACATTCATTCATTCAATTTCATACTTAAATGCTGCTGTACAGCTCTGAGCTGCCAGTGTAAATCTTTATATATATTTATTTTATATTATACAATACACTAGGAATGTGTACAAGGGTTTTTTTAAAGTAAAGTTTTAAGTTTAAGAAAGGTTTTTCAATTCTTTTAAGTAAAATAAAGAAAGAGTATTGCAAAAAAAAATAGTCTTTTTTCTCTTTAACCTCTTGCTGTTCCTGTCGCCTAAGAATAGAATAACAAAAAATGTATGTGACAAGCCATCAGAACCGAACCGAACCGAAAACCGTGGGTAAAAACCGAGGTATGTATTGAACCGTGGACTAACTGTATTGTTGCATCCCTAGTACTCAATTAAATGTACCTAGTTACTGTCCAGCTCTGAGAATCGCAGATCCAAGATTGGCCATAACCCGCCGTCTTTCTTGGGTACAATGAAGTACGGGCTGTAAAACCCAGACTTCACATCAGCTGAAGGGATCGGCTCTATCGCGTCCTTCGCCAGTAGGACTGCGATCTCCGCCTGGAGCACAGGGGCATCCTCCTTCGACACGGAGGTGAAGTGAACGCCCCTGAACTTGGGGGAGCCGCGGGCAAACTGAATCGTATAGCTGAGTCTGATGGTACTGATGAGCCGGTGAGACGGGCTGGGAAGCACTATCCAGGCTCCCAGAGATCGTGCAAGCTGACCAACAGCACCACAGACGTACCTGCAGCGGGGCAGCGTAGCGGCGTGCAGGGACCCGACTCGGACGGCATGGTAGCGGCCTGAAGTGGGGTCTGAGTGTGCTGTGCAACACTACCTGCTTCCGCTGAGGGGGTGTGCGAGTGTGGGAAGGCCGCTTGTGTGCGTCCCCACAGCTGGCACCCCCTGTTGGCGATTTGGAGAGGCACCAGAGGGTGACAAGGCATGGGAGCGTCATACACCACCAAGCGCACTCTCCGATTGAAGGAGGGCCTGCCTCACCTCCTTCCTCAGTGGGGAACAAGAGCGGTGAGGCATAGCGTCGCGCACTGTCTTCCTCGCACCGCTGAGAAGAGGGGAATGAGAGTGGCGAGGCTTTGTAGCATCACACACTGTCATTCTCACCCTCTTGTCGGGAGGGGAATGAGAGCGACGAGGCTTTGTAGCATCACACGCTGCCATTCCTGAACTCCTGAGACCCAGAGGTATTGGAACTGCTCTTGAGAATTTGGGTACCACTGGCTGTTTTTAACACCAGTGGCAAAATAGAATTACCAATGATTTTCCACCCGGCCCTCCTCCGGGGGAAGAGCAGCTCCTGACCAAATCCGGGTCAATGGTGTTTTTGGACCAGGGTAGACATCGTCTGGCCAAGGGCCAGCGCTGTGCGCAGCTCAACCTCGGCTCAGAACTACCCTCGTGCACTTATAGCGCAGGGCGGAGGTGGCCTGCCAGTGGCACTGCCACCCCACCGATGAGGGTGAGAGAGAGGAAAACTTTATACAGATTACGGCCCTTTTGGTGTTCCATATTTTGGCACCAAATGTGATGTGATCTACGAAAACCCAACACATAGAGAAATTTTACCTTTTACAGCTTTTGATACCATATGAAAGCTGGGGCCAAGCCCTTTTCAAATATATTTTCATTTCTTTCAAGGCTTGTCTGAAACAGAAGTTATGGATATCTAAAGTCGGCTGATCGCTATGATTTTTAGGAACGGAATTTTAAGAAAAACAGGTTTAAATAACCGCCACCCCTTTTTTCACATAGACATGAAAATGCACTATCCAACTTTAAATGGCTGTAATTCAAACATGCTGTGGAATATAGACCTAAGGTTGGTCTTGTTTTTAAGAAGACACTTGGCATTTTTTATTATTGTAGATGTCAAATAAATTATGAAAATAAAATAGAAAAAAAGTTATAAAAATGTAAGTTTAAGAAAAAGTAAAAATATATATTTTATAATAATATTTTATACTAATATGTATTTTACAAAAACATTTTTTACTCTAAAACTACAAGACAATCAAAGCCATAAACATGAACAAGTTGTGTTCAAAGTTTTAGGTTGATATATGAAAAAATTAGCTTTCAGTAAGAGTTTGTTTGGGCGCAGTACCAAACTTTTCCTCTAGATGACATCCAAGCTCCATTACTAACCATATAAGGGCGCCACCATTTCCATATGGTTGGAGTTATTTGAACCATATATTTGCATAATTTTCATACATTTTATGAAGTAGACATCCTATTCAGAAGTAGTATAGGCAGTTTAGCAGTATTTGATTTGAATTCAACCTCTAATAAATATAAAAGAACATGTGCATTATACTGCTGCATCTCAAATGGCAAATCTATATATTTTTTCCCTTTATATTTAAAACATTTCGAGAATATTTTATCTCAAAAAATTGACTGGATGTTATATTTTGAACTCTTGGCATGAAAACAAATTGGTTGTCTACAAATCTTTGTTTGGTTTTTTTCAGTGTTCATCGCTATTTCAAAATAAAGGTCTGAACTGAATATGAAAATATGAAAACTAGAATTTATCAGCTGCATCTCTACACAAGGGGAATAGCTAACGTTACTCTGAAGAGAAGAGCAATTTAGTAAGTAGTGAAATACGTTTTCTATTGTTTATCATGGGCTGTCTCTGAACTTGTGATCACCTGTTGTATGTTTAGATCGCACAGCTAGTGTAAATTTTTAGAATAGCAAGCACAGCGCACCTGCAGCATTGCTAAACTGACTCCTCTTCAGTAACTTCCTCATCCGATCCTTCATCTCTGGATGTGAAATAATCCATTATATGATCGTTTAGGGCACTGACATCACCAGGATTAAGCAGATTGAGGCGAGCGAGATCACAAAAGCGATCAGTTAAGTTACTTCAGACTCCGTTGTTCTCTTGTGCTCCGCCATCTCATGATATGATAACGTATTAAGTAAAAACTTTGCGGGCCATAGTTTACATAGGACTGGAGGGAAATGCTTTGATACACCTTTATTCACCTTTAAGCTCGTGATGACACATTGATGTCCTAAGACACGAAACGATCGGTTTGTGCGAGAAACCGAAGAGTATTTGTAAAAATGTTTTACCTCGAATACGTTCTATGTCTGATACCCGTTCAGCGTGCCATCACTTCCGGTGAGTGAGGTCAATGTACACAATCTGGCATAGAAATACGTGCGAGTGATCACTTCCGGCACTCTGTCTGATCATTTGCCAGCAGCCATATCACCCTTTTGCCCAAGACTGGTTTCCCACTGAAGCTAAGCAGGGCTGAGCATGGTCAGTACCCCGGATGGGAGACCTCCTGGGAAAACCAGGTGTCTGCTGGTAGATGTGTTAGTGAGGCCAGGAGGGGTGCTCACCCTGTGGTCTGTATGGGTCCTAACTCCCCAGTAGGGGACACTGTACTGTCAAAGAGTACCGTCCTTCAGATGAGACGTTAAACCGAGGTCCGGACTCTCTGTGGTCTTAAAAAAATTCCTAGGATGTCCTTCGGAAAAAGAGTAGGGGTGTAACCTCGGCATCCTGGCCAAATTGGCCTCTTTCCATTATGGCCTCCTAATCATTCCCATATACCGATTGGCTTCATCACTCTATTATAGGTATTGGTTCGGGAGATTTCCCCCTTCTATATGTAAAGCGATTTGAATACCCAAAAAAGCGCTATATAAATGTAACAAATTATTATTATTAATATTATTATGTACATTGACCACACTTACCAGAAGTGATGGCGCGTTGGACGTGTGTCGGACATAGATCGTTTTTGAGGTAAAAATATTATATAAAAATACTGTTTGGTTTCTCGCACAAACCGATTGTTTCATGTCTTAGGACATCAATGTGTTGTCACGAGCTGCAGAGTTTAATATGGATTTGTCTGTGCAGGTTTTTTTTACTCTCATAGATGATGCAAGTAGTCATGTACCATTCACATGCATTATACGACTGATAGACTGCAACGGTTGGAGTTAAACATTTTCATTTGTGTTCTACTGAAGAAACAAAGACACCTACATGTATGTAAGCAGATAAACATCACATTTTCATTTTTGGGTGAACTATCCCTTTAAGCAGAAGCTGATTTTCAAAATTGTGAGTGTCAAGCGTCTTTTGGGGCTGAAAAGCTATCTTGCAGTGCTGAAAAGCCTCTCATTCTAATTTCCAGGGCTGCATTTCCCAAAACCATCATAAGCTTAAGTTGATCGTAGAACAATTGACCTATCGGTAAGCCCCGCCCCCCTTAGTTACTGTTGCTAACTCGGACAAACAAACGAAGTTGCTATATCTTACAATGTACAGCTGTCAGTGTGAAAACCTTATCCCAAGATGTTTTTGGACACAGAATGTAGCGTATACCCTGTCAGAATGATGGCCAAACTTTACTGATGGTTTATGAAGTTTATTACATCGTTTTTCACTCAAAAAAATCCTTGTAAGAGCTGAACAAACAAACAAAGCATAAGAAGTGCGCATTAACGTCTCATTCACAAACTCTCTCTCTCTAGCCCTCTCTCCGTGGCATTACCTTTAACATACACAGCAAATTACACAAAAACACTCACAGTAAACAAACATATACACAGACCTTATGCTTTTCGGGGGTGCAGTTAATAACTGGTGAATGGTAAATGGACTGCATTTATATAGCGCTTTTAACAGACCTACGGCCATTCAAAGCGCTTTACATTTGCCTCACATTCACACACCGACGGCAGTGTCAGCCATGCAAGGCGCCATCCAGCTCGTCGGGAGCAGCTGGGGTTAGGTATCTTGCTCATGGACACCTCGGCACTTGGTCAGGTGGAACCGGGGATCGAACCACCAACCTTCCAGTTTGTAGACAACCTACATGAACCACTGAGCCACTGCCGCTGCAAAGTGGTGAACTTTGTATCTGCAAAACAACTCTGATAAACTGCGAGTGCGAGCTCTCCTTTTACTACCCGTAGACTATAATACCCGTCAAAATAGAAGTCCTTATAAGACAGATATTATGCAGACCTTTAAACATATCTAAACTCACAGAAATAAAATGGGAATAAAATAAATATGGTGAGAGATTTGGAATTTGGAAGCGATGGTTTACAGATCTCAATGCAAATGGGAGAAGCCTCTTGTTACGATCGCAGATGATAACATCCAGGATCGACACTGTTCATGTACAGCAGGGTAAGATTACATAAATTCACATTTAATCAGTTTAATATGGAGAGATGCACTGAAATGTAGACCTTCGTGTTTCTGACCTACACCGTTGCATGAGAACAGTTAGTTATAGTTAGTCAGTTTGTACGTTAGCAGGGAATTACTAACTTTAATCGTAACTTAATGAGAGTATGACAACCAGAAAATCCTCTCAGGATCCCTGGAATCAGTGTTGCAGTACCTCAGGCACGACGTTTACCATTTTTGTAGCATAAACACCATCAAACCGATGAGAGCTTCGGATTTTCCAATGTTTCTCTATGGCGCTGACACCTAAAGATGTTCGAGTTCCGGTCCCAGGGCAGCTGATACTCAACTGCCATTGGCTCATCTGCATTTGATGGGAGGGGATTACCGATAGGTAAATTGCCACCAATGGTCTCTACGATCGACTTAGGCTTACTATGGTTTTGGGAAACTCAGCCCAGGTCAAGGTGCTGCATTGTGGTAATTGATGCAACATGACGTCACTTCCAAAGGACCAATTAACATGTCTGACCAATTTCTTGGAATGTGAAAATGAATCTCATTGGCAGAATAAATACACTTAAATTAAACATTTAAATTAAACTGGGCATCAGCGCAATTCAATTGGTTTGGTAATAGCAAGGGAAAATAGAATGAAGTGATCTCCAAAAAAGTACTTTTTGACTGTAAATAAAATTGTACTTAAAAAAATGTAATTAAGTAAAAGTACTGATTTTTAATTGTACTCAAGTAAAGTAAAAATCCCCCAAAATAATACTTAAGTAAAGTAATCAAGTTAAATAACTCAAGTACTTTACACCTCTATATGGTACATGTCTCACTGTATCATTATGTGATACTTTTGTATAATTTTTGTAATGTTTTAGCCTGGTCGCTATCTCAATCATCAGGGGGGGTTCATCATCCCTCTGAGGAGGGATCTGCTCTCGCAGGCAGGGGGCACAATATTTCACCCTCAGCCGGAGTTATGGAGCCTCTGGGTCTGGTCCCTGAGGGGGCTCGGTACCTAGAGGCGGGCCTGTCAGCAGAGGTGTTCGAGACTTTTTTTTTTAGCTCCAGGGCTCCTTCCACCAGGAGACTGTACAGCCTCAAGTGGAACGTGTTCTCCACTTGGTGTAGAGTGTGTGAGGTGGACCTAGTTAACTGCCCAGTGGCTTCAGCGCTGGAGTTCCTCCAAGATCACTTCTCCTCTGGTCTTACCCCGTCCACCCTGAAGGTGTACGTAGCTGCCCTTGGGGCTTTCCTAGCACCTCTAGGGGATGGACCCTTGGGGAAGCAACATTTGGTTGTACAGTTCCTCCGTGGGGCTCGGAGGATGAGGCCCGCGGCTCGCTCCAGAGTCCCAACCTGGGACCTGGCGATGGTACTTGAAGGGTTGGCTGAGGCCCCCTTCGAGCCACTGGAGTAGGCTGAGCCAAAGAACCTGACCCTTAAGGTGGCCTTTCTCCTCTCCATTACCTCTCTCAGGAGAGTGGGAGATCTCCAGGCCTTGGCGGTCACGCCAACTTACCTGGAGTTTGTCCCTGGCGGAGTTAGGGCCATCTTACATCCTAGACCGGGCTATATACCCAAGGTGCCATCTCAAGGGGCACGGTCTCTGGTTCTTCAGGCTTTCCATCCTCCTCCCCACCTGACGGCGGAAAAGGGGAGACTTCACCTGCTCTGTCCTGTCAGAGCCTTAAGTATTTATCTGGAGAAGTCTTCCCAGTGGAGAAGGTCAGACCAATTGCTGGTGTGCTTTGGCTCACCCAAGAAAGGGATGCCTGCATCGACTAAGACGATCAGTAACTGGATTGTCCAGGCTAAAGCCGCGGCTTATAGGGTGCGCAATTTGCCTTCACCCATGGCCGTGAGGGCCCATTCCACCAGCAGCATGGCCTCCTCAGTGGCCCTCCTTTCTGGCGTCTCGCTTCAGGAGGTTTGCGAGGCGGCCGGGTGGGCCACCCCGCACACCTTCATAAGATTTTACAGTCTGCACCTCCCGGTGACGCCTGGTGCTAGAGTGCTCGCGTCCTAGTGTGCCTGGTCTCCAGCTTCACACTAGGACGGGGGTGATGTCGGTGTGGCCTAGTGGGTATTAACGTTCCCAGAGTGTTGTCACTAGACGACACAGTGCGATTTCCCTCGAAGGGGAATGTCTCGGGTTACGACTGTAACCCTTGTTTCCCGAGAAGGGAACGAGACACTGCGTCTCATCGCCACACCCATCACGGTCAGAGCGCTCGCTTCATCGCAAGTGCTGTTGTGTGTTTGCATCAGCGTCCCTTATGTATTTTCCGGGTATGCCGTCATCTACTACGTCATGACGCACCACCAATCAGATTGGCTTGATTTCATTCATACTTCAGATGGGTAACGCTGTGGGCGTTCCCAGAGTGTTGTCACTCGACGACGCAGTGTCTCATTCCCTTCTCGGGGAACAAGGGTTACAGTTGTAACCCGAGACGTTTTATGTGAATGAGTAAGCTCAATGATTCTCACATCAGTTTGAAGCAAAAACTCAAGGCAACAACACTCATTTGTCAAAAGTCTTGTGGACACATATCTATTGTGTTTTGAGGCCTTAATTTTAATTTAATAAAAAATAATTCATTGCATAAACATTTTTCTCTCAAAAATACAAGCATGTACATACATGTTGGTCAGATATTATGGTAGCCCAGTTTGTGTTGAACACAGTGTAATTTCAGCAACTGAAAAAAGCACAAATGTCAGAGCATGTCAAAACTTCTAAAGGGCCCCAAAACAGCTCAGACTTCAGAGGGTTAAACAGTAACATTACACACCAACTAAAGTTAAAAAGTGAAATCACAATTAACCAGCAGAATCACAGAATGACAGAGTCACCATTTTCAGGCTACCATTATGTAGATCAGTGTTTGCTTTAGTTGGGCTCTTGACCCTTGACTTTATAGCATTAGATTTTCTCTGGCTGCTGTAAGTTATTACAGCAAGACATGCCAAGAGAAAATGCAATCAGATGTTGTTGGTTATGTTTTGACGCTATCATAATTTTGTGATCTGAATCTCCTAGTTAAATTTACTTTATTGATTAGAGCAGCCCTGTGATTCTACAGCAGTGGTCGGCAACTGGTGGCCCACGGGCCAAAATTGGCCCGCCAGCAATAGTGTAACGGAGGCCAGCTAGCGAGAGCTGTGCAGGTAAATCTCACTCCTCTCATGTCATGATAGTGTAACGGAGGCCAGCTAGCGAGAGCTGTGCAGGTAAATCTCACTGCTTTGACTGTAACAGTGACTGACGCTAAAGGTCGCAGCATTTAGGCTCCTTGTTAGAGCGTCCGACTCCCATGCAGAAAGACCCGGGTTCATTTGGAGCGGGATGTGCGAACCGGAGAGATTACAACAACAACAGTTACTCACTATCAAGATTTAGTGATTTTGCCTTCAAAAAAAGTACGAGAACGTTTTTGCAGCAATGTGTTTATTTTGGGATGAATTGTGGGCTTTTCATTTGAAAAGTTCTGAAAGACATTCAAAAGAGTCGGTGGAATGGATCGCTAGACACGCCTCTAAAATAGCCGTCATGAAATGTATAGTATGATAAAACAAACAGTGAACCATTGAAGCGTTTGCTTATAACGCGGGGGATCAGCACCAACACGTGACCAATAACAACTCAAATTCAGCTTCCTTTTTATCAAAAATATTGACAAGACAACCAGCAAAAAAGGTGCCATGCTTCGTGGTGCCGTCTGATATTATATTCTTTTCAAACGGCGACAACTTTGTTGCAGATGAGACACACCGGCTTTACATTCACAAAACCAGGTAGGATGAACGCAGTTGTCTTTCCATTCTTCTTTGTATGCCCCATTTTCTCTGTCGCCTTTCCTCTTTAGACTTTTTGATAGTGCCATTTTCTCTCACCGGCTAGCTTAAATGTTAACATCACTACACACAACGTAATCGCCTAATGTTATCTCCAGCACGCAAACAATAAAAAAACTGGATGACATGAGGGTGAGTAATTAATGACAGAATGTTCTTTTTTGGGTGAACTAACCCTTTAATGTAAGAGACAACTTTAAAATGTGAAAATCTATTAGTAATGTTGAAATTAACAATGAACAATACTTTTCTTAACCTTAGTTAATGGACACAAATGGTGTTACCATTTCATATAAATCCAAACGGTCATGCTTAAAGATGGCCATCTTTACACACTTAGGCATAGCATTCTAATTAGACACAGTATATGTATATTAAATAGGGCTGGGCAAAAAAAAATATTGATTTTTCGATTAATCGTTTTTTAAAATGTGGTCGATTCAAAAGCGATTCTCAAAGGCCAAGAATCAATTTTTTCCCCATATTTATTTTGTAAAATTTGAACATAAATTTAACGTAAATCTAATTACCAGTCTTCTCCACTAGAAGTCACCCTCTTATTGGCCTTGCGCGATGTTACAAAGGAGCGAGAGGTGCGCCCGTCATTCCTTCATTCAGTGCTTAAATGGCGCCTCACAAATGATAAATCAACAGTCAATAGAATCAATAGACAGTGCAGGACCAATCAATTCAAACCTAATAGCTTAGCCTATATTATAAACAGATTTCCTCAAATAAAAATTAGTCCACATAAGTCAGCACGTTAAGGTATTGTTAATTACCACGGTAACTTCTTGTGTCCAGGAACGCGCTTCTCGTGTATGAAAAGTAATGAGCGGTACAGAGGGAGGCTCGGACACTGGGGGCTCCGTCTCATCCCCAAGCAGAGAGATGACCGAGCGGCGCGCCCCGAAAAGAAAGCACCCATTCCCGGTTACGACCTCGATCCTCGAAAGGCCTCGTCGGGCACTACGATCAACCCGAATTACAGACGGTTTCCAGTTAAAAAAAGTTAAAAGTGTCCAGCTGGATATAAACTACTGCAAATATATGGTAACTAAATGTGACAGTAACCTTCTGAACCCTGAGCTGTTTTCTGGGCCCTGAAGGTGTTTTGACATGCTCTGACAATTGAGCTTATTTCTGTTACTTGTAACATTTTCATGGCCAAAGTCTGAAACTCTGCTACAATAATATGTGAGTAGTCAGAAGATTCCTGACTTGATGCTTGGAGGCATGATGGCGCCTGCTCTCTTGTGTTCTCCGTGTTGTTTGTTGCTTGTTTATGCTCTTTCCTGGCGCAAACTGTTCGTACACTTGTGGTCTATGATCAGCAAGCGTTCCTTAATATACGGAGCGGAGTAGAAACTTTATCTAACACCGCTTCGAGGGGAACTTATTTTAACTGTCCACTTCCACCTCCACCTGTACTGGTGTCTATTCCAGCCTGCTTGCGCAGAGCGCCATGGGATTTTCCTCAGAGGACACGCCGCAGACGAAGAGGAAAGCGGGGAGGATTTGCTGTTAAGCTAAAAATGCAGCTAACGCGTGAGTCTGTGTGCCAGCCAGTCAGCGGTTGTTTCGTCTCGCAGCGATTTGTGGAGGCTACTCATCAGTATATGCAACCGGTGTTACCAGATATTCTACAAATCCCTGCACAATGTCGGTCGACCCTTTTTCGCTTTCGTTGAGGAGGAATAAACCACAGAAATATACGTCCACTAAATCATGCAGCACAGACTCGTTGATGAGTCAGTACAAGTTAAGATGGCCCTTATAAATGCAAGATCGGTGGTAAACAAGACAGATTTATTTTACATGACTTTTTTAGAACAAACGAGCTGGACTTTTTATTCATAACTGAGACTTGGTTGCCAATTGAGGACGTGAGTCCTTTCTCTGAACTTGTGCCTTCAAACTGTTCTTTTTTTAACTGTGCAAGAACTGGAAAGGGTGGCGGATTAGCTTGCGTTCTTAAAAGCTGCTTCTCCGGTCGGACTTTAAATTCTGAGAGATTCTCCAGTTTTGAGGTACTGTTATTTAAACTGAAAAAGGTAAAAATCATAGCGATTGCTGTTATATACCGTCCCCCAAAACCAAACAAAGACTTTATAAATGAGTTTACCAACTTTTTAGGTGGGATTTTTACACAGTTTGATAGAATTTTGATTGTGGGTGATTTTAATATTCATGTCTGCTGTGATACAAATCCACTGGCTAAAGAGTTGATCAGCCTTATTGACTCGTTTGACTTAATCCAAATGGTTACAGGGCCTACACACTTACTCGGCCATACATTTGATCTTATTTTGTCATATGGTGTCACTATTTATGACCTTGAAATCTGTGATCTAAGTTTCTCGGATCACAAACCTGTGTTGTTCACTTTCTCTATTGCAGATCAGGGCCCGTATTCATAAAGAATCTTAATGCAAAGAGTAGCTCCTAGTGACAAAATTCTAAGAAAATTCTTTGAAATGTGGGCGTTCACTCTTAAAATTAAGTAAAAAATCCTAGTAAAGAAAAAAGTAATTCAGAAAGCATCTTAACCCTTAAAAGAGGTCTTAAGGTCAAATTTGTTAGGAGCACGGACAAGGACTTTTAAGAGGCTTAAGGGTCTCTTTAGCAGCGGAGAAAATGGCAGAAAGACGAAGAGGGAGAAGAAATGTGTTGCAGACAATGGATGACAGTGACTTAATAAGACGCTATAGATCGTGCAGGGATCATGTTTTTTGCATTAAACCCAACTTTCAAACCACCAATTAAATAGACATGCCAGCAATCAGTGTAATTGGAAAGAGTGGAACAATGTTTATAATTCTAAGCCAATCAAATACCTTACAGGAAATGAACAGCATGGTAAATAATAAAAGGATTTATATACAAATATATAATGTGTGTGTGAGTGAGAGAGAACGATAAAATAGGAGTTTTCTGAGAGGACTCTTAGAATCTTTATGAATACGGGCCCAGGTTGTTAAAGAAAAGAAACCTATTATTTGGTTGCGTATGTTTAGAACTACTTTTAATGAGCATTTTGCATCCCACATTTGTGAGTCGAGTAAACTGGTTTCTTTTGACTGTCCCTCAAAAAATCTGGATGATGAACAGCAACTTATGTTATTTAATTCTACGTGTACTGAAATTTTAGACTCTATTGCTCCATTTTGGAAAAAGTAAGGCAGAACCAATGCTAAATAATGATACACGGGCCCTGAGACAAGTATGTCAGCGCGCAGAATGGAAATAGAAAAAAGATAAGTTGCATGTGTCATTAGAAATATTACGTACTTCATTAACTAATTATCAAAGGGCTGTGAAGGAGGCTAAATCAAAGTATTTGTCTGACATTATAGCTATAAATTATCAAAGACCTAAGATTCTTTTCTCAACAATTAACTCCGTTATAAATCCTTCTAGTGATCTGCACTTTGATGACCCAGCCACTGTGTGTGAACGCTTTTTAAGGTTCTTTACAAACAAAATACGCAACATTAGACCCCCCCCCCCCCCCCCCCCCTTCAAGATTGTACTGTATCTTTTAATGTTTTTGAAACTATATCGCTAACCTCTCTTCAGGAACTGGTTATGAAGTTAAAATTAGCCTCATCTGTATCTGACATTATCCCTGCGCACCGCTTTATTCAGGTTTTTGATGTCATTGGACCTTATATACTAGCAATTATAAATAAGAGTCTCTCGTTAGGATTTGTCCCAGAATATTTGAAGCATGCTGTTGTTAAACCTCTGTTGAAAAAAATCCAACCTTGATGTGACAGTTCTCTCAAATTTTAGGCCAATTTCTAATTTACCCTTTATTTCAAAAATTCTTGAAAAGGTAGCTTCGGTCCAATTATTGCATTTTTTAGAGTCAAATGGAGTTTTTGAATCTTTTAAGTCTAGTTTTAGAAAAAAGCACAGTACAAAAACTGCTCTTTTAAGAGTGTTCAATGCTATTTTATTATCTGTTGACTCATCTTGAACATTGTGCAGGTATTCAAGGTCAGGTCACTGAACTGGTTCAAATCTTATTTTAACAATAGATCTTTTTCTGTATATATAAATGGATATTTATCTTCTAAATCACGCCTGTCCTGCGGGGTTCCCCAAGGATCTATCCTTGCCCCCATTTTGTTTTCTTTGTATATGCTCCCTTTGGGTTAAATCTTTCGAAAACATGGAGCATTATTTCACTGTTATGCAGACGACACTCAGATATATGTGCCTATTAAGCATAATGATAATTCTGGTCTCTGTGCTTTAACTGCTTGTTTATTAGACATTAAGGCATGGATGTCCAATAATTTCTTAAACCTTAATGAGAGTAAGACTGAGGCAATTGTGTTTGGACCATTAGCTGTCTCTGGCAGCTTAAATCAAGTGTTGGGCAGTTTAGCTGCTTATGTAAAGCCATCTGTCAAAAACTTGGGTGTCATTTTTGACTCTGCCTTGTCATTTCATAAACAGATTAATGCAGTAGTCAAATCATGCTTTTTCCAGCTGCGACTACTAGCTAAAGTTAAAAACGTTTAAACTCCTACTGAGTTGGAAAGACTAATGCACGCATTTATATGTTCACGTTTAGACTATTGTAATTCATTATATATAGGTATTAGTCAGTCCTATATTAACCGCTTGCAAATAATCCAAAATGCAGCAGTCGAGACTTCTCTCGGGCACACGCAAATATGAGCATATTACCCCCGTCTTACTCTCTCTCCATTGGTTGCCGGTGTGCTTTAAAATAGAGATCTTACTTTTTTTTAAGGCTTTATATGGGCTGGCACCTTCCTATCTTTCTGATCTGGTGACTATTAACATATCTGCTAGATGTTTAAGGTCATCAAATCAAACGCTACTGAAGGTTCCTAGATGACATCTCAAAAGAAAAGGAGACCGGGCTTTTGCCATAGTCGGCCCTAAACTGTGGAATAGCCTACCGCTATCGATTCGATTAATATCTACAGAATTTTTATTTAAAGTAAAACTTAAAACTTATCTTTTAGAGAAGGCTTATAATACGTGAGTAAATTTAGAGCTTGTTCTATGTACGTATAGGCTCAAACATTAAAACAAAAATAAAAAATATTAATAAAATCTTTTTAAATGTATAAAATATTATGTGAATGTAGTATAACAACTTATAACCACAACTATTCCATGCTTCATTTCTTTTTGCTTCAAATCTGAGAATGAAATCTCTAAAATGATGCATTTTACGAAGCATATTGTAAGACTATGTCATGTGAGTTTTTAGTGAATGCTAAGATAAGATGTTATCATTGTTATTGGCTTGCAAAACACATGCTTGCAGTCTTCTAACTAGTCTTTCAACTGCTTAATTCATACTCTGTTTTTACTCACGTCTGTCATGAATGACTTAAACCTCATTATCCTTTTATAGTAATTATTTTGTTTCTATTCAAGCATTATAACCTATTCAGGCATTCTGGATTGGCCATCAACCCCACATTCATCACACTTTACATTAAAACCTACTATCTGAAGTATTATTAGCTAACAAACAAACAAACAAAAAAGCATGCTTTTGGTAGCTCATGTGAAATAAAATATAGCTCCTGGTGTGACAGGTGCATTAGAGCTACAGTTAGCATCAAGCTACTTAATACAATATAAAAGATTAATATTACACTTTAACTCCAAACTCCCTTTAAACAGCCAGCGAGTTTCCTTAACGGCAGAAAATTTATTTTGCCGCGAGTGTAGTCTAGCAACTCTCGGTAGAGCTGAGAGCTGGAAAAACCAAACTCTGGTCAGGCCAATCACAGCGTGTGTAGAGTCGGTGGGCGGGCTTAACATAATGACGGCACGTCACGGCAGAGTTGCGGAGGTTCTGCATGCTACTCGTAAACAAAGCTGACAAACAGCGGTCTTTTGAATCGGCTTTGGCCATGACTCTGGAAGACTTGGAATTAAGCTTTCATTTGAGAAAAGAACGGCACTGAAGTCATTCTTAAGAAAAGAAGATATGTTCGAAGTTTTGCCTACCGGATACGGCGAAAGTCTATCAACTAACGTTAGCTCGGCTTCACTTCTTCTTCGCACTGGTTGGTTGTGGCGGTCATGGCACTATCCAATTGCGTGCAGAGGGAATTTGAAAGACAACCGTTTATCCCATCCCTCGGATTGAGCCCTGTCAATGGTGAGTTTCCAGACCCAACATCTTGATGTGGGTCTGGCTTGTCAGGTTAAGTTTTATCATAAACAGTAGTCAAATATCGAAGCCAGAGTCGAGTCAGTGGCGGTTGTACATTGAATTGCACCCCGGACAAGACCTCCTTCGAGCGTTGTTAGATAATATTTGTTAATTTGTTAATATTTCTTTGTTTGTTAACTACATTATGAATCCATTACAGACTATTTTCAATAAAAAATGACGAAATTAGACAAAAGTTCATTCATTTGGCAGAATATTTTTGTAATTTGTTCAACATTTCTGACTTTAAAGGAGATCAAATATGAAATGTGTCGAGACGCGCTGCTAAAATTCACCCTTCATCAGCTTCTGTGTGAACATAAAGCCCGCCTACTCTGATTTGATTGGTTTTCTCAAATATTTTGACATTGACGAGCGGTGACAGACCAATGAGGCTCAGATGAACACACATACACCTCTGCTTCTGACGTGTGCTCTGCTCGGCGCCGCTGCGGATTGAAGAACATACTGATAACGCAGACTGGGACGAAGCCGAAGCCTCCCGCCAGTTTCATGTTTTAAAAGTTAATCACATATTTTTTTGGGGGGACTGAAGCCCCTCTAATTGGGGCCTTGTGACACCCATGGTCGTACGTAATTGAAAAAGTGACTTTTTGAATCAGATCGTGGTTCAGATACATCTATAACAAATTAAACATCTCTAGTTAACTAGCAGAGTATTAATCTCGCTCGTTTGTTTAAAATAAATGTGTTGCTTTTGCTGAGTAGCCTACTCCCCGTCGTTGTCAGTGACAGCGGCTTGTGCACAGATGCACGCTTCAGTCCCGTTGTGGAGACTATTCGTTCCAGTGAAAGCACAAAATAAAATGCACAAAAACATGTCGTGAAGAATTTGTAGGCTACTAAATAATTATTTTGATGCAAGGAGGATGAAACCATTGCATTACAATAGTTTTTATATATTACATGTTAATAAATAAAACTCTATGTGCTATTGAAATTGATTTCACGATATCATAATGCTTTTTTTTTTTCTTGTTTCGCCAAGTGTTGTGTAAATGCAGATATCGGATACAAGTCACTTTTTAAAGATGATGTAAGTTAAGCGGGCAGGGCCGGCCCTGACCAATTTGCTGCCCTAGGCAAGATTTTACTTGGTGCCTCTTGTATCAAGGTTTAGCACTACATGTTTTCAGTCTAAGTTGCGGAAACACTAGTACTGTTTTATTTTTTTAATGCATTGATGTTTTTTAATTTTTATTGTTGTTGTTTTATAAGATGTCCAGTCCATTCTACCCCGTCATTATGTTCATGATATTATTATTATTTAATTTTTTTAAAAGGCTGATGATAGTTAAACTATACAAAAATAGCACCTACGCCACATTACAGCCTAAACACAAATAACAAGTAATTGCATCTAGCATTCATGCACAAACTATTGAGAACTAGCAAAAGTGTTTGTTTTCCAATAGATGGCACTAAACTTCCACTAATATGCACATTCATGTTTTCACCATGAATTAAACTGAGAAATTTAGATATTTAATGTGAAAATTACATAAAATGTTGCAATTTTAAATACACCTGTATATAAATATCATTACTAATTTCGACAAATACATTTTAAAATGTCCATATGTCCCCTTAAAACTGCACAACTGTAGAGTAAAAACATTAGGCTATTAAAAAAAGTGATATTACATGCGTTTAAAACCCCCCAGATATGATTATTTTTTGACAAAATACACTATCTGTGGCCACTGGAGAACCCAGAACAGCTGCTTGCATATAGTTTAAGGTAAAACTGGAATTAATTAGCGTACATTAGTATTTTACTACTATGCAATTAAATAAACAGTTCATTCATTACATCACTTTACCTGTCTTTACACTGCAAAAAATGCTCTTCTTATTTAGTAATTTTTTCTTGTGTCCAGTCCAAACATCAAAAAATTCTTAAATCAAGATGTATTTACTAGTAAAATGACATTAGATAATTTTTTCTTTGTTTTCTGGGGGGGGGGGGGGGGGGGGGGGGGGAATCAAAATGATGTGAGTTTTAGCTTAAAACTAGCACAATTATCTGCCAAATGGCGTGAGAAAAATGATCTTATTTCTGTTTGGGACAGAAACATGAAACAAGATTTCAATCAGAAACAAGATTATTTTTCTCACCTCATTGGCAGATAATTCAGCTTGTTTTAAGCATAAACTCACTTAAGAAAAAATATAATTTTACTTATCTAGTAAATGCATCTTGGTTTAAGAATTTTTAGATATTTAGACTAGAAACAAGACAAAAATACTAAATAAGAAGAGCATTTTTGCAGTGTTTCCCTTATCTTCCCTGCATCAGAGGGCTTCTGTTTTTTATGACACTACAATTCGGCAATCCGTCATAAATAATCAGGCAACTTTCACCGTGTCTACACCTGGAAAATGCACCCTGAAAAGCACCCTAAAAAATGAAAGCAATCCTGTCTACATTAGATATGGCGAGAGGCGAACAAATTCCCAACGTTAAACTGATCACGTGTTATATTTCTGATGCACTTCAAGTAGCGCGGCGGGGGAGATTGATGAGGCGGACCGGGAAGATGCGGGGGACTTAGTTACGTTTTTTTGCGCTTTATTTGGTAATATTTCAAATTAATATGAATAAAATAGTATCAGTAATACATTTTGGCGCCCCTATGGATGAATGGCGCCCCTAGCCTTTGCCTATTCCGCCTATGCCACGGGCCGGCCCTGTAAGCGGGTCATCAAAAAAAAAAAAAAAATTCAGTGTAGTCTAAAAATCGGAATTGGCCATTTAACATGGATACCGTAATAATCATACAGAGAGAACATAGTTGCATACCTTTATCTTTTGTATTTTTCTCCTCTTTTCGTTTTTTTTCTAAACTGGGCACCTGATGGCGTTGACCTTTTTCTTTCCATATCTGTATTTATTAGGCACTTGACAATCAACAGATTTCCTGCCCCAACACTGTCACTCAAGACCAGAAGTCAAGACGAAACCAATTCACCAATGGTGATCATGATACCTATTTTTATTAGCCATTTCACACAATTCAGAAAAACAAAAATGTGCAGAAACTATATGCCTGTATTAATAATTTTATGAATTCAATTATTTGGAAGAAAGTCAAGGTGTGACTGACTTTAGCCCACTAATTTCATTCCATTATTAGAGTATTGCTCTATACAGTGGACACCCCCCTCCCCCCTTTAAATTGTCCCGCATGATTTATCTCTTGCAGAAAGCGCATACATTTCTACTTACCTGGAATTCATGGTGATCACTCGATTAAATTTGTCGACTTCACAGAAGACCTTCTCTGTCACTCTCCAGTCTACTAAAAAAAAAGTGTAATTGAATTACAGTTACTTGTGAAAATGTTAACGATTACAAAGGGGGTTATATCTGAATATTTTCTGTTAAAAGCAAGGATATGTTACAGTATATAATCATGTTATCATTCATTAAATTGCTATTAAACCATTCAAGAGTGATCAGATGGAAAAATAAGAACTTAAATCTGTTCTGTCGCGCTTCTGTTAATCTAGTGTCTGTGATAAATAGATACTGATAGACACACACACTCGTGCACACAGGGAGTGCACGGCTGCAAGAGTTCTCTTTCATGCTTGAACGAACTAACAGAATTATTCCAAAATGTATTTGCTAGCTGGGTAGCTATCCAGTTGTGTTTGAGTTCTTTTGGATATGCCTATATTTTTTGTTTTGGATTTACCTTTGGACCCTGTTATTTTACATACAATGTTGTGTTATACATACAATGTTTTATTAAATACAGCTCACAATTAGATTCTCGCCGTATTCTCTCTTTGTCTTCACACACGTTATATGACAAGTATGTTTTGTCCCTGTGATAATAAATTGGATAAAATACTGATCTCGCAGATATTGAAAATGTAAATCATATTAGATGTAAAATCTTACTCTTAACTAAACATGGGATAAACATATATTTCTTTTTTGTTTGTGTAGCCTAGATGTATATCATTGCAGTGTTTTGTGTGCACTAAGTTCTAAAAATAACTGGCTATTTACTTAAATTTACTTTGGAAGCAGGCCAAGATTTGTACACACAATACATTTCACAGCATAACAGAATATATGTGTAGTCACACACTGTTCACTTAAATCACACATTTTATTAAAATCTGTCAGGTTTTTGTGATATTGTATATGCTATTAATAAAATGTTAACGCTTAACAATAAGGTTTCATGTATTAACATGAACTTACCAATATATGTGTTACTGTATTTATTAATCTTTGTTGGTGTTAGTTAATAAAAATACAGCTGTTCAGTGTTTGTTCATGTTAGTTCACAGTGCATTAAATAATGTTAACTAATACACATTTAGATTTGAATAACTTATTAGTAAATGTTGAAATTAACATTAACAAAGATTAATATGCTGTAGATGTGCAGTTCATTATTAGTGTATGTTAACTATGTGGTTAACTAATGTTAACTAATGAACCTTATTGTAAAGTGTTACCAATAAAAATGCACCAATACAACATCAAAATAGTAAATTTCTCATTTCCTGCTACAGCAAGGAAACATTCACAACTGAAAATGCCAATACTCTCTTTGTTACACATTTGTATTTAAATATTAATATAAAACTTTGTGCACATACTCTATTTGGAGTCCTTCACATTATTGTGTTATTAATGTATTACCAAAATCACATAACTGTAATTACCTAAAATCTTCACCTTTTAAAATGTAAAAATTGTTCATGTTAATTCAGCTCACCTGGAATATGTAACCGCTGCCGAACTGAACCTCACAGAAGATCTCAACTTATCTACTGACAACAAAAAGGTTTTTTTTCCTCAGATTTTTTATTTTATTTTAAATTTGCTTATTTGTAAAACAGTGCAGTACTACTAAACAACCAATGTATTTGTATATGTGTGCAAGAGTAATATTATGTAATATAATGCCCTGTTAAATAATTTCAAGAAAGGAAAAAATCAAAACAAAACAAAAGAGAAAAAACAGAGGTATAAATATTTGTACACACCTGGAGTCTGTGAAGAGTTTCTGGCTGAATAATGTCCAGCTAAAATACTACTCTATGTTATGAAGAATTAGGTCCCTCCCAACCAAATCCAATTGGTGAGTATGCAATGCAACACATCTTCAACTATATGTGTGTGCTTTCAGACATGAAATAAAAGACTTTTATCCAAAGCGACTTACACATAGGAAAACAAGATTCATCTTAAGGAGGCAATAACAAAGTGCTAATACAAAGTTTTAAACAAAGTGTCGTGTTAGAACATTGGGGATATAAAAAATTGTGAAAGCATATAAGATTTTCATAAAAGCAGGATGCAGCTCACAGAAGAAATTTGTTTTTTATTTGCATTGCTTATCATGTCTGAACATCTGATTTGTTTAACGAACAAGAATGCATGTCACATGCATGCAATGACCACCACCTTTTCAACATGGATACAGCTATGAGAAAAGTTAAGAAGTGTGTTTTTCATTCATTGTCACTGTAATTAATATATATATATTTAAAAATAAATAAAACTCTCATTTTGTCAAAACTGTATGTTTTTATGTCTATGCAGAAAAAAAAGTAAATTGCACATGTGATAGACAATGTAGAAAAAATACATGCAAATGCTCATGACATCACGTGGTTAAATTATGTAAATTTGGCTTAGTGTTAGGGGATGCAATATACAGTTTTTAGGCCTACAGTGTAAAGAAATCTATGCAAAGCCTCCATAAAACATGAAACCCACCAATAAAGTGGTTTAAAGCACTTCAGTTCAATTCCATTTAATTTATAAAGCACATTTCAAATCAATCTCAGTTGGCCAAAGTGCTGCACAAAAAAACAAGAAACATACAAATTACAAAGAGTTAAAGCACGAGAAAAAAGATGCGTTTTTAACATGGATTTAAATTTGACTAATGTAGAAGCAGTTCTGACAGGTTGTGACAGGCTGTTCCACAGCTACTGCGAAGGCTCGGTCTCCCCTGCGTTGCGGGCAAGATTGTGGTACCAACAAAAGATTTCCATTTTGGGATCTGAGTGATCTGGAAGGATTGTAAGACATCGCTGGAAGATTGTAGTTCTGGCTGATAGCAATAGCAAAGAAAGTAAAATGAGAAGCATATTACTAACGTTAACTGATGGTAAAGAGAGAGAGCATGCACACAACTCTTGATTGCAAATCATTCACCCAGCACACGTGTTGTTTGAATTAAAACTAAATTGTATGTGCAAGTAAAAGCATGACCTGTTACATGATTTATGTATAGCGAGTGGTTCTACAGTAATGTAATCAAATTATGTTTTCAAGATGTATTCTTTGGGCAGACATCCGAAGCGAGCGCCCTGAGCTGCCTCAGACAGCACGTGAATAAAGTTCTCTCTCTGTCTTCTTGAGCTTTAACGAACAAATTAACACAAAAAATTATGTCAAAATGCCCATATAGGCAAGTATCATTGTGAAATATAGTCGGTTATGTCTTAAGTTAACTTAAACAGTTGAAAAGAAAATGTTAAAATATTCACTGTGCTATTAAAGATAAAATATGATAGAGCAATAATATGAACAGTGAAAGTTCATATAAAGCTCCAATACATTTGAACAGGCATAATTAGGCATGAAATTAACTGAAGGAAATATCTATTTGCTAAGCCAACGCATTTTATTTATATTCTTTTGGTTCCTCTGCCAAATATTAGTAATAAATCAAAAATGCAATAAAGATACATGTATTTTACAAAAAATAAATGTGTTGGTAATGGACTTTTTCTGGAAAAAGTGGTATTGGAACATCCCTTGCGTAAGTAGACGGGCAGCCGCTTTTTTTTTTTTTTTTACCATTTTAAGGCAAGAGATGGAAGAGAGAGGTAACCAAGAATACAAAGAATTGCAATAGTTGAGTCGCCTTGAGAAAAAAGCATGAAGGAGAGTTTCAAAACTTTTTCTGCTTAGGAAAGTTTTAACTTTGGCTAACTGTCAAATTTGGTAAAAACTGGTACCAACTATGCCGTTGGTTTGTTTATCTAATTTAAAGCTATAATTTGGTAAGAATCCTAGATCTTTAACATAAGAAGTTAGATATGGAGTAAGGGTGCTGAGGTCAACAGAGTTTTCATCGGAGTGCTCTTTAGGCCCAAATTGAATGATTTGGGTTTTATTGTCATTAAGTAACATGAAGTTATTTGTGAGCCACAATTTAAGTTTGTGCAAGCAGGCTTCCAGTCTCATATATGCCAAGTTATCTTTGCGTTTTACAGGTATATAGAGTTGTGTATTGTCCGCATAGCAGTGGTACAAAAAACCCCCCCCAAATTTACTCATAATTGATCCCATAGGTAGTAATGGTGCTAAAATCGATCCCTGGGGTACACCACAGGTGACGTGAGCCACAGGATAAATGGACACCAAAATTGACGGAAAAACTTCTATTTGACAGAAAAGATTGGAACCATTTCAATACCATACTTGTGATGCCAATCGACTGTTCAAGCAGAAATAAAAGAATCCTGTGATCCACAAAGTCAAAAGCTGAGCTCAAATCTACGAGCACGAAGGCCATGGTATCACCACTGTCTGTGGACATTAAAATATAATTTAAAACTTTTAAAAGAGCAGATTCTGTGCTATTAAGGGTTTTAAAGCAGGACCGTCAGAAAATGTCAGAGATGGAATAGATTTGCAGGTCATTCTGCAAACAAACAAAAGCTTTTTGGAGAATTTTAGATTTTTTGATTTTCAATTACCTAAATTGAGAACTATTTACTCCTAATAACCAATTAACAATTAATTTACTACTGGTTTTAAATACTGTACATCATTTATTGTATAAGGTTAATCATTTGTTAAAGCATATGCAACATTATCTATTTTTGTGAGTTAAATAAATATTAGTATTTTTTTAATGAAGGAAGAACTATTTGTATAGAGCCTTTTAATATATTAAAGGTCCCATGGCATGAAATTTTCATTTTATGAGGTATTTCAACATTAATATGAGTTCCCCTAGCCTGAATATTGTCCCAAAGTGGACAGAAATGTTGATCGGTGTAAAACCGAGTTCTGGCTGTCTTTCTCTGCCTTTGAGAAAATGACAGGCCAGACGAGCCAATCCTGAAGTCTCCTGGTTTGACGTCTAAGCAGGAACGGTTACCTCCCTTTCCTCCGCCCAGAGAATCTGGCTGCAATCGCTCGAGAGATCATGGCTTGTGAACGAGTGAATGCTGGCAAGTTTCTCAGTGTTTGGATGCACAAATGAAAACAGAAGCCTTTTTTCAGTTCCTTCTGATCTGTGATCAGTGATTTCTTATGTGTAGCTAATTTATTATTCGTGCACACGCTGCGGCTTCTCTCTCTCCCGACAGAACGGTGTTTTCGTGTTTTCTATCTTGTGAGTCAGTGTTTTTGTACGTCCTCGTCGCGTCTATCGGTTCTAAAATGAGCATACAGTCATGAGTTTCTGCTCAACATCAGCAGAGTAACATCTTTAGAGATAAACCTCACACACGCCGAAGCTCGGGCTGCACTGACCGGTCGGCCTTCAACATCACCGACCCCCAGTACTGCATCTGGCCCACAGCGGAGGCACCAAACGCGGCGTGAGATTAAGCAGAAGGGGGGTAAGCGTGAGCATATCCGGGCTAGCCAGTGAGTCATTAGTGATGTCCGGTTCGCGAACGATATTTCTTTTGAACCGGTTCTTTTTAGTGAACCGAATCAGTTCACCAAATCGGACTGAATCGTTCTAAACGGTTCGCGTCTCCAGTCAGCGCTGATCCATAATTTACTAAAGTTACTAACTTTCTGACATGAGTGACAGCCCCTCCGACTAGAAATAGACTAATAACCTGAAGTATATGCTAGTAACTACAACAGTTCACTCACTGAACGGAGACATGCTGAGAACTGATGTGAAGTGAACTCAGGTCCATCCGTCTCTCTGGCAGCAGCTCGTGCCTCGTAGACCTCGTTAAACCACGCCCCCTCCACTCATTTCAAATGCAAAGATGTCAGCCAATCACAACAGTGGTTGTTTTTACTAAAGTCTCACAGCAGACACGCCTCTTGAAACAGGGCATTCAGCCACAGGGCAAACATCAGTATTGAAAAAATGCCTTTTATTTCTAAATTATGACATTTTATGATGTAAAAATCATACTAACAATATAAGTACACCTCAGGAAACATCATAAAATAATAGAAAAATGCCATGCCATGGGACCTTTAACAATGGATAGACTACAATATATAAACTATGAATTAATTACGATCTAATAGTTGGTTAAGGATTTGTAAGTACTTTATTTCTTTATACTTATTATAAACTGTTACTTAATGTGTTAGACAATGTTGAAATTAATATTAACAGAGATGAATTAAAGGGTTAGTTCACCCAAAAATGAAAATTATGTCATTAATTACTCACCCTCATGTCGTTCGACACCCTTAAGACTAGTGCTGGGCGGTATGACCAAAAATGTATATCACGGTATTTTTCTAAATTATATCGGTTTCACGGTATATGCCGGTATTTTTTTCCCCTATGCATGACCGGGTGTTAACCACATTTTCTACTGATTGAGAGAGTAAATACTGCAGTAGATTGACTGGAATGCCCTATTTTACTGTCATGACGGGTGAATATTGTAGAAAAACTCCACACTAGAGTTAATACAGGTTTGCAAAGCCCCACAAAATTATGCTATGGAGAGACAATAAAACATAGACCTGCAACACACGCATTACAGGCACATGAATATTAAAATATGACCACGGATAGAAAAAAAAAACAGAGTTGAGGGCACCTTAAGCATTTTAAAAATCTAACCCTATATAACAACAAACTGACAAAACGAGGGAGAAACGCGGATATTTGCAATACATTTAAGAGCACTCTCTGAACAAATGACACACATCAGTTTAACAGAAAGAATAAAGCAGTTACTTTTTTGCCCATTCTTCTTTGAATTGTCAGTTTATTTATTAACTTGCATCATTCATTGTCTTTTGTATAGCAGAATAATCGATCGTGTCATAGTGGTCGTGATCATATGGTTCAGTGTAGCCAAATCAGTGCACATTTAATTTGAAGATGTGATGAAATATGTGCGCATACACGCTTCTGGTACTTGTTCAGAGCACTAGAGTATATGAAATATATCCATTAAAAACTTAAACGCGCTCGCACCGGTCTATACATGTGCAATATGATCCATGAGGAGAACGCTGTTAATCTCATCACGGCGCTCCGCGCAGAAACTGCTCTCTCGCGCGCGCCGCGTGTAGTTTCTCCGCTATAATCAAGGGCTGAATCAGAAATAGCCCCCTATAACTTCAAATAGGGCATTATTTGGAGGGGACAGCGCTTTGTAGTGGTGTCCGAAACCATTGGATGTTATTGAGTGCACTCAGTCTATCCCACATCACACCGCAATAACGAGTGTCCAGCCGATGTACACACAACGGTTGTCCGACTTCACGCACTCGTTTTCATTCACTCCTTCAAATAATGTGATAACGTAGGGAAGTGAACGAGGGTATAGGGGTTTCAGATTCGGATTCAGCCATAGGCTTTAGATGCGATCTCAGCTGTGTTCTGACTGCTCTCACCAGTACAGTGCAACAGTGAAATCGGTCCCCTCTCAAACAATGACGCGCTGCGCCGCGTTCCGAACGTTGTTTAGCGACATATACCGGTATTGCGGTATCATCAAAATTCATATCATAACAAAAATAAATACCGGTATTCGGTATGAACCGGTATACCGCCCAGCACTACTTAAGACCTCCGTTCATCTTCGGAACACAAATGAAGATACAAATATTTTTGTTGAAAGCTGATGGCTGAGAAAGGCCTCAGATAGGCCTCAGTACATTTACACTCCCAAGATCCATAAAAGGCACTTAAAACGTCGTTACAAAGTCCATCTCACCACAGTGACTCTACAATAATTTTACGATGCGACAACAATAGTTTTTGTGAGCAAAAAAAATCAAAATAACGACTTTATTCAACCTCTTCTTGTCTTCCGTGTGTGCCTCCACGACGCGCGAGAATATGACGTAGCGCCGGCATTCGGGAATCCATGAAATACACACTTTAACCCCATTTGAGAACTACGCCGAGACCTAAAGCACGATCAATGTAGAATTCAACAGCTTAGACACGCGCGTCTTCCTCTGCTTGTAAACAAATCGCTTCTGGGTCATGTGTCCGAACGCCGGATCTGCGTCATATTCTCGCGCATGCGTCGTGGAGGCACACACGGAAGACAAGAACAAGTTGGATAAAGGCGTTATTTTGATTTTTTTTTTTGCGCACAAAAACTATTGTCGTCGCATCGTAAAATTATTGTAGAGCCACTGTGGTGAGATGGACTTTGTAACGACGTTTTAAGTGCCTTTTATGGGTCTTGTGAGTGTAAATGTACTGAATGCCAATGGAGGCCTATCTGAAGCCTTTCTCAGCATCAGCTTTCAACAAAAATATCTTAATTTGTGTTCCGAATATGAACGGAGGTCTTACGGGTGTCAAACGACATGAGGGTAATTAATGACAGAATTTTCATTTTTGGGTGAACTAACCCTTTAAAGGTGTAGAAGTGCATATCATAAGATTAACAAATAGAAACTTGCAATAAATGGTTATCAGTAAAAGCACTTTTTAAGTGTAATTTTTTTTAATGTGGAGAAGAATTTGTTTTCTTGCATACAAAGCACTTGCTGTAAATTCATCTGATTCCTTTAAATCACGTGACATTAAAAATGAAACTAAAATGCAGCAGAAATTATGCAAACATTATGCAACACTAGACAAGGTTCTAAAGAAACTATATTACTATATACACAGAGAACTAATGAGCAAACAAGGAACAGCAGAAGAGGGTAACTTTCTGTGAGGGTTACAATGCTCTCCTGTTACTATTGCATTCCCACTAATGCTGTTTTGGGTTCCTTTTATGAAATTGTGGCAGTACACTTTACAGATGATAATGTTTCAAGGAATAACTCAAAGTAATTTTAGAAAATTTTATTCACCCTCATGTTTTTTTTTGTGATGTTTTTATAACCTGTATAATATTAGTGTAGTAGAACAGAAAAGTAGCATTTTCACAGAATCTTCACACAAATCTTTTGTAGTCTATAAACAAATGTCTGTAAAGAAACAAACATTCATTATTTTATTATTAACCATATATTCATTAATTTCTACTTTGAACAGCAACATGAGATGGGGGGGAAGCATTTGCATGTTTATTATACAAAAATAATATTTGTTAAATAATTGTATTGTAATTACAAAATTATTATAACATCTCAAATCATTTTTGATTAATTTGATTGACAGCTGTGTTAGGCAATTAGGTGTTGGGCCTGCTTGTGTGTTCGATCATTCACTTAGCCTATAATTTTCAGTTGTTTGTTAGAAAATGTTAGAAAAACAGCAGCGATATAAAATTCTATAAAAAGGACTCCCATTGATAAGGGAGAGAACCTGTCCATCAGACTAGGGCTGTAATCTCCCAGTCGATTAGTCGATTATTAGTCGATACGTTCTGGCTCGACCAAAATTCTGATTGGTCGATTTTTTGCCGCGTTCATTTAATCAGTTTTGCCGTGCCGCGTTCATTTCATCAGGTGGAAAGCACTAATTGCTAATGGGGGTGTCAGAGCACCCCTGTTTCACAGGTAACAAACTGTCTTCAGAACACCCCCATTGTTTTCACTTTTGGATTAGCCCAACCCACTGGAGAAGAGAGACAGATTGAAGAAGGCTAGTTTTCTGTATATTGTGAGAGCGTTTTTTCCAGGGTACCCGCGGGATCTTAAAAAGTCTTAAATGTCTTTAAATTCAAAATCTAAATTTTAAGGCCTTAAAAGTCTTAAATTCGCTGAAGTATTGAGTTCTAGGTCTTAAATAATTTTAAACGGGTCTTAATTTTCCTACGTCCATGTAACGCTACTCCATTGCTCATTGAAATGCTCCCGCAATGTTTTAGAGTGTGTGTGTGTGTGTGTGTGTGTGTGTGTGTGTGTGTGTGTGTGTGTGTGTGTGTGTGTGTGTGTGTGTGTGTGTGTGTGTGTGTGTGTGTGTGTGTGTGTGTGTGTGTGTGTGTGTTGTTAGTTCGTTTTTTCGCTAGTGAGAGACCAACATGCATCTTATATAGCAGCCAATCAGCTTTCATGTTATTGCCGCGGGTCTCTGTCGGATTGTACCACAGACACATCAAACGGATTTTATTCTTCCGCTTCAGTTCTTCCAGTTCACGCGTTCATGAAAGCAAAGGCGAATCTTTCTCACCTGCCATCTCGTTTAATGACCAAATAAAAGTTTGATATGCCCGATAGCACTAAACAAAGAGTTTAAAAAGCGATGGAAACCCCGAACTCATTCGCTACTGACACACGGACCGATGTCAGACTGGCCGCGGATTCTGTGCCCGCGTTTGCCGCCTCAGCGCTCGCACGAGTGAACCGAATCTAGGCACATTCATAGATATCCATATCTATGGGCTCATTACTGTAGGTCTTAAAGTGAAAGCAACCCAATATAGCCTAGCCTATACCCCTCCTTCCTGTGTCGTTAATATTAATCAAACAACAACAACGGGGAAAAACAAACAGTAGCCTACCTAAAGTTAAAGCACTGTTTGTATATTTAAGTTGTATTTATTTGTCCTATTGTCAAACAAGATTCATGCATTTTGTTTGTTTTATTGCCATGTGTGACTATTGTGCATCTAATATAATGATGCACATTTCTGAAAATGACCACCACAAAATCAGTAATTTTGATCTCACAAAAAAATTTATATACATACACACACACTACCGGTCAAAAGTTTGAGAACGGTTCGATTTTTAAAATGTTTTTTAAAGAAGTCTCTCCTGCTCACCGAGGCTGCATTTATTTGATCCAAAATACAGCAAAAACAGTATTATTGTGAATTTTATTTTTATTTTTTTACAATTTAAATGTATAATTTAATTTTAATTTATATTTCAATATATATCTTAAAATATAATTTATTTCTGTGATTCAAAGCTGAATTTTCAGCATCATTGCTCCAGACTTTAGAGTCACATAATCCTTCAGAAATCTTTTTTTTTTTTTTTTTACTTTTTTTTTATCCATCAAAGAATCCAAAAAAAATGTTTAACACAACTGTGTTCAACACTGATAATAATCATAAATGTTTGTTGATCATCAGATCCTCATATGAGAATGATTAGTGATTTAGTGAAGGATCATGTGACACTGAAGACTGGAGTAATGATGATAAATTCAGCTTTGATCACAGGAATAAATTACACTTTACTATATATTCACATAGAAAATAGTCAAAACTGTCACAATATTACAGCTTTTTGTATTTTTAATAACATAAATGCAGCATTGGTGAGCAGAATGTAAAAACATTAAAAAATCTTACCGTTCTCAGACTTTTGACCGGTAGTGTGTTTGTATATTAATCCTGGTGGGATTGAGCTATGAGGAAGTGCAAGATTACTAATACTTTGTTCAATTTGAATAAATTAATTTGGCAAGTAATTTTGTGATTCTGCATTTCCTTTTGTACGTTTTTTTTTTTAATTGCGTGATATAGGTCTTAAATTTAATTCATAATGGTCTTGAAAAGGTCTTAAAAAGTCTTACATTTGACTTGGTGAAACCTGCAGATACCCTGTTTTTCTGCTCTTGATCTGGCTTGTTAAATAAATATTCCTTTTTTATTAAAGTGGACGTGCCTTTTGTGTTTAAGAGTAAAAGCTTTAAGTTAATAGTCTCAGCCGCGAAGCTGAGCTCAGCTGAGCTATGAGTTCGAGCTGCACAGAGCGGCTGAAATGATACTGTCTGTCAGTTATTATAATACATATGACAAAAACAATTGTCTAAATTATGTTGCATATTCCTCAAAAGTTCTTGTGATGATATCTAGTTGACAACATAGTACTATATTTTCGGAAATCATAGGCTATGATATTGCGCAGGTGCACGTGATGCAACGCTGTCAGAGCCGACAGACTCGAGTGTCAGACTCACTTCAGTGCAAAATAATCAGCTCAAAAACTATTTAATATACTGCAAATAGCCTACTAGTTTTTTATGTTTATTTATAATTAATTTAGGCAGACAACAAGGCTACCAAGTACTGCGCACAGTGCGCAGCTAATTCATTTAACGTTTTTATTCCAAACGACATTTTTAGTCATACATCAGACCACATGTAACGGTAAGACTTTTCAATTCCAAGTGCAGGTTCATTCCGTAAAGCCAGGAACACACTCTCAGTCCGATTATTAATGTAATTTGGGCTCAGTCGATGTTTAAAATCTGTTACCAGTCATCTTCACAAAGATTTTTCTATTGGAGTGTCTATTTACACAAAGTGCACAAAACACGCTTTGCTGGCAAATGCTATCCACCCACTGGCATCTGGTTGGGATAGACAAAATTACGGAAGAAAATAAATTGTTTACAGTTGCAATACTGTAGGGCTAAGATTCGTGGCAGAAAGCTTTGACGCAATTTGACCCAAGGTTCTTGTGCTGATTTCGCTCTTCATTTTCCCATCACATATCAGATCGGAAAGGCATTTATTTTCAATAAAAATGAAGAAAGTATTTGAAAAGTGGAAAGTGAAAAGTGTTTAACGTGTGTTGTATCCTCTGCTCAGGTTTTGTATGTGGACAGGTTGTAGCTAAAGTTTTGGGTTATGTTGACACATGGGCACGTTTGTGATGGAGACGTGGTAGTTTTACAATGTGCGTCTTATATTGTGTTATAAGGTTTATTTTTCAACTTTAATTAGTCTATAATGTTGCTGTTTGAGCACAACAAAGTTCTGCAAGGTTACAAAGATCAAAGTCAACTCCAAAGGGAGATATTTTTATTTAACTTTAAATTTTCTTTTCAAGAATTAAAACAAACGTCTAGGGTGCTATTGACACGTCAGAGCGAACCAACGAATTGGGATATCGCCTGAGAGACCAATCACCTTTGGGTTTAAACTAAACAAGCCAATGCACATTGGCGTGCAAGATTTGCATTGCACACTCCGCACCTCAAGTGGGTATATAAGGAAGCACGTGTGCAGTCGTGCACAGTGAATTGGGATCCCTACCAAAGCCTCACTATAGCTACTCCTTCCTATTCTGTTGGTGCGAGAGTTTTAAAAAATCGACATTGAAGCGGAAAAAATACATTTATTTTTTTTGCCACAGCACATTCGTGTTTAGTGTGGAAGCACTCATTACACAAACAGCTGATCAAAAAATAAAACCATTGCACAAATTATTTGCACATCAAAATCGCGTCCAGTGTGAAAGGGCCTTAACCCTAACAGTGAGATTATTGGATAACACTGGGAAAGCATTAGCCTGGATGCCAGTCGAACTTAGCCCCGTCCACAACATTTGAACTCAGGCAGTTCGGTCTGGACTTGATTGGTAGAGAAGTAATTATGCCCGAACAGAAACTGTTCGGACCAATGAAATTGTCAGGGCGGGCTTTATACGATGATGGACAGATGATAAACAGTAACGTAATCATCCACGTCATCAAAGGCGCTTGGGTTGAATTTGTTCTAATCCTAAACGGAAAACTTGTTCGTATATGCGTTCACCTTTACTATTTCTCTCAGAAATGATGATCGTGTTGGTAAGTACTCTGTTTATCCTTTTTTTACAACACCGGCAAAGATCGTTTACACTCATCTTTTTCTTCTAACTTATTCCAGCGTGCGTGCAGACAGGGTTGCCAAGTCTTTACAACAAAACCCGCCCAATTGCTAACGTTCCTCAAAACTAGCCAAAAACAAGCCCAATAGCTTTCCAGGGGGGTTCTCAGGGGGAAAAAAGGCATTTGGGGGGTAAAATATGTGTTATTTTTTTATTTTGGTTATGGGATGCCTGCTAAAATTCGCATTCCTGGGTCTGTATATCACATAATTGGGGTCGCTTCAACCCACGAACATGGCAACACAGTGCTGTTGAGTTCTGTTGACATTTGACAACTAACATTATGCGTCGCTCCGTTGCTCTGATTGGTTGTAGGTCTATCCAATTGAGATCTTTCCTGGTTCGGTTGAAACGCCCCATAATCACAGCCCAACGGAGCAGTATCAGACTCAAATTCTGACTAGAATTGAGTATGACGACGTCAGGCTAGGAAAGCATGCCTTTTCCAGACAAAAAGGAATGCTACGGAGGCCACATCCTGCCCGCAGGGAGGTATCATGTTGCGTTTTACACATGTGGACTGACTAATGGGGCAGTGCAACATATGGAGGTCTCTTAGGGAACTTTGGGAACTCTTAGGGAACTCTCTTAGGGGGAGACAACACTGGCAGAATTTGCCAACATGGGAACCGTACCATGGAAGATACGTATATGGGACCGTCTGAATTAAGTAAGCAACATATGTGCACCTGGCCTGGCACAGGGGGAGACCAACTGGGCATATTTACAAGAGCACTCTGCACACGCTCTGCCCCTTCTGACTGCTAAGGGTGCTGGAGGACTCTCACCAGGATTCGCCAGTTGGGGAACTACCTGGGGAGCAGGATAAGAACACTTATCCAGTCCTTAGGAAAGGAATGGCGCTGCAAGCAAGGGAGTGAATCCCCAGCATCTACCATCTAGTTAAAGCGAGTACTCGGGAAGACACAGGCTCTACAAGGAGGTTGGAAAACCTTGCAAATGTTTTGGGAGTTGCCCAGCCCGCAGCTCTACAAATGTCTGCTGTCAATGCCCAGGAAGAGTGTGCACCCCTAGAGGAAAAGGCTGACCTAAGGCTTGGAGAGTTCTTCAGGGGCAGGGGCTCAAATGTAAAAAAAGGGGCAATTTATATATAATTTACATAATTATATATATATATATATATATATATATATATATATATATATATATATATATATATATATATATATATATATATATATATATATATATATATATATATATATATATATATATATATATATATATCCTTATGCTCATCAAGCCTGCATTTATTTAATCAAAATATACAGAAAAAAAAATATTGTGAAATATTATTACATGTTCTTTTTAACTTTTTATTATCAAAGAATCTTGAAAAGAGTTTCACAGTTTCCATCATTGACATTAAATCCTCATATTAGAATTATTTCTGAATGATCATGTGACACTGAAGAGTGGAGTAATGATGCTGGAAATCCAGCTGTGATCACAGGAATAAATTATATTTTAAATTATTTTAAAATAGAAAACCATTATTTAATAATATTTCACAATATTGCTGTTTTTTATCAAATAAATGCAGGATTGATGAACATAAGAGACTTCTTTCATAATGCTGCATAATATAAAAAAATGATAAAGTCCTTTCACGTAACCATTTCGCCAGCCTACACTTCACATAATAGGCCTGTAGGTGCCGGTGGCACTTGGGTTTTGTTAACTTTGATAGTTTCATGAAATAGTAAACGGTGCATCAATATATATAAATGAATTTATATAAAATGAATTTAACACTACTTACCATTAATGCGACTTTTGCTGCTGAATGGTTTTGTGCAGATTTGTTTGTTGTCAGTTAAAATCCATTTTGTCAGTGATGCAATTTATAAAATGAGACAAACAGCAGGAAATCGTTCCACAAACGTTAGTTCGTCTGTCCATGTAATTTTCAACCGATTTATGAATAAGAACAGAAAATTACCGCTCCACTTCACATCGCCCAATGGAATTTAAACTTGCTTTGCCAGATCACGATTGGTTGGTGTATATACATGACAAATGGGCATTGGTGAATTGTGTAATACTTTAAAATATATCATATATAGATTTGTAATTAATTCAACACATTAGCTCTGATTATGGATGGAAAAAAAAATATTGGTTTATTTTTTCCCGTAAGGCCACACACTCTCTAAAAGGACCATATATGGCTCGAGAGACGTTTCCGAACAGTGGAAAATCATCAGTCAATCAAAACGCACGCAACCCATAGCAACTCGTTATGGCAACGACTTAACAGAAATTGTCCGACTTTTGAGCCGTTCGATATTGTATACATTGTCATGTTATAATAATCACATTTACTTAGTTTTATTGACCACGATATTATCATTGATTTTGTCTGAGAGGGGCACTTTTGATTCATTTTGAAAAAGGGCAGGGGCTCGAGCACCCAAAGCCCCCCCCTCTGCACGTGCCTGCTATCCAGTGGGCCAACCTCGACTTGGAGACAGCCTTCCCTTTCTGCTGTCCCCAATAACAGACGAATGGTTAGGGTTAGGGTAACCCTCAGCTGCTCTGAAGCTCTGTGTTTGGTCCATGTACAAACCCAAAAGGAGGATGGGACAGAGCAGAGCAAGGGCTGAGTCTACCTCCTCTGAGGGTAGTGTTTGCAGGTTCACCACCTGGTTCTTGAAAGGAGTGAAAGGAACTTTGGGCATTTATCCAGACTGGGGTTTCAGAATTACATGAGAGTTGGCTGGTCCGAATTTCAGGCACGAGTCATTGACTGAAAATGCTTGCAGGTCCCCGACCCTCTTAATGGAGGCCAATGCAGTCAGGAGTGCTGTCTTGAGTGAAAGGTTGGATTCTAAGATCCACTGCTTGCAAAATGCTTGCAGGTCATCCACCCCTCTTAATGGAGGCCAAAGTAGTCAGGAGTGTTGTCTTGAGTGAAAGGTTGGATTCTGAGATCCACTGCCGCTTCAATATAATCGTATATATCCTAATTAACTTTATAATCAAAGCCTTAACCCCTCTAGTCAGTGGTCGCGCCGGCGCGATTGGCTCTCTTTTTTTCTTATCAGTGCCAAAGAGACTCAAATAACTCTGTCGTTTTTAATCATTCAGGTAAGTGTTATACATCATTATAATTTCTTACGTTTCTTCTTTTTTTGCATACAGTTACAATAAAAACAAAATATTTTGGTTTTTGCAAAATAAAGAAAACAAACATGATGCCCGATCTGCAGCCTCTCTGTCAAAGACGTTCATTCAGATAGTCTTCAGAAAAGGACCTCTAGCTTAGTGAATACTTGTCTCACAAACATGAGACATATGTCTAAAGAAACGTTGAAATGTCAGGTTTTAAACAATGTAAACCAAGAAAACAAATATGCTGTGTTTATGTAATCTGGTTGAAAAGTGATAGATGTCAGTCTTTCGCGAGCCACTCCATTATCCGCTAATGTCGACGCCCACACATCAACTCATACAAACACATCTAGTGAAGCGCTGTAACGTTACTTCAGCTACGTCGTTTTGAGACGTGTTGAGCTATAGTTCACCTCATGAAAAGCTGTTCATTTCTTAAAGCAACGGATTCAGGGCTGATTGTAAGGTAGGCTTTATTCTGTTAAGTTTATTCTGTTAGCATCTGTGAATATTAAACGCACAAAGACCGTTTAAATATGAATCCTGCTGCAACCTAAGATGTCATACACGCAAGACTGTTTAGACAAGATTTATTTGGCCTGTTTTGGACAGATTATAATGTGTTTATTGTAAAAGAGCCTAGTGTCCCAACAATAAAGCTTTTATTCACAAATGTCTGCTCAGACATTGACATGTCTTTTAGCACGAGACTAGTACAATAGTAGTAGATAAGTACAATATACACTCACCTAAAGGATTATTAGGAACACCTGTTCAATTTCTCATTAATGCAATTATCTAATTAACCAATAACATGGCAGTTGCTTCAATGCATTTAGGGGTGTGGTCCTGGTCAAGACAATCTCCTGAACTCCAAACTGAATGTCAGAATGGGAAAGAAAGGTGATTTAAGCAATTTTGAGCGTGGCATGGTTGTTGGTGCCAGACGGGCCGGTCTGAGTATTTCACAATCTGCTCAGTTACTGGGATTTTCACACACAACCATTTCTAGGGTTTACAAAGAATGGTGTGAAAAGGGAAAAACATCCAGTATGCGGCAGTCCTGTGGGCGAAAATGCCTTGTTGATGCTAGAGGTCAGAGGAGAATGGGCCGACTGATTCAAGCTGATAGAAGAGCAACTTTGACTGAAATAACCACTCGTTACAACCGAGGTATGCAGCAAAGCATTTGTGAAGCCACAACACGCACAACCTTGAGCGGATGGGCTACAACAGCAGAAGACCCCACCGGGTACCACTCATCTCCACTACAAATAGGAAAAAGAGGCTACAATTTGCACGAGCTCACCAAAATTGGACAGTTGAAGACTGGAAAAATGTTGCCTGGTCTGATGAGTCTCGATTTCTGTTGAGACATTCAGATGGTAGAGTCAGAATCTGGCATAAACAGAATGAGAACATGGATCCATCATGCCTTGTTACCACTGTGCAGGCTGGTGGTGGTGGTGGTGTAATGGTGTGGGGGATGTTTTCTTGGCACACTTTAGGCCCCTTAGTGCCAATTGGGCATCGTTTAAATGCCACGGCCTACCTGAGCATTGTTTCCGACCATGTCCATCCCTTTATGACCACCATGTCCCCATCCTCTGATGGCTACTTCCAGCAGGATAATGCACCATGTCACAAAGCTCCAATCATTTCAAATTGGTTTCTTGAACATGTCAATGAGTTCACTGTACTAAAATGGCCCCCACAGTCACCAGATCTCAACCCAATAGAGCATCTTTGGGATGTGGAGGAACGGGAGCTTCGTGCCCTGGATATGCATCCCACAAATCTCCATCAACTGCAAGATGCTCTCCTATCAATATGGCCAACATTTCTAAAGAATGCTTTCAGCAGCATGTTGAATCAATGCCACGTAGAATTAAGGCAGTTCTGAAGACGAAAGGGGGTCAAACAAAGTATTAGTATGCTGTTCCTAATAATCCTTTAGGTGAGTGTATGATATATATAATATATAATATCCTTTATCCATGCATAAACATTTTTCTCTCAAAAATACCACCATGTACATACATGTTGCTCTCATATTATGGTAGCCCAGTTTGTGCTGAATACAGTGTAATTTTTGAAATTAAATAAGCAAAAAAAGAGAAAACGGCTCCTTTATTGTTTTTTTTTTTCATTTTAAAAGAAAAGAAAAAACAACATTTCGGCTTGATTTTTTGTTTCACAGATAAAAACGGATAAATGACTTCAAAATTCGTTTTTCACATGTGGACAGTCATGAGACGCCCCTTTCCGCCGATTTGTCAAGCAATTCTGAGCATGTGACGTCATCAGCCCTTCCCCAGGTCTGTGTAGCAAAATAATAGTCTTCTTAAACTGTACAGGGCAGGTCCTAGATTGGGCTTTCTTCTGTTCAACTTAACGCGTTTCACAGAAAAACTTATATCAGAAACATTAAATATTAATAAGAGTTTTTAGAGCTTAGAGATATTTTACTTATGATGGTGGGTGTGGCTTTTGGTCTCATCAATACAGGTCATATGGGACAGTTTTTAAATGTAAATTACCATTGTTAGCATGTGTTTCTATTCGAAAGAGATTTCAGTCTTGGTCTGAACAATATAAGGAAGTGGAGCAGAAAGATCGGGGCGCATACTGCAATGAGGTTGGCCCGTAATTCAGAGAGTCTTGACACTCTGGCACTTCTGGCAAAACAAGCCAAAAGTCAGATATAATCAATGACGTGTTTTGATTTCATATCTACAGTTGCATGCCCTTTAGGGTTGATTGAGAAGCTTCCAGTTAAACTACAATGCTTCCCCAAAAATGGCCGCAAAAGAAAGTTTTGCACGATTACTTTGTAAAAAAAAAAAAAAAAAAAAAAATACATATATATATATATATATATATATATATATATATATATATATATATATATATATATATATATATATATATATATATATATATATATATATATATATATATATATATATATATATATATATATATAAAATTAAATAAATAATATATATTTATATAAAAACCAATTTTTTTATTATACTTGGCCTTTGCAGAATGGATAAGAACTGCTCTTTAGTTTACCTAACAATGTTTTAAGTTTACCAAACAGTGTTTAACTTCCTCAACCCTGATCTTTCAAACACTCTTTCCAAAATCCCCTTTCAAATATGAATTAATTGGTTCTTTTGTCATCATGTGTTTCTACACATCAGGTGAGATTTTAGAAGCTTTAAAGGTCCTGTTCTTCGTGATCCCATTTTTCAAACTTTAGTTAGTGTGTAATGTTGCTGTTAGAGCATTTATAATACCTGTAAAATTATAAAGCTCAAAGTTCAATGCCAAGCGAGATATTTTATTTAGAAGTTCCCTTTCAAAGCCTACAGCGAACGGCTGGTTAGGACTACATCCTGGTATTTCCTGCTTTAATTACGTCAGTAGAGCAGTATGTCGACTAACCTCCGCCCACAAGAGTACGCGAAAAAGGGGGCGTGGTCTTGTTGCTCCCGCGTGGAGAATAGGAAGTGTTGCGTTCGGTTGCGTTCGTATAGTTTGTTTGTTGCCATGTCGTCGAGACGCTGTTATTTTCATCCCGGAGTCAAGTCACCTTTGTTTGGCTTTCCCAGGGACGCTGTACTTAGAGATCATTGAGCGCATGCATCCCCGTTATGGTGAGAGGCGTGACCTTTCCGGTAACGTGCGCTCTGCGTGCCCTAAGCTGCTGTCGAATCACAACACGGGAACCGCTGGCACAATCAGAACTCGTTACGTGTTTCTGAAGGAGGGACTTCATAGAACAGGGAAATCTTTCAAGCCGTTTTGAGGACAGTGAAAACAGCGGTATACAGATAAGTAAATTGTGTGAAAAATACTGTGTTTTTTTACACGCGAAACATGAACACATGTTATATTGCACACTGTAAACACAATCAAAGCTTCAAAAAAACACGAAAAACGGGACCTTTAAACACATTTTAAAACATCCTGTAGTCTCCAAATAAGTAAAAAAAAAAAAAATGTATTTCTCCTACTGAAATATTTCTTAGTGTATTTGTGCTATTTTAAATCATCCAATTAAGTTTTTACTCCCACTCTGAAGGTAAATTCTGTTCCCTTCACATCAGTTTGTCCCTGTTTCATATGGCATTGACTCTACTCTTTGAAAAGGCAACTCTGACTGTGTGCTGTGCGGTTTTAATAATGAAAAACAATATTCATATGAGTAGTACTGTTTGTATATAAATACACATCCAGTCAGTGGGTTTGATGGCAAAATTCAGATATAATCTATGACGCGCAGAAGAACAGTTTTGCTTTCATATTTACAGTTGGATTATTGAACACGTGCCAATTTTGCATAATGGCTCTATTGTTAAACGAAAAGTTGTGTTGTGGGAAAAATAAAATTATTTTCTGGTACTTGACCCATGCAGATGTGATAGATTTCCCGAAATGGTATTCAATTCACATTTACATTTATTCATAGTGACTTACAATCGAGCAATAAATGATTGTAATAAAATACATATCTTAAAGAGGCTATAAACATGAGAATAGTTTGTAATACAAATGTTTTATACAACCTTCAGAATAGAACAAGCTGCTAGAGCTGTCACGTCTGGGCAGGCAATGAAGAGGAGATAACGTTCAGATGGAATAGTCAGGCCCAGGAGTCCTTTGATGCTATTAAGTCCTGTTTCAACTCTGCTCCTGTTCTTTCTATTCCAGATCCTGAAAGACAGTTAATAGTCGAGGTGGATACCTCCGATGTCGGGGTAGGTGCGTTTCTGTCTCAGCGGAGCCCTCAGGATGGGAAGGTGCACCCCTGTGCTTTCTTCTCCCACAACCCTCTACGCACACCTTGGCAATAGAATCGCCTTTGGCTAGTAAATTTTTTTGTTTAGTCGCCAGACTGATATACTTTATTATATATCATATTATACTTTATACATACATATATATATATATATATATATATATATATATATATATATATATATATATATATATATATATATATATATATACAAATGTATCAATATCTTTGTAAAATGGCACAGCTTTTCAAATATCTGAACTTACACGCTTAACATAGTCAAACAAGCATTAGACTATGTTATGATATTCTGATAATCAATTTTGATATTATGATAATCAATTATGATATGATAATCAAGCACTATTTAATGATAGAACTTTAGTCAGTAGAACTAAAACTGTTGGTAACCATGTATGAATGCATATTTGTCATTTAACTGAACTTTGGACTGGTGGTGATGCTTAAGATATTGTTGGTGTTTGTGTAAAAAAAAATAGATAATAGTAATTATATTATATTATTAAAATATAATAATACTAATAATTCTACTACTAATAATAATATAGAACGCACTAAGGATTGATGAGCTGCTGGGTTCATGAATATTGATCACGTTGACAGCATTCGCTCAAACTGATTTGCTGAAATCTAAACAGGGAGAGGAAAAGATGAGCGCCAGCCAATGAGATTGCCGTTTGTGCATTAGTTCCGCCCACTACCGGAAAAAATGGCATATCTTCTGCTTGTTCGTAAAAGCTGAATAATTCCAATTGAACTCCGTTATTTTGACAGGAAAATACAACAAAGAATATTGTTAACATGTAGCGCGTTGATTTTGCGTGATATGTAAGACTCTCTCTCTCTCTGTGTGTGTGTGTGTGTGTGTGTGTGTGTGTGTGTGTGTGTGTGTGTGTGTGTGTGTGTGTGTGTGTGTGTGTGTGTGTGTGTGAGAGAGAGAGAGAAACGCACTCAGCAAAGCGACGGTTCTTCAAGTTCGACGGTCGAAGTTCTTCACACTAGAGTTTATGATATGTCAGATGAGCTGATTTGAAATCGTATCGATCGCTTGACGAGAGCGAAACTCCAAGCGCTCATTCAGAGTGTTCAGAGAGTAAAAATATATTTATGCTCAACTTATTCTTAGTATCTAACGCACACTGGCGAGCAAAATCTGAGAATTTATTAGCCAATGGCTAATGATAGATATGATTTAATCGCCCAGAGTGACGATTTACTCGCATTGTAGAGGGTTGTCCCATTGATTGAGCCAAGCTGAACATAACTACGGCATTAGTAACAGGGAGTGGCTGGCAGTCAGGAATACCTTGGGCATCATTGGCTGGAGGGGAGAGTGAGGCCCTTCCTGGTTTGGACGGATCATAAGAACCTTGAGTATGTCCATTCGGTCAGGAGGTTGCGTTTACGCCAGGCTCTATGGGAACTCTTCTTTGGGCGGTTCAACCTCACCCTCTCGTACAGGCAGAGTTCCAAGAATGTTAAGCCTGATGCCTTCTCTCATCTGTTCGGGACTCCCAGAGGAGGCGCCGGCCGAGGCCATCCTTCCTAAGGGGGTGGTGGTAGGGCCCTTCTCCTGGGACGTCGAGAGGCGAGTGGAGCACCTAAACTGTGGAAAAGTCTTCCTAGCATTGTTCGGGAAGCAGACACACTCTGTCAGTTTAAATCTAGACTAAAACCACATCTCTTTACTATGGCATACACATAGAATATTATCAATTTATATTATTCAAATCAGTTAAATGATTGTTAGGCTGCATTAACTAGGTTACCCGGAACCGGGAACACTTCCCATAACACCTGATGTACTCGTTACATCATCAGAAGAATGGCATCTACGCTAATGATAGTCTCTCTGTTTTATCCCGAGGTTTACTGCAGTCAGCTGGATCCGGGCCGTATCCAGATCAGATGGTGGACCTGCGGCCAGACATGACCAACGCAGGACCCTGAAGTGTCTGTAGAGACCATGATTAGACTCCCCTGAAATTGCCTCATCAACATGGCATCCTCAATAAACCCGTCTCCGGCGTGATGACTCTGATCTTTAATCAGATGGAACTGGACATATTCTGAATATCCCGATCGTACATGACTTCTGACCTGTCAAGTTGCCATAATAATAACCATACACTATTTGTTAATTGGCCAGAGGAGAACTGGCACCCCGACTGAGCCTGTTTTCTCCCAAGGTTTATTTTTCTCCATTATGCCCCTGATGGAGTTTTTGTTCCTTGCCACTGTTGCCTTTGGCTTTTGGCTTGCTTAGTTGGGGACACTAAATATTCAACTAAATTACTGATCTGCCCGCATTGTCACTGTATGATAATTGAAATGAGCTGATGACATCACTGTTTTCTCCGGAGCGGCTGTACAGCCGAATCAAATTCTGTTGCATTATTTTTTTTTCTGTTTAACGCTGTGAAGCTGCTTTGAAACAATCGACATTGTAAAAAGCGCTATCTCCAGCCCCTGAAAAGCCTTACACGTTTGTGTTTAATTTGTCCATTAAATAAATTAATTTACTCATTAAAGTGTGACAGTAAAATATAATATGAGCTTATATGATTCAATAAGATCTAATATAGACCTTCTCTCTCTCTCTCTCTCTCTCTCTCTCTCTCTCGCTCTCTCTCTCTCTCTCTCTCTCTCACACACACACACACATAGTGAATAAGGACATTGTGTGATAGGATCATTAAATGTGCTTATGACACTTGGCAGTGATGGTGCTTGTGTAACTGCAGGAATGACAGAAAACCCAGCAAAAACAAAACGTTTTTACAACGTTTCACAACGTTGCATTTTGGTTGCAATTAGGTAATGTTGCAGTACAACGTTTTAAAGACGTTTTAAAAAAGTTTTTTTAACTAGAAAAATAATGTAACCAAAATAAAACGTTTCAAAAACGTTGTAAAAATACCAACCTGGTACATTTTCTTTAAGTAGTCAAAAAAACGTAAATATTACGTTTGTCTACTACCAAACTATTCCGGTGTTAAAATAACGTAATCTGCACGTTGGAATACAAACGTCATGACAGTACCAAAATACAACCATATGCCAAACCTCCAATGATAGGCTACGTTCTGTTTGCGTATCAGTAACATATCAGTAACATTTGACCATTGAGGCGATTCAGTGACTGAGTGAGACTGTTTTATGCAGCTGGGCATTCAATATCAAAAGGACTTAAAGGTAGCCTAATATGTGAATGCTTACTTTCAGTGGTCTCTGCTCATTTAACTGATAGCCAAGCTATATTAGAATAATCCAATCGATTATTGTTGTTTCATAGCTAATCATCACGAGCTGGCGCGTGGATTAAACAGCTCATAGAGTGTAAAACTGAGCCCGATCACACGAAAATGTGTATAAATAATGTAACTATTAATATACGCATGAAGCTAGGCTGTGATGATGTAGGCCTAGGCTGCACTATCCACTTAAACAACGTTATCAACTTTGGGGACATTTTCTACTCCATCAGTAGGCCTATGTAATGTTTTAATTCTTGATGTAAACGCTGTGTAAGTGACATATGACGTTTTTAATGGGCGTGCGTGTTGAATATTCGAGTCGCTTTTAAACTGGAGCGGAGGGAGTTACCATGGAAACGGGGCGACAGTTTGTCCTGTCACTGTTGTTTTCACTGATTTCAGGTAAGTTTAGTCCCTAAAATTACACATATAATGTTCAATTACACATATATACATACAACTGTTCCGTTGTTCTGTTGAATATTTACTTTATAGAAATAGTTTAATGTTAGTGTCTTCGGAAAAAGTCCGTTAGCATCCTTTAGGCTAACATTATGAGAGGTAACTTTAGCCTTGAGCTCTTGTTTATGAAAGTTTGGGGTTTTAATCACATATTATGTGAAGATAAGAGGGCTTTGATAGTTTTGTTAACGTTTTGCTGGCAATTTGTCAATGGATGAATGGAAGTTAATCGAATTATTTTAACCTAAAAGTTCGCACTGTAAGGTTAATCGGTGACGTCACTCACATGGAGCGTGAAAATGGGCTGAAACTATTTCAAACACCTTTTTTCTTTTATCTTACATGGTTTTCCACAAAATTATTGACCACGTATATATTTCCATGCATCTGTGAAACCCCAAAACATAAATTCGGATATCTTAACCCTTAAAGGGGCAAGCATAAATAAATTTGATGGAAAAATGATTCATTGCTATTTTTGTATGTATCTAGACTAAAATGACACAGTTCATAAATTTTTTCCAAAATATGACCTTTATTTTCAAAGTTACAGTCTGTATCTCCCAGGATACATTGCCCATTTAGGGTTACATTGTAACATGTATTCTTTTTTTATTATAGTTCATATGAAAACTTTTAAAACATTGAATGAACGATTATTTCGCTAATTTTTTTCATGTTATCCATGCAACATTAGAAAAATTGGAAAAAACTGAACTTTTTCTCCCAAGATGCCTATGCAGGGTATACATTTAACATTTTATAACTTTTTGAACAGTTCATGTGCCGATTTTTAAAACACCTTTTTCCTGTTCTGTTTTTTAAATTCTACCATCTTCCCTGTGGTGCCCCACACCAGATATATTCTATGGGCAATGGAAGCTGAGAAAACAGTTGCGAGCATTTTGTCCAGAGACCAGGCAAAGCCTCACTTTGCACTTCTGACACATGATGTATGTCTGCCCATCTTGGCACATCCTGCATCGGCCTTTCACTGACAGGGTGGGGAAGTGGTCAATCCTGTCATACCTCATATCATCCACTGGCCTGGGAACCTTTGGCTGTTTGATCACTTTTTCTGGCGTATCGTCTTCATTTTCTTTGGATGGCCGTCCCCTTTTCTGCTTTTCAGGGTAGATGAGTCCCCTAGCAGCATCCAGCCTAAAGTCCTTCAGACACTGGTGTTTCTGACCAAGAGCTGCTGCATCACGCCGGTGGAGGAGCCATGCGTTATTGACAGCAATGTCAACTATCTGCCAAAATATGCCCATGTACCACCGATGGGACTTTGCTGGAGTGCGATACAGGGCAATCATCATATCTGCCAAATCCACTCCTCCCATATGAGTATTGTATTCAGACACAATCTTGGGGCATGGCACACTTATCTTTTTCTTCTCCTCTTTAGAGTAGCGTCTCACTTGGCCAACAGGGTTGACAGACGCACAGGAGCTCACCAAAGTGACTGTTTTGTTGTCGGCCCATTTGACCACAGCCAGCTTTGCATCGTTGTCAACACGAAAGTCGAAGCTGCCTCTTCCTCTTCGTAGAAGGTCTCGATCTTCTTCTACGCTGCAACCCATCAAGCGGTTCCTTCGAATAGTGCCCAAACTTCTGAGGCCCATAGAATCGTTTAGATGTGTTACCAATCTCAACGATGTGAAAAAATTGTCGAAGTAGACAACGCAGTCGGAGGGGTTTCTGATGGTTTTGCACAACTGCAGGACAACATTTGCACCTAACCCAAACTCTTTGCCTTGAGTTTGAGTAGAACCATCAAATGTAGACTTCCCTGTATAGACCATGAAGTCATACACAAATCCAAATAATGAGAGCTGTGCAGTCAGCGCGAGTTTATTGTGTTTGTATCTGAGAGTTCTGAATAAACACGAGTCCCAGTCACGCAGAGTCCGTCTTCCTCCTTATTACCAACTTTGTAACATGTAATGTACCATTACAGCTGTCGAGATGAACGAGTTACGAGTAAGTGTTGATAATAGCATTATTTTTAGATCTGTTCCAATCATATAAAAAGCGTCAGTGACGCGCATTGAGTACACAGCGCAAACAAAGACACAACAGCAGTAATCGAATGTAATCCAGTTTATTGTGGGGAAAGCTGGCTAGCCTAGCCCAGATACGCTCACGCTTACCCCCCTTCTGCTTAATCTTGCGCCGCATTTGGTGCCTCCGCTGTGGGCCAGATGCAGTACTGGGGGTCGGGGATGTTGAAGGCCGACCGGTCAGTGCAGCCTCGGCGTGCATGAGGTTTATCTCTAAAGAGATGTGAGTCTGCTGATGTTGAGCAGAAACGACTGTATGCACATTGTAGAACAGATAGACACGAGGACGTACAAAAACACTGACTCACAAGATAGAAAACACGAAAACACTGTTCTGTCGGGAGAGAGAGAAGCCGCAGCGTGTGCACGAATAATAAATAATTAGCTACACATCAGAAATCACTGATCACAGATCAGAAGGAACTGAAAAAAGGCTTCTGTTTTCATTTGTGCATCCAAACACTGAGAAACTTGCCAGCATTCACTCGTTCACAAGCCATGATCTCTCGAGCGTTTGCATGAGCGTGCCAGATTCTCTGGGCGGAGGAAAGGGAGGAAACCGTTCCTGCTTGGACGTCAAACCAGGAGACTTCAGGATTGGCTCGTCTGGCCTGTCATTTTCTCAAAGGCTCATATTAATGTTGAAATACCTCATGAAAATTTCATGCCATGGGACCTTTAAGATATTATCCCGTTAACGTGCGACGTGCCGCCGACGTCACACTGGATTTTTTTTTTAAATTTAGTGAGTGACACTCAACAACTCAAATATAAAAGCTAAACATGCTACATACCTTTGGAAAGCTGAGGTTCTTGTGAATCGAATGATGTAAACCATTTCAAGATGCAGTGAACACAGCTGGCACAATCAGTGTCTTTGTCAGACCACCAAACTACGCTGACCGCCAACAAATTTTTACGAATTCAAATTAAAAGTGATCCAAACATCATCTGTATCCATGAAAAAACGCAGTAATTCCACTCTTTAGGGTCCAGGTAATCCAAATTCAGTGAAATATTTAGTCCATAACACATTTATATAGCAATAAATAGCCACAGAATGTAGTAGTACCATTTCCAAAAAGCGGAGAGTGCTATCCAGTTTTCTGTCAGCACTATATGTGCTGAATGAAAACTCCAGGAAAAAAAGGTAAACAATGAAGATCGGCGAATCTAAAATGGCCGCTTGACCTCTGCACTTTTGATTGACAGCTCATTTCAACCAATTCAACCAATTGGGGCAAGCTGTGAGGGTTTTGGAGACTCAGAGAGCCAGTCAGGCTGGAGTATCAAAGCTAAAGCCCGGCCACCTTCACTTTCTTTGATTGACAGTGTTTCAATCCAATTGCATCAGATATTGATTATAAGTGACTATTCTTTTAGCCAATGAACTTCTGAAATGTTTAACACAGCGTTTTAGTGGGAGGGTCGACCTTTGTTCTTATTTTGGCTGCGCGTCATCAAAGCGCGCGCTGAGCCTGGGACGCGTGAGAGCGCATTCAGAGGGGAAACCTAGGGGTTTTCCGTGTTAGACTAAATATAACGCGTAAATGCACGGTTCTGACTCGAATAGACAATTGAGCGATGCTATCGGAGTGAGGACATTTCTAAAGAATAGTGAAGTTTTGAGCCATATTGACTCGTCAGAAGAGGATGCATTGCCCGAGGTGGACTTCCAAAACAACAAGGTAGTGTTTTATTATATTATAACGGCATGTTTTATTGTATTGTACTGCGTTTGGTGTGTTCTTTTCTTCTAACCTCTGGCGTGTTTGTTTGGATACAGCAGGCGTGTGTGTGTGTGTGTGTTTGTTTGTTTGTTTGTGTTCTTGCGTGCGTGCATGTCTGTGTGTTGGTGTTTTTTAAATTTATTTATTTATTCTTAGTTTTTTTTATGTCACAGATTATCATCTTTGAGACCGTGAGAGCATTTTGGACACGAGGGGAGCACGCCTGCAGAGATGCCACACTCCCAGAGAGAGGCAGAAGTGAAGAGAGAGACATGTAAAGTGTGCTAATAGTTTGATATTAGATATTCTTATTATATATGAGTGTGAGTTGTAATATTAAAGAGCTTTATAAATACTATAACACTTGTTTTGTCTTTATTTGCACAAAGTTTAGTTTCATGAATTGCAAAAACACTATATACACTATAAAAAAACCACTATAATGTTCATGTTTCAGCAATTATTACAAAATTATTTTAAATCTGGATAAGGAATAGAACAGCTCTAAGTGTAACCTTTCATTAGATTAGATTAGATTCAACTTTATTGTCATTACACAAGTACAAGTACAAGGCAACGAAATGCAGTTTAGGTCTAACCAGAAGTGCAATAGCAGCAAGTGCAGGATATATACAATGGTTGCGTAAGTGCAGGACATAAAAATGTTCTGAATATATATAAATATGTATAAGTAGAGAGATGGTTATTACTATAAGTAGAACTGAATTTACAGATGAATATATACAGTGAATAAATATACAGATGGCTATTACTATAAACAGAATTTACAGGTGAATATGTACTATGAATAAATATACAGATGGCTATTACTATAAACAGAATTTACAGGTGACTATGTACTATGAATAAATATACAGACGGTTATTACTTGAACAGAATTTTACAGTTAGAGGTATACAGTAATATGTTAGGCTAATATGAGGAATATAGCAGTGGATTAAGTTAGTACAATAAATTATGGACAGAGCTATCCGAAAGAAAGTGTAAAAGTGCAGTGGAAAGTGGTTGCATATTCCAGTTAGAAGTACGGTGCAAAATGCAAATGTAAACATTGTTACTGTAAATACAGTCGGCAGTGCAGATGAGCATTATCCAGTTACGGTATGGTGGTGCAGAATGCATAAGTAAACAGTTGTTACTGTAATAAACAGTCAGTAGTGCAAATAACAAAGTGAAGGCAGATGTGAGGTAGGAGAGTTATCAGTTTATGAGGGAAGTGGATCAACGGGGGTTTGAGTTCAATAAAGAGACAGCTCTGGGGAAAAAACTGTTCTTTAGTCTGCTGGTCCTGGTCCGGAGGATCCTGAAACGCCTGCCGGAGGGCAGGAGAGAAAACAGTCTGTGGGCTGGGTGAGAGGAGTCCTTGAGGATGCTGCGAGCTCGATGCAGACAGCGTTTCCTCTGGATGTGTTCGATGGCAGGCAGTGGAGTCCCTGTGATGCGCTGGGCAGTTTTCACCACCCGCTGCAGTGCCTTGCGCTCCGCAACAGAGCAGCTCCCATACCACACTGCCACACAGTTGGTCAGGATGCTTTCTATTGCGCAGCGGTAGAAGTTCACCAGGATGGCCGAGGAGAGCTGATTCTTCCTCAGTGTCCTCAGGAAGAAGAGGCGCTGGTGAGCCTTCTTGACCAGGCTGGAGGTGTTGGTCGTCCACGACATGTCCGCCGAGATATGGATCCCCAGGAACTTGAAACTGGAGACACGCTCAACAGCCATTCCATTGATGTGGATGGTGTCGTGTGTGCCTCTTGACTCCTTCCTGAAGTCCACGATGAGCTCCTTCGTTTTGGTGGTGTTGAGGAGCAGGTTATTATCAGCGCACCATGTGGCCAGGTGCTGGATCTCTTCCCTGTAGGCAGTCTCATCGTTGTTGCTGATGAGACCAATCACCGTAGTGTCGTCCGCAAACTTGACGATGGAATTAGTTCCATACACAGGCTTGCAGTCGGAGGTGAAGAGGGAGTAGAGAAACGGACTTAGCACACAGCCCTGTGGTACACCAGTGTTGAATGTGATGGATGTGGAGCAGGTGGATCCTGATCGAACATTCTGGGGTCTGTCAGTTAGGAAGTCCAAAATCCAGTTACACATTGAAGTGTTGATGCCCAGGTCTCCAAGTTTGGCAATTAACTTGGATGGGATGACAGTGTTGAATGCTGAGCTGAAGTCAACAAACAGCATGCGTGCATAAGTGTTTTTACTGTCCAGATGGGTGAGCACAGAGTGCAGTGCCATGGAAACGGCATCCTCTGTGCTCCTATTGCTGCGGTAGGCAAACTGGTGTGAGTCCAATGTGGATGGTATAGAGTCTTTTAGGTGTTCCAGGACCAGCCGCTCAAAGCACTTCATAATGATGGGTGTGAGTGCTACAGGGCGGTAGTCATTAGGGCACCTCGGGCTGGAGTGTTTCGGCACTGGCACAATGGAAGTGCGTTTAAAGCATGATGGTACAGCTGCTTGGGCGAGAGACAGGTTGAAAATGTCTGTAAAAACCCCAGCGAGCTGCTCCGCACATGCCCTGAGCACACGTCCAGGGATGTTGTCTGGTCCAGCAGCCTTGTGCGCGCTGATCCGGCTCAGTGCCTTGCAGACATCTGTGGTGGAGAGTGTGATTGGTGGGTGGTCAGCTGAGGGTTTGAGCTTGGTGGCAGTTTCTCTGTTGTCTCTTTCAAAACGAGCATAAAAGTAATTTAGCTCATTCAGGAAGTTGACATCAGTGGCTGCGGGGGTGGAGTGGGGGGGTTTGTAGTCACTGATGGCCTGGATGCCCTGCCACATGCGTCGAGGGTCAGAGTTGGAAAAGTGACCCTCAATCTTAAGCTTGTAGCAGTGCTTGGCCTTTTTGATGCCCCTCTTCAGGTTTGCCCTGGATGCGCTGTAGGCTTGTGCATCTCCTGATCTGAAGGCAGTATTGCGTGACTTCAGCAGGAGTCGTACTTCCCTGTTCATCCAAGGCTTCTGATTTGGGTATGTGGTGATCTGTTTCTGGGTTGTAACACTGTCGATGGTGGTATTGATATGATCCAATACTGAGGAGGTGTAGGAGTCAATGTCCGTGTGAGCGCCACTGGTGGCTTGAGAAGCAAACATACTCCAGTCTGTGTTTAGAAACCTTTCCTGGAGTGTGGAGTCTGCCCCCGCAGGCCACACCTTGATGGTTTTCATTGATGGCTTCACGCGGTTGATGAGGGGTGAATATTTGGGTCTGAGAAACAAAGAGAGGTGGTCTGACTGTCCCAGGTGGGGGAGGGGTGTCGCAACGTAAGCTCCGGCCATGTTTGTGTAGACATGGTCTAAGGTTTTGTTTCCTCTGGTGTGGCAGGAAACATGCTGGTGAAACTTGGGTAGCACTGACTTTAAGTTTGAGTGATTAAAGTCACCTGCAACAATAAACGCAGCTTCCGGGTGATCAGTCTGTTGTTTACTGATGGCTGCGTGAAGTTCTTTCATAGCAAGCTTGGCATCAGCATCGGGTGGGATATAAGCTGCTGTGATAATAGTGGAGGTGAACTCCCGCGGTAGATAAAACGGTCTACATTTAACCATGAGAAACTCCAGGTTAGCTGAACAATGACTCCCAACAATAGCAGAGTTTGTGCACCAAGCTTTGTTAATATAAATGCACAATCCACCCCCTCTGCTCTTCCCAGAGCCATCTAATGTTCTATCCGCCCGGAGTGTGTGGCGTCCCGCTAGCTCGATAGCGGTGTCCGGTATTCCGCTGTTTAACCAGGTTTCCGTGAATATTAGGACGTTACAGTTCAAAAGTTTCTTACTGTGTGTGATGCTGAGTCGAATCTCCTCCATTTTGTTCACTAGCGACCGTACATTGGCAAGGAAAATGCTGGGTAAAGAGAGCCGATGAGGAGTAAGCGTTAGCTTAGCACGCGTTCCTCCACGTCTCCCTCGCCTTTGTTTACGATCACGCCGCCGTCTGCGTGCACTTCCGCCCGGCCGGGTAGAGTGCAGAGTCACCGGTGTCTTAGCGATCTCAGGAAGGAGTTGTAGATTGTCCATAAAACTGTCGGAAATTCGCAAACCAATATCCAAAAGCTCAGCGCGGGTGTACGATGTAAAGGCACAACTGTTCTGTGCGAACAGACCCGAGAAGAACAGGAAAAATACCGCAAAATTGCAGAATCTGGAGAGACGCTGAGCCTCGCGATCTACTCGCGCCGCCATCTTGGTCAACCAATATCCCAAAAGTAGAGCCCAAAAGTATGTCTGTACATAAAAGCATTCAAGAATAGCAGCATAGTATGTGTCAATGCTTACAAATGGTCATTTGGAGTCTCCAAGTGGCTTTTTTTGGAAAGCGCCTAGACATAAACTTAGAAAAGCATGTGCAAAACACTCATTTTCTAAAGGTATAGTTATCAAATAAGAAATTGGACTTGGTAAGGCTTCATGCTGTGATCCCATTGTGTTTTCCAGCTAATAGCTCCCAGCTACAGTCATATGCAGGCATCTTTTTACAACATTTTTTTTAGCGGAATTACAAATTTTCTTTTTTCAGTGTTTTAAAAGTTCTATTACTCAATACCAGTATGACTTGCAGTGATTCTGACTGTTTAGGAACAAACCTTAGATTGTCACCTTTTAAAAGAGACCAAAAATATGCATATACTCCAAATGGTTCAAGAACAGCATGCAATTTACTTTGGGTATGTTTTTTTAGGCGTTTTTGGGAAATTTTGCAGGCATGATAAGGGTTAAAATATGTTTCTTCTAATATTTGTATTATTTATATTACAATTAGTATACTAATTAAGGTTAAATTAGAGAATTCTTATTCAAAGAGGCAAATTAGAGTCATTTTGTGGCTCGAAAAATAATAATTTCCATTTGTAATGCCATTACCCACTGGTGCCTTTATGGCTCTTTAATCAATATACATGTATCTAATAGTTGCTCAAAAAAGTATTGCAGTTTTGCATTGTAGTAAATATTTAGATATGATCAAACACTAGATTTCTTTGAATGTGAAATTTTAAAATGTTAATAACGTACATATCCTTATATGTACAGTAGGCAATGAATTGATACTGAAATTGATATACCGTCGTATACCGTCAGCCCCTCAACACCCCCCCCCCCCCCCCTCTCAAAAAACGAAAAGAAAATCTCACTCCAACCTGATCTTAAAAGTTGGCAACCCTGCTAAGGTAATATGAACCTTCTGACTTGTAAGTAAAACCTCAAACATACAAACATTCCTGTGTGTATATGATACAATAAATGTTGATAGTTACAGTAAATTAAATGGTAAAATGTTCACGAAGTGACTCTGAGAGCAGCTCTGCAGATGAAGTTCATGTATAGAGAGACAGCAGACACTGAACTCATCGCAAGCGTCACGCACGCTTTAGTTTGTGTAGTAGTAGTCGAAACTGCAGCGCTCATTCACACAGACATGGCAGAACATAAAGACTTAAGATTTCATTAGCAGCTTTTTTATCTTTAATATTCACAGGCACTAGTCTGTATCGGTATCTGATTCATTGTTTAGCCCTACTTTTAATTTATTCATTAAAAAAATGCCAAATTCTGAGGCGCTCCACTTTATACAGCAAATTGTGACTGGATTCTGTGGTTTCATGCATGTTTTGCATCACGGAAATCATATGACTCTACGTGGTATTTGCAGTATTAAAGAGAGTTTGTTTTGAGAGTTATTTATTGTTGTGTTATAAATTTGTTACCATTAGTATAAGAAGGGTATGAATGACTAAAAGACTAAATTTCATTCCGGCAGAATTCTCTGCACACTTTACCACAGAGGCCAAATGAGCATTTTGAATGTAAGAACCTCACGTTATATTTATAACAATCCTTGTTGATATTTGAATTGTATTTCAGGGCAGTTTGTGAAGACAGATAAACAAGAGATGTTGTGACAACCTGGACAGAAGTCGGTTCCAGATCCACCTTCCACACCAGACTTCTCTCTCATATGGATTGCTGTCTGCTGACATATGTTCTCTGCAGAATTAGGTGCATGCAGATATTACTCAGGAACATGACTAAACTTTGTTTGCTATAATACATCTATTAAGTGCACCAGTGTGAAACATACTTCCCCCCACATTTGCTGTTTATCTATATCTTTGTCATAGTATTCTTTCAGTGGTTAAGGGGATTTTACATGACGGGCGTCAACGTTAGTAAATGCAATGATCTCTATGAAATGAAGCGTCAGTTTTCTGGTGTTGTGCCGAAATCTGACCTACCAAATCATGTGACCCTAGTTGGCTGTTACAACTAAACCCATCCCTAATCCTAAACTTATAACTGGGGTCACAGAATTCAGCACTATAACAGAATGAATCAGCATTGAATGAATGGTTTACTTACTAACTCACTCATTAAGACAGCCCCTTGCTGCCACCTACTGGCATAACAATGTAACCTGCTACGGAAGCGCTGAAAAACAACTAAAACACAGACTGTTTCTCAAAATCAAGTATGCCAATATTATAAAATATTATTTATTGAACAATAATAGCCATTATAAACTTTACATATGTAATGTATATGAATTAATGTTATAAATTGTATTTTAATTATTATAACAATTGCAATAAAATAATTTGTAACTAGTTCCCTTTCAGTCGGTCACGTTCGACGTACGTCGGACGTACCGACGAATTGGGATCACTTCAGGGAGCCCCTATCAGCTTCGAGATATAGAGAACAGGCCAATGGGCCATTGGCGTGCGAGATTTGCATCTCGCGCTCCGCCCTGCACTGCGGGTATAAACAGGAAGCGAGAGCGAATGCACGCTGTCATTCACTTCGGAGCCGAACGGCGTTGATGAAGCAAGACTGCTTTTCTAAAAGAGAGCCTATCAGCAAGAGAGATGCTCCAGAGAACGAGAAGGACGCTCTGTGTTGGCGAAAAGGCACAATCAGCGCGACCGCGTGCTCACCGCTGCATCAGCATAACAAACTGCTGTTCTCACAGCAACTGTCGCTTTTGGTGAGGGCGTTTGTTCAGTGAGTGCAAACACAGGACTGCACTTACCACCTGTGTGTTGCCGCGGTCTTCCCCTGGGTGCTTCAGCACTGTTGAAAGAGCGTTTCCTCATAAAAGAGCAACACGGGTGTGACACTGCGTCTTTTTCAAGACGTCATTCCACTCGTGCGTTTCTGGATGCGGTTGTTTCCTGTCCTGATGGCCATGATCCCTCTCGCATAAACATGTTGAGACCGTGTTCGTGGGTGATCCGTGTTTTCTCAGGGGAACGGGATCACCTCGACGCGCTGGTCATCTCACCTTCCGCGTGAGGGTTTGAGTGTTCAGCGCGTCTAGCCACGGCAACTCAGCGCGCGTCACTCGGCGCCTCCGATGCGCGGTCGAGACTATGATGCCTCAAACGGGGTTGAGTCCCTTCGCTTATACCCCGATCTAGTCTCTTTTCTGGTGCACCAGAGGGGGGACTATTTTGGCTGATAAGCCTGGGTGACCTGGTCTCCTGGCCTCATGAGAGCATAGCCACGTTGGCGCGTTGTTCGTCTTGTCTTTTTCATAAGGGCTTAAGTGTTCAGTGCGCCGTGTGCCGTCTCACGGCCACACTCACTATCTCACATGTCTGCTGGTAGCTTACAGATGGGATTGCTGGTCCTTAAAAGGGGACCTAGCGTTTCATTTGGGGCTCTAGCAGAGGACAGATGTCAATCGCTGCATCGGAGAGAGGGCTGTTATGTGTTGAAAATGAAGATGATGCTGAGATTCCCACTATAATAGTGGGCGCTCGTGCTGAATCAGATTCATACTTGACAGCCATGCTTTCCTGGGTGGCTGAGGCATAGTGCAACGCATAAATCGCCTTGTCTGCCCCTTGCCTTTTCTCGGATGTGCATTGGAAGGCTTTGGCATTGTGTAACTATTGGTGCCAAAATATGGAACACCAATAGGGCCATAATCTGTATAAAGTTTTCCTCTCTCTCACAGTGGCAGTGCCACTGGCAGGCCACCTCCGCCCTGATTAGTGCACGAGGGAAGTTCTGAGCCGAGGTTGAGCTGCGCACAGTGCTGGCCCTTGGCTAGACGATGTCCACCCTGGTCCAGAAACACCATTGACCCGGATTCGGTCTGGAACTGTTCTTCCCCGGAGGAGGGCCGGGTGGAAAACCATAAGTAATTCTGTTCCGTCACTGATGTTAAAAACAGCCAGTGGTACCCAAATAAAAAAATAAGAGCAGTTCCAATACCTCTGGGTCTCGGGAGTTCAGGAATGGCAGCGTGTGACGCTACAAAGCCTCGCCGCTTTCATTCCCCTCCCCACAAGAGGGCGAGAATGGCAGTGTGTGACGCTACAAAGCCTCGCCACTCTCTGTCCCCTCTTCTCAGCGGTGCGTGGACAACAGTACGCAACGCTATGCCTCGCCACTCTTGTTCCCCGCTGAGGAAGGAGGTAAACCGTGCGCAACGCCACAAAGCCTTGCCACGCTCAGCCCCTCCTTCATTTGGGGAGCGCGCTTGCCGGTGGTCGACACTCCCATGCCTCACCACCCTCAGACGCCTCTCCCTTCGCCAGCAAGGGGCGCCGGCTGTGTGAACGCACTCAAGAGGCGTTCCCACACTCGCACGCCCCCTCTGCGGACGCAGGTAAGTGTTGCACAGCACACTCAGATCCCACTTCGGGCCGCTCCCATGCCGTCCGAGTCGGATCCCTGCATTCCGCGTCGCTGCCCCGCTGCGGGTACGTCTGTGGTTAATCCCCTTGCTCGGTGTCTGGGAGCCTGGCTAGCGCTTCCCAGCCCGTCTCGAGGCCGTACCATCAGACTCGGCTATGCGATTCACTTCGCCCGGCGTCCCCCTAAGTTTGGGGGCGTTCACTTCCCAGTAGCGAAGGAGAACGCCCCCGTGCTCCGGGCGGAGATCGCAGTCCTACTGGCGAAGGACGCGATGGAGCCGGTCCCTCCAGCCGATATGAGGTCCGGGTTCTACAGCCCGTACTTCATTGTACCCAAGAAAGGCGGCAGGTTACGGCCGATCTTGGACCTGCGATTCCTGAACTGGTCCCTTCACAGGCTGCCGTTCAGAATGCTAACGCAGAAGCGCATCTTCAGGTGCGTCCGTCCCCAAGATTGGTTTGCAGCGATCGACCTGAAGGACGCGTACTTCATGTCTCGATTCCCCTCGACACCGGCCCTTTCTGCACTTCGCGTGCGAGGGACGGGCATGTCAGTACCGCGTCTTGCCCTTCGGCCTGTCCCTGTCGCCCCGCGTCTTTACGAAGGTTGCGGAGGCGGCCATTGCTCCCAGGAGAGAGCATGGTGTTCGCATTCTCAACTACCTCTACGACTGGCTGATCCTTGCACAGTCGCGAGAGCAGTTGTGCGAACACAGGGACAAGGTGCTCAGTCACCTCCAGTTGGACTACGGGTCAACTGGGAGAAGAGCAACTCTGTCCCACACAGAGGATCTCTTTTCTCGGTATGGAGATAGACTCAGTCGCCATGACAGCGCGCCTCACAGAGGAACGCGTCCAGTCAGTGTTGAACTGCCTGAATTAGTTCAGAGGCAGGACAGCGGCACCACTGAACACTTTCAGAGGCTCCTGGGGCATATGGCATCCGCAGCCGCAGTAACGCCGCTGGGATTGCTTCATATGAGACCGCTTCAACGCTGGCTACACGGCCGAGTCCTGAGATGGGCGTGGCGCAGCGGTCCCTCCGCGTCCAAGTGACTCCGAGGTGCCGCCAACCTTCAGCCCGTGGTCGGACCCTTCGTTTCTACGGGCGGGAATTCCCCTAGAACAAGTGTCCAGGCATTCTGTTGTCTCCACGGATGCCTCATCCACCGGCTGGGGTGCCACGTACAACGGGCTTGCAGTTTCGGGTCTGTGGACGGGGCCTCAACTGCAATGGCATATCAATTGCCTCGAGTTGTTAGCAGTTCGTCTTGCACTCAGTCACTTCAAAGTTCCGCTCAGAGGCAAGCACGTTCTGGTCCGTACGGACAACACTGTGGCCGTTGCGTACGTCAACAAACAGGGTGGTCTACGCTCCCGTCGCATTTCACAACTCGCCCGCCATCTCCCCTTATGGAGTCAGAAGCATCTGAGGTCGCTTCGTGCCATTCACATTCCGGGCCTGCTCAATCGTGCAGCTGATGAGCTCCCACGACAGCCAGTGCTCCCGGGAGAGTGGTGACTCCATCCCCAGGTGGTCCAGCTGATATGGAGTCGCCTCGGGTCCGCACAGGTAGACCTGTTTGCCGCCCTGGACACGACCCATTGCCAGTGGTTTTATTCCCTGACCGAGGGGACCTTCGGCTCGGATGCTCTGGCACACAGCTGGCCCCCGGGGCCTACGCAAATATGCGTCCCCCCAGTGAGCCTTCTTGCACAGACACTGTGCAAGGTCAGGGAGGACGAGGAGCAAGTCCTGTTGGTCGCTCTATATTGGCCCAACCGAACATGGTTCCCGGAACTAGTGCTCCTCGCGACAGCACCTCCTTGGCCCATTCCTCTGAGGAAGGACCTCCTGACTCAGAGACGGGGCACCCTATGGCACCCGCGGAGGTTCTAGGTGACCTACCGCGTCTGGACCTCTGGAAACTCCATGTCTGGTCCCTGACGGGACGTGGAGGTTCTAGGTGACCTACCATAAGCGGTAGTTGACACCATCACTTCCGCTAGAGCCACCTCTACGAGACGCCTCTATGCGTTGAAGTGGAACCTGTTCGTCGATTGGTGCTCTTCTTGCAGAGAAGACCCCCCGAAGATGTTTGATCAGGTCTGTGCTTTCCTTTCTTCAAGATGGGTTGGAGCGAAGGCTGTCTCCCTCCACCCTTAAAGTCTATGTTGCCGCTATCGCCGCTAATTATGAACTAGTAGATGGAAAATCTCTAGGTGAGCACGATCTGATCGTCAGGTTCCTGAGGGGGGCGAGGAGACTAAATCCGCCTCGCCCTCCCTCTATACCCTCTTTGGACTTAACTCTGGTGCTGACTGTACTACAGAGAGCGCCCTTTGAGCCTTTTCAGTCAGCTGAGTTGAAAATATTGTCATTAAGACAATACTCCTGACTGCGTTGGCCTCCATCAAGAGGGTAGGGGACCTGCAGGCATTTTCGGTCGACGAATCGTGCCTGGAATTCGGGCCTGGTAACTCTCATGTGATCATGAGACCCCGGCCTGGATATGTGCCCAAGGTTCCCACTACTCCCTTCTGGGACCAGGTGGTGAGCCTGCAAGCGCTGCCTTCGGAGGAGGCAGACCCAGCCCTAGCTTTTCTCTGTCCCGTCCGTGCTCTCCGGACTTAAGTGGACAGAACGCAAAGCTTCAGGACCTCAGAGCAGCTCTTCGTCTGTTACGGAGGACAGCAGAAGGGAAAGGCTGTCTCCAAGCAGAGGATGGCCCACTGGATAGTGGATGCCATCGTCTTGGCTTATGAGTCCCAAGACGTGCCCTGCCCGCTCGGGTTAAGAGCCACTCCACTAGGGGTGTTGCCTCTTCCTGGGCGCTGGCTCGTGGCGCCTCGCTGACAGATATTTGTAGAGCTGCGGGCTGGGCGACACCCAACACGTTCGCTAGATTCTATAGCCTCCGTGTAGAGCCGGTATCTTCCTGTGTGCTCACTTCCCATAGTCAGTAACACCGAAGTGCCTGTTCTAGTGTCGGCTTGCTGCACCATTCCCTCCCCTATGGTAGACGGATACGTGCGCTTATCTGCTCCAGTCGAGTTCCCCAGAATGGCGAACCCTGTTGAGTCCTCCGCAACCCACGGCAGTCGGATGTGGCGGAGCGTTCGACGCCAGGTCTAACTCTCGAATGCATTGGTGGACCTTGTGTTAGACTGGGTTCCATATGTTGTGACCCCCACGGTGGTCCCATATGTGTATTCTTCCACGGTATGGCTCCCTACGGCGAGCCTGTGTCTTTCCCTCGGCAGAGTCTCCTCTGCCGTCTCAGGAAGGTGTTGTCCCCCTCCTCTAATTGGCCGGGGCCACCCCGGGGACTTCCGTATGTTGTGCTGCCCACGGCCAGCCCATACGTGTATTCTCCACATGGTAACTCCCTCTGGGCATGATGTGGCTTCCGCAGCGGCCTTCACAGGCACGCTTTCCCAGCGTTATCCAATACAGTCAGCTGAGTGGGTCTTGCGGAACAGCAGCTTTGACTCTCCCTGCGTGAATTCCCCGCCCGCATCAGATCGGGGTCTGAGGGGCTCATCGCTGGGCGCTGGAAGTGGTAGTAACTATGGCGTTTTCCAAAGGGATCCCAATTCGTCGGTACGTCCGACGTACGTCGAACGTGACCGACTGAAAGGGAACGTCTCGGTTACGTATGGTAACCCTCGTTCCCTGAAGGAGGGAACGGAGACGTACGTCCCGTCGCCACAGTTGCTGTACCATCACTGCAGGGCCGAGTCACTAAGTTCGGCTCCTCAGTGAAAAACAGCGTGCATTCGCTCTCGCTTCCTGTTTATACCCGCGGCGCAGGGCGGAGCGCGAGATGCAAATCTCGCACGCCAATGGCCCATTGGCCTGTTCTCTATATCTCGAAGCTGATAGGGGCTCCCTGAAGTGATCCCAATTCGTCAGTACGTCCGACGTACGTCTCCGTTCCCTCCTTCAGGGAGCCCCTATCAGCTTACCGTACGTAACCGAGACATTAATATGAGAAAATTTACATTTTACAGATGAAATGCAGTTTTTTTCTGTTATAACATCTGTGCACTGAAATTTCTTGGATTTTTCTTTTTGTTAATGTTCTTATTTAAATTTGCTGTACTTTATTTGTACCATTTTGTTTTATTGGCATAGTTTTATTTATCTGTTTAGAATTTTCTGTTATTAATGAGGGCGCTAATTGTAGTCTTTGAAAAAAATCTCAAGTACTTTCCTTGAAAGTACTGGAATTTAATTATACATTATCTCTACAGACAATGACAAAGGTGTTATCATTTAACACTTCTTTTGTTGTTGTTCCAAACTTGTATGACTTTGTTAGACCTTAAAGTTAATGTGTCCGACCTTATTCACCATTCACTTTCTTTGGTTCAAAAAAAGTGAATGGTGAATAAGGAACATTATGCTTATCTCCTGACATTAAGGTTAACATTAACACCTCCCTTTGTTCAACAGAGGAAAGAAAGTCATACAGGTTTACATTGGAATAACGCAAGGATGATTAATGACAGATTTTTCTTTTTTGTGAATGACCTCTATCATATTTCTTTTTATATTGTGTGAATAAATACAATGAGTGACTACATTTGTGTATAGTATAAATTATTAGTGTTAATGTAGTTTTATAAAATGGGCAACAAACAGAGGTCAGCCCTACAGGTAAGGTGAAATGTAAAAAGTGTTAGTAATGAGCTGAATATTCAGATGTACAGAAATATTGTAACCTGTGACTAGCCTATGACGAATTATAAAGAGATCTATAAATACCACTTAATCTATTTATCTTACTGTAGTTATAATATTTTTTTATATTAAAGTCATTTTTCAAAGAACAGTAAAAAAAAAACCATTTTGATTACGTGTGAAGTGAAGAAGAGTGTGGACGTGGTAAGTACGTTTCTGCAACGTTGAAAGGAGACGTGGTAACGTGATAAAAACGTTATAAATACGTTTCTGCAACGTTGTGAAAAAACGTATTTATAATGTGAAAAAACCCAGACATCTGTTGTCCTTCGGACAAGTAAATCTGTCATTCACTTGTCCGAGTAAAAAATTGATTTTTTTTGTAAATATAATCTATTCTGAAGCAATATTCTCACCAGTGATCAATCAGCTTTGACATATTTAAATATACATATTTGTGATATTTTTACCTTTTTATAAAGGGCATTTGTCCATAATCTTATTAAATATAGGCTATGCTTCAGCTTTCCTTTTATATTCTTAATTTTGATCTATAAATTTAATTAGAACAAGACACTATAGGCTGTTACCAATCAAATTAAATAATTTACACTGAAAAATTACAACTGCATTAAATAATGTTATGAGATTATTTTAAATATTTTTGAATATACAAATAAGAAATGTTGGAAAGATGAAACTAAACCACCAGTAGGTGGCAGCAGGTGACCGTCTTAATGAACGAGTCATTGAGTCGATTCAGTGAAACGGCTGATTCATTCAGGAATTTGACGGTCATTGAATCTTTGATTCAACCGATTCATTAAAACGCTGAATCATTCACTAACACACTGTTGCTGTGAGATACGTTACGGTTCTGCTGTGATATTTGTTTGGAACTATTTTCGCTGCTGAAATAGAACAAAAACAGTCAATATTGCATCTAAAGTGTAAGTGACTTAATGTTAATTAATTGTTTATGGAACTGGCGTATGAAATCTGTGTCATTTTCAGTCATGATGGTATTCAGGAAAACACTCTTGTTAGTGTGATGTTGCTTAACTGTAGCTTAATATGTTATAAATATAAAAACGATAAACATTTTAACCGTGTATGTAAACTGAGTTTATTTTTATGAGCGGCGCTCATTTGTTTTCGTTTTTCTCCTCAAGAGGCTGCGCGAGCCTCAACAGCACAACCTTGTCAGTTCATTTTATATTATTATCCACTATCGATCGCCACTTACACTTACTGAATGCAGAATCATTATTGCACTTTGGTGATTCCCTAGTTATTTTTTGTTTTGACATTTTACTCAGGATACTTGTCTGTTGGACAATTAAAGTAAAATTATTTTTCACTTGCCCCTTCAAAAAAATCCACTTGTCCCGGACAAACGTTAATGTCGAGCCCTGCGTAGGATAAAAACTGTAATGATTCATCACTTAGACTGGGATCCATTTGCATGCTTTATTGAAATAGCGCGGTCGTACAGGCAGGGTCAGACAGGGATGAACAGGAAATGACAGGGGCAGGCAGAAAACGAAGTCAGATAACAGGCAATCGGTCAGGGCAGGCAGATAACACTCACAGAAGAATAACCAGGCAAGGATCAATGGGCAGGCAGCAGGCACAGATAGACAGGAACAACAGTAGTCGGCAACAGGCAGTCAAACAGGATATAGAAACGCTCAGAAATGTCCACCTAGGCAAAACAAGACTTTGCGGTGCACTGGGGTGAGTGGCAGTCCTTTATAGTCCGGGTGATGGGTAACAGCTGGCGAGAAATCAGTCCAAGGTACGGGCTATTGGGAAATGTAGTGCAATAGTGAGTTAGTATTCTGGTGATGGCTCCCTCCGGTGGCCAGAGGAGGGAGTCACGGAGTTCGTCACTGTGACAAAAACGTTATCACAACCTTTTCACAACGTGAAAAAGTTTTTACAACTTTGCTGTGTTTGCTGGTGTTAAAATAGGACAAATTACACAAATAATTTCAATAACTATTGAAAGTTCATGATTTCATTTAAAAAAATTAAAAAAAGATTCTAGAACAATCATGACTTTTAAACATTTTATACCCATTTTCAGGTATTTCAAATACTCAACTTTATGTCCACAATTATATATATATATATATATATATATATATATATATATATATATATATATATATATATATATATATATATATATATATATATATATATATATATATATATATATATATATATATATACAGTGAGGAAAATAAGTATTTGAACACCCTGCTATTTTGCAAGTTCTCCCACTTAGAAATCATGGAGGGGTCTGAAATTGTCATCGTAGGTGCATGTCCACTGTGAGAGACATAATCCAAAAAAAATAATCCAGAAATCACAATGTATGATTTTTTAACTATTTATTTGTATGATACAGCTGCAAATAAGTATTTGAACACCTGAGAAAATCAATGTTAATATTTGGTACAGTAGCCTTTGTTTGCAATTACAGAGGTCAAACGTTTCCTGTAGTTTTTCACCAGGTTTGCACACACTGCAGGAGGGATTTTGACCCACTCCTCCACATAGATCTTCTCTAGATCAGTCAGGTTTCTGGCCTGTCGCTGAGAAACACGGAGTTTGAGCTCCTCCAAAGATTCTCTATTGGGTTTAGGTCTGGAGACTGGCTAGGCCACGCCAGAACCTTGATATGCTTCTTTCAGAGCCACTCCTTGGTTATCCTGGCTGTGTGCTTCGGGTCATTGTCATGTTGGAAGACCCAGCCTCGACCCATCTTCAATGCTCTAACTGAGGGAAGGAGGTTGTTCCCCAAAATCTCGCAATACATGGCCCCGGTCATCCTCTCCTTAATACAGTGCAGTCGCCCTGTCCCATGTGCAGAAAAACACCCCCAAAGCATGATGCTACCACCCCCATGCTTCACAGTAGGGATGGTGTTCTTGGGATGGTACTCATCATTCTTCTTCCTCCAAACACGTTTAGTGGAATTATGACCAAAAAGTTCTATTTTGGTCTCATCTGACTACATGACTTTCTCCCATGACTCCTCTGGATCATCCAAATGGTCATTGGCAAACTTAAGACGGGCCTGGACATGTGCTGGTTTAAGCAGGTGAACCTTCCGTGCCATGCATGATTTCAAACCATGACGTCTTAGTATATTACCAACAGTAACCTTGGAAACGGTGGTCCCAGCTCTTTTCAGGTCATTGACCAGCTCCTCCCGTGTAGTTCTGGGCTGATTTCTCACCTTTCTTAGGATCATTGAGACCCCACGAGGTGAGATCTTGCATGAAGCCCCAGTCCGAGGGAGATTGACAGTCATGTTTAGCTTCTTCCATTTTCTAATGATTGCCAAGCAGCTTGGTGAAGAAAAGTCCACTGTTGGAGCAATTTCCCCGTAGCTCTTTCCAGCCTTATGGAGGTGTACAATTTTGTCTCTAGTGTCTTTGGACAGCTCTTTGGTCTTGGCCATGTTAGTAGTTGGATTCTTACTGATTGTATGGGGTGGACAGGTGTCTTTATGCAGCTAACGACCTCAAACAGGTGCATCTAATTTAGGATAATAAATGGAGTGGAGGTGGACATTTTAAAGGCAGACTAACAGGTCTTTGAGGGTCAGAGTTCTAGCTGATATACAGGTGTTCAAATTTGCAATTTGCAGCTGTATCATACAAATAAATAGTTAAAAAATCATACATTGTGATTTCTGGATTTTTTTTATTTTTTAGATTATGTCTCTCACAGTGGACATGCACCTACGATGACAATTTCAGACCGCTCCATGATTTCTAAGTGGGAGAACTTGCAAAATAGCAGGGTGTTCAAATATTTATTTTCCACACTACATATATATATATATATATATATATATATATATATATATATATATATATATATATATATTAGTGCTGTCAAACGATTAAAATATTTAATCGCGATTAATCGCATTAATGCCATAGTTAACTCACAATTAATCGCACATTTTTATTTATTCTAAATGCCCCATTTCTTTTTGTCCCATTATTTTTTCTTATTTTAATGCTCTTATCAACATAGAAAAGTGGATCGGCTTGCTTTGTTCAAATGTTTGTTTTATTGAAAACAACATTGGCATACTGTAGTGTTCGATTTCACACCAACATTCACACTTGGAGCAAATAATCGCTCACACAATGTAGCACTGTCCATCAATAAAAGGGTGAAAAAAATACTTTGTTGCACAAACAGCCCCTTCAACAGCCCTTTCTAAGGGATCAAAACAGGGTGATACAAAATAAAATTACAAAGTGCACATGCAAGGTAAACTAGGACTCCGCCTATAGTGCAGTTAAACCAGGGGTCGCCAACTAGTGAACTCCGGACCGCGAGATGCGTCCATCCGGACCGCGAAGCCTTTTGACGTAATGAAACAGTTAACGTTGCAATGCTCACTGTTACTACGTTCACTTCAGACCCAGACGCACGGTCAAGCATGCAGTGAAGAAGAGACTGATGGTGCGCTCACACCGGACGCGAATGACGCGACATGCACGCCGCTTAATTCGCGCCGCAGAATGTCTATTTGCGTCTTTGCATTGACTTAAATCACTCGCGCAAAACGCTTCATTCGCGTCCGGTGTGTAGGCTACGCACCATCAGAGCAGAAAGCAGCGCTCAAGACAAGCACTTTTAGTTGAAGACCCCTGAGTTAAACCATGGCTTAATACGTTTCTCATTTCGGCGTCTCACGCTTGCCATCCACGTCTACCAGGGGCGTAGCCATCTTTTCAGAAGTGAGGGGGACAGAAATGTCAGGTGTAGGCCTAATACCAGTTTTTTTCTGACCTTTGTCTAATTGACTGCTGAACAATAACCACTAATATCTATAATTTTTTCCCTATATGTTATGCCAATTTTATGATTGGTTTATGTACTACAAACACTTGTGCATTAAGTCCCCATGGATTTTATGCTTTGTAAAATAAAAAAATATCACTGAATAAGGCAGAAAATATACAGTACCTATCAAAAGTTTGGAAACATTACAATGTTTTTGAAAGAAGTCTTCTGCTCACCAAGGCTGCATTAATTTAATAAAAAATGCAGTAAAAAAAGTAATACAGTGACATATTATCCCAATGTAAAGCAGCTGTGTGAATATATAGTAAAAAAGAAAAAAATCTTTGTAATTTATTCCTGTGGTCAAAGCTGAATTTATCATCATTACTCCAGTCTTCAGTGTCACATGATCTTTCAGAAATCATTCTAATATGTTCATTTGATGCTCAAGAAACATTTATGATTATTAGCAATGTTGAAAACAGTTGTGTTGCTTCATTTTTGTGGAAATCATGAAACTATTCAAACATTTGTGGTAAGATAAAAAAGAGAGAAATTAACACTTTTATTCATCAAACATGCTTTAAATTGATCAAGTGGCATTTATAATATAACAAACGATTTATACATGCTTTATTCAATGCAAATAAATGCTGTTCATTTAACTTTCTATTCATTAAAAAATCCTGAAAAATAAAATGCATCATGGTTTCCACAGCTGTTTTCAACAATGGTTATAATCATAAATGTTTCCTTTTCATCAAATGATCATATTAGAATGATTTCAGAAGGATCATGTGATACTGAAGACTGGAGTAATGATGCTGAAAATTCACAGGAATAAATTACACTTTACTATATCATTACAAATTAAAACATCTGTGTATATATATATGTGAATATATTTCGCAATATTAATGTTTTAACTGTATTTTTTATTAAATAAATGCAGCCTTGGCAAGCAGAAGATACTAAACATTAAAAAGGCTGTCAGTTAGCACTGCATTAATCATATTCTTTATTGTCAATAAATACCCTGAGATGGCTGGAAAAACAAACCATATTGTCAAAAAAATCGTGTTTGTTGTCACGTTTCATCCGCCATAGCGATTATTTTTATTCAGCTGCTGCTACAGCGCTGAATGCCTTTGGAACGTGACAGGGTTACTTCTACGAATCAGTTTAGTTTTTTCTTTGAGAGCGCGCCCTATGGCTTCGAGTATGTGTTAGCACTCCATAGTGTTCAAATCGCCTCATTTTTGGATACGAATAAAATGACAGGTTATGTATAGATTATTTTGTGTCTTTTAATTTAAATCTAGATTTATTTACGTTGGCTTCTACGTAAACGAACTTGCTTGTGTAACAGACGTAGGCCAGTAAGAGCGGTGCGACTAGACGTCGGTTCGAATCCCGCCAGGAGCGGGTTGACTAGGACCGGTGCGACCCGGTAAAAGTGCGGGGGACGAATGTACGTTTTATTAAAAGTGCGGGGGATATGTCCCCCCCATCCCCCGCGTAATCTACGCCCATGACGTCTACTGTTTTAATGGCCGAAACAAGTGTGGGCAGCCGCAGCGTGCCTGATGTTTTGTTTCCGGTCTAGCTACACCCGGAGTGGTGTTGTAGTTTTTCTAACGTTACTAGTTGTTGCAACAGCATGTGAAAAAACTACAAAGTTTGTTAGACCAAAAAGAACGTTAATCTCGCGATAAAAAAATTCACGCCGTTAAAATAGGTTTGCGTTAACGGCGTTAATAACGCGTTTAACTGACAGCACTAATATATATATATATATATATATATATATATATATATATATATATATATATATATATATATATATATATATCAATCAGGGTTGGATCATCTTCATGTTATCTGTAATGATCTGCTGCCAGTTCTTGACTGACAATGCTTTTCCAAGCTGGAAATGAAAATAGAGAAGTTGTATAAAACAGCTGTAGGCTATCGCACATTGGCACACCTGTTTGGGATGAGCAGAGCATCAGTGTGCCTGATAGTCAAAGAGTTCTGTAAATCAGTGCGAGACAAGCTGTGGCATGAGTACATCCAGCTTCTGCAGGTGGATGAGCTGCAGAATATCTGAAGAGGTTTCAAAACCCGCTGGGGGTTTCCTCAGTGCGCTGGGGCCATCGATGGGAGCCACATACCGGTCATCGCTCCATCTGAGGACCACACTGTCTACTTTAATCGATCCTTAGCTAGCCTATCCAGGTATATTATCTGTGCTTAAAGAGGCTTGAAATGACCTTTTCATCTCAATATCAACATCAATGTTGGATGGCCTAGAAATACTCATGACTCAAGAGTTCTCAGAAACTCTTACATTTATGACAAGGCAGAACGAGGAGTGCTCTTTTCCAACACAAGTTACTTTTCCATACATGCAGTGACAGACTGATCAGTTCTGATGTTCTAACCATGTAAGACATAACAATTAACAAAGGTGGCCATCATGCTGTTGGGAGATACGGCCAACCCACTTTAGCCATGGCTCATTTAGGGTTACCCTGACACAGGAAACCTAACTGAAGACCAGCTTCAACCAGAGGCTAAGCAGGGCTAGAATGACAGTGGAAAATGCATTTGGTCAATTGAAAGGTGGATGGAGATGTCTAGCCAAACGTCTTGATGTTGACATAGCTTTGGTCCCCACTGTTGTTGCACTCTGGATAACATATGTGAGAAGCACAATGAAACATATAGAATATGGTATGGAAGTGTAAATCCTTTTGGATGGACATGGAATATAATATGGATTATAATATGGAAGGGATGTGTGTCTGAGAGTGTGAATGATGAGAGGACCCAGTAGAAGCATAACCTTCGTACCAGGTATGAGAGTTGGTCATTCATTGACATCACTAATAAGACAAACCTCAATCCAATTGTCTTTATAAAGATTTATTTTTATTGCATGTGTGGCAACCACAAGGGCAAAGGACGCTATATATGTTATATGTTCTAGTTTAGACTACGCCACCCTGGGAATTTCACCCAGAGAATACTATCCGCGCACAGGTTCCCCACTAAGGATAAGAGTATGGAGACACAGGCATTTGTACAAAATTACAAAAGTTTATTATAATCTATAGTAAAACCCATACACAAAAATAAGACAAGTATCAAGCAGTCAATGACAATGTTCACAGAAAAGAAGCTGCGGCCTTGCAAGAGATATGCATGTTCCCCTCATACACACTACACACTCACTCTCACAGCACAAAGCGCCCCAGTGAAAATATCAGCCACAGCAATCGTTGTAGACACCACCACCAAGGATAGGAGGGAAACAATCAACTTCCGGGCAAAGGACGCAGCTCCTAAAACAAACAAACAAACACTCCACACCACACACAGACCACACAAAAGAAAATAGTTTAAGAAAAGGTTATACAAACTAACAGGTGGATGGCAACGACTCACCCACCTACAGGCCTTGGCATTCAACCTTAATAGGCCCAATCAAATAAGGGAATAATGAAAATAAACAAATTTAACCAGTCTTTCCCCAGAAATCAACAAACAAAAAAAGAATATTTATGTTTTACACATAAATCAACCACTTCAAATGAATAAACAATATATAAAATAAATCAATTCACAAATATTATATTTACACAAAAGAAAGGAGACCCACACTTATGAAAGCATAAATTACTCATACAAAACAGCAACACAAAGAAAAAACAATAATTTGAGGTCTTAATATGGGTAAAGCATCCACTAAGGATGTGTGTGAGCAGAATATAGAAAGATGTAATACAGTACAGCAAAATCAGAACATTGTATCACAGCCGTCTCAATTGGCCTATGACAAAACAGCGATGACTGCACAAACTGCAGTTCTCCTGGAATTCACAGAAATGATTAGGACAATATATATATATATATATAAAATTTAAAAGGAGAAATCAGATGGTGACCTACCGTAGCTACGAAGCCAGGCACTCAAAAGGACATCCCCTCAATAGTTTAATACAGTCGTCATTCACGCCAACTCACGAACTAACAAAGCAAAAATGCAGGAGAGTTGCCCTCTAACCAGTTGCTACATTTCTAACCAGGCATTGACTATAAGTTAAACCATATCATACCCGCACCTGAAGTCCACAGACGCCCGCACAACAGCCATCCGAGTGAAGCCAAAACCATGTTCATAATGAAACGAAATGAGACATTGTTGTCCGCCCAGAACGGTCACAGCCGCGTCCAGCGAGAAGCAAACAGATGAGGGTCCACAACGGCGTGCTAATAGCAGTCACAGCAGCGTACAGCAAACAGGCGAGGGTTCCCAAATAACGCGCTGGAATGACATGCCAGCAATCCACCTCATCTCCCTCCTCATACACAGTCTCTAACAAAGTTGAAGACACCTCACTAGGACTCGACTCGGGAGTCACCACCTGACTTCGTCCCTTCAACAGGGAACGATGAACATGTTTAACCTGACCAGGTTCTTCCCGTGATGCAATAGAGTAAACGGCACCGTTATCCTCCGGTGCTTTCACTACATAATAGGCTACAGGACTCCACAAATTCTGGATTTTATGGCGTCCTCGCCTACCACACTCCTTCAAATACACCAGCTGGCCAACCGCCAATGGGACATCCCGAACATGCTGGTCATGGTTCGCCTTTCGATGATCTGCCGCAAACTTTAACCGTGCCCTAGCTCCCTCAAAAGCAACCTGTAACCTCGCTTGATGTTCTACAATCCACTCATGCACGTGGCCAGGAACGACGTCCTGGACCCCTCCGAGCAGGAAATCCACTGGAAGCCGTGGCTCCTGCCCAAACATAAGAAAATATGGGGACTCACCAGTGGCCTGGTGGGGAGTGGTGTTGTAGTAATATACCACTTGCGGGAGACAAGACGCCCAATCCCTCTTCCTTGAGGGAGGAAGGGTGCGCAACAGATTATGCAAAGTGCGATTAAATCGCTCGCATTGGCCGTTATCCGCCGGATGGTAAGGCGTTGTGCGAGACTTCTTGATGTTGTACAATCTACATAACTGCTGCACCAAGATGGACTCAAAGTTGCGCCCCTGGTCGGAATGAATTCGACCAGGGACTCCCAACCTATAAAACCATTCCCCCACTAACACCCTAGCAACTGTTTCAGCACGCTGATCTCGAGTTGGGACAGCCAATGTATATTTAGTAAACACATCGGTCATCACCAAAACATTCTCTATCCCTGTCTGAGATGCCTCCAAAATAGTGAAATCAATTGCTAGAATCTCATTAGGCCGAGATGCCAACAGATGGCCCATATGACTACGAGCAGCTGGTTGCGTATCTTTAGCAACCTGACACCGCTCACAATCTCGACACCACTGGGCCACTTCTGCTGCCATTCTTGGCCAATAGCAGCGCTGCCTCACCAGTTCGAGAGTGCGCTCTATCCCCTGATGTCCATGTTCCTGATGCAACAGGGTCAACACTTCACTGCACAGAGAAGAAGGGAGAAGGATTTGAAGAATCTCCTCTCCTCCATCAGAACGAAAAATACGGCGGTACACTACACCCTCTCGATCCACCAAACTATTCCACTGACGGAGTAAGACTCGTGCTGACTTGGAGAGCCCTCGGCGCTCCTCCACATTGGGAAAGGTCATACCATCCCAAAACTCTAATACCTCAGCAAGGACTCTGTCAGCACGCTGCTGGACTCTAATTTCTTCAGTAGAGTAACTCGGTAGAGCAGACATCACTGCCTGAAGAACGTGGGGACCTACCGCTCCCTGCCTCGCAGAATACAACATCTCCTCTGGTACACTAGTCCCAGGAAGCGCATTATCTAACCCATGACAACCAAACGGACCCTGTCTTGAAAGAGCGTCAGCATTACGATTACTTCGGCCGGATCTTTACTTTATCTCAAAGTCAAACGAGGCGAGCTGTGCAGCCCACCGCTGCTCTGTAGCACCAAGCATTGCAGAATTCAGGTGACTCAGGGGATTGTTGTCAGTGTACACTACACATTTCTGACCCAACAAATACTCCCTAAATTTTTCTGTCATGGCCCACTTGAGTGCTACAAACTCCAGCTTCATGGAGCTATAATTTGACATGTTGCGCTCAGTGGGCCGTAGACTACGACTCGCATAAGCGATAGGTCGCACCTTGCCCCCTTGCTCCTGAGAGAGCACCGCTCCCAGTCCTCTATGGCTGGCGTCTACTTCCAGAACAAAAGGTCGAGAGAAATCAGCATAGGCCAGGACCGGAGATGACGTAAGCCTACCTCTCAAATCATCAAAGCTTTGTTGGCACTGTTCAGACCATGCCATCCCAAAGTGTTCAACCGTATGCTTCCTGGATTTAGACCCTGCAAATTCTGCCACCAACCGATGAAGAGGGGCAGCCAATTGAGCAAAGCCCTCCACAAAGCGACGATAATAACTTGCGAAACCCAAGAATGAACGCAAGTCCTTTACCGTTTCGGGGCGGCGCCACTGAGCCACTGCCTCCACTTTACTGGGGTCGGTGGACACCCCCTCAGACGAAATGACATGTCCTTGATATTTCACCTCCTTCTGGGAAAAGGAACACTTCCCCAACCTAGCCTTTAACCCTTCAATCTCCAAACGATGCAAAACCATCTCTAGACGCATCAAGTGTTGTGCCACTGATGATGAGAACACTACAATGTCATCAAGATATAGTAATAATGACTGGCACTGCTGGTCTCCGAACAAGCGTTGCATTAATCGCTGAAAGGTACTGGGGGCATTGCAGAGCCCAAATGGCATACGGTTGTACTCAAATAGGCCAAATGGGGTGCAAAAGGCGGTCTTCGGCCGATCCCCCTCAGCTACTGGGACTTGGTTATAACCATTAGCCAAGTCCATTGTTGAGAACCAGCAGGCCCCTGACAAGGCATCTAAAGACTCCTCTATGCGAGGCAAGGGGAATGCATCTTTTCGGGTTTTGGCATTTAATTGACGGTAATCTACGCACATGCGTAGGGTACCATCCTTTTTCTTTACCAGGACTATCGGTGAAGCGTAAGGGCTACAACTCTCTCTAATCACACGGGCCTCAAGCAATTGATTAATATGTGCTTTAACCACCTCATACTCAGAGGGCGGGATCCGGCGATAACGCTGCCGAACTGGAATATTGTCCATGAGCATTTGTATTCTAAGTTATGTGACGTCATTAATCTGCGCGTGTATTTAGGCTCGTTGCGCGTCTTCTGTGAATCCTCGCCTGTTTGCTTCATGCTGCACGCTGGGCGCTGCTGTGATCGCTTCCAGCGCGTTATTTGGGAACCCTCGCCTGTTTGCTGTACGCTGCTGTGACTGCTATTAGCACGCCGTTGTGGACCCTCGTCTGTTTGCTTCTCGCTGGACGCGGCTGTGACCGTTCTGGGCGGACAACAATGTCTCATTTCGTTTCATTATGAACGTGGTTTTGGCTTCACTCGGATGGCTGTTGTGCGGGCGTCTGTGGACTTCAGGTGCGGGTATGACATGGTTTAACTTATTGTCAATGCCTGGTTAGAAATGTAGCAACTGGTTAGAGGGCAACTCTCCTGCATTTTTGCTTTGTTAGTTCGTGAGTTGGCGTGAATGACGACTGTATTAAACTATTGAGGGGATGTCCTTTTGAGTGCCTGGCTTCGTAGCTACGGTAGGTCACCATCTGATTTCTCCTTTTAAATTTTATATATATATATATATATTGTCCTAATCATTTCTGTGAATTCCAGGAGAACTGCAGTTTGTGCAGTCATCGCTGTTTTGTCATAGGCCAATTGAGACGGCTGTGATACAATGTTCTGATTCTGCTGTACTGTATTACATCTTTCTATATTCTGCTCACACACATCCTTAGTGGATGCTTTACCCATATTAAGACCTCAAATTATTGTTTTTTCTTTGTGTTGCTGTTTTGTATGAGTAATTTATGCTTTCATAAGTGTGGGTCTCCTTTCTTTTGTGTAAATATAATATTTGTGTATTGATTTATTTTATATATTGTTTATTCATTTGAAGTGGTTGATTTATGTGTAAAACATAAATATTCTTTTTTTTGTTTGTTGATTTCGGGGGAAAGACTGGTTAAATTTGTTTATTTTCATTATTTCCTTATTTGATTGGGCCTATTAAGGTTGAATGCCAAGGCCTGTAGGTGGGTGAGTCGTTGCCATCCACCTGTTAGTTTGTATAACCTTTTCTTAAACTATTTTCTTTTGTGTGGTCTGTGTGTGGTGTGGAGTGTTTGTTTGTTTTAGGAGCTGCGTCCTTTGCCCGGAAGTTGATTGTTTCCCTCCTATCCTTGGTGGTGGTGTCTACAACGATTGCTGTGGCTGATATTTTCACTGGGGCGCTTTGTGCTGTGAGAGTGAGTGTGTAGTGTGTATGAGGGGAACATGCATATCTCTTGCAAGGCCGCAGCTTCTTTTCTTTGAACATTGTCATTGACTGCTTGATACTTGTCTTATTTTTGTGTATGGGTTTTACTATAGATTATAATAAACTTTTGTAATTTTGTACAAATACCTGTGTCTCCATACTCTTATCCTTAGTGGGGAACCTGTGCGCGGATAGTATTCTCTGGGTGAAATTCCCAGGGTGGCGTAGTCTAAACTAGAACATATAACATATATAGCGTCCTTTGCCCTTGTGGTTGCCACATACTTGGCGTATAGTCGGCAGGACTTACTTATTGATTTGATAGGGTTTTGGAGACATGGGTATTTTTGTTTGTGTTTTTATGTGATTTGTATGCATTTTTGACAAAACAGCGGTGCCATAAACTGTTTTTCTCTAAACATCCCTACGTTTTTGTTTAGGTTTATGTATTTGATTATAATTCTCTTTCCAATTAAAATTGTTAGCTATGGATGTTGAGTTGCAGGAGCTGCGGGACCTGGTGGCCCAATTGAGGACTGAGAATGAAAGGCTACAGGGACAGCAACCTTCAGTAAGTGCCATAAGTGATTCGCAGGTTAGTAATGCAGCGACATCTAGGCCTTTAGAGGTCGGTGCTGGCACTGAAGCTGTAGATAGGTTTGTTTTTGTCCCCAGGGACCGGAAGTGCCCAAAGTTTAGTGGTAAATCAGGAGTAGGTATTAATGAGTGGGTTGAGGAAGCACAGGCCTGTATGCGGGTCCGTTGTCTGTCCACGGCCGATAAAGCTTTTTTTCTCTTTGATCATTTGGAGGGGGAAGCTCGAGAGGAGATTAGGCATCGTCCTGATTCAGAAAAGGGAGACCCTGATAAAATTATTGTGGCACTTCGTGACCTGTATGGTTGTTCCTTGTCGTATGTAGCACTACAAGAAGCTTTCTTCTCCCGTAAGCAACAGGAGGGGGAGAACTTGTTGGAGTTCTCCCTCGCCTTAATGGGCCTCCAGGAGAAGGTGAAGCAACAGTCACCGGCTGCGATGCCAAATGCAGGAGTTTTGCTACGTGACCAGTTTGTTGAATTCGTTTTAGATCCAGCATTGCGCCGTGAGCTTAAACAATTGGTCCGTCGTGAGCCATCCTGTAATTTTTTACATGTGCGTAGTGAAGCGATAAGGTGGGAAAGGGAAGGGATGTTGGGAGGTGCGAGAGCTCGGAGTCAGTCCCTCCCGTTAGCGTATGGTGTCCAATATGGAATGCAAGGGCGTTCTGGGTTAGAGGGTGGTGGCTTGGTGGCCCGATCAGAATTTGATGAGTTAAAAGAAATGCTAAAACTTCAACAGGAGCAGTTGAGCCAGCTTACTCAAGGGCTTGCCCAGTTACAGGGCTCGTCCTTGCAAAAGCCCTCCCCTCGCAGGGGTCCTGTAATATGTAGACGATGTCAACGTGCTGGTCACTTCGCTAGAGAATGCAATGGCGACCGGGTTTCTCCTCGCCCTTGGCCTCCCTCCGCGATAGTACCAATATCTGGGGGAAGACAGCCCCGCCCAGCACAACAGTCGGAAAACTAGTTCCCACCGGGCTGCGGAGCCACAGTCCGGTTGGGGTGTCAATGGGCTCGGTTTTAAATCACGTTGAAAACATGCCTCTACTAATTTCGTCCTGTCCACATCTTGTTGCCGTCTTTGGTGGGGTTTCAGTTCCCTGTTTGGTGGACACTGGTTCGATGGTGTCCACTATTACAGAGAGTTGTTTCCGTAGAGATATTGCACCAGGGGAACAAGAAGAGCTTAAAATGTGTCATTGGTTGCAGCTGCGTGCGGCAAATGGGCTTGAGATCCCATACATTGGTTATGTAGAGTTAGACATTGAGCTTTGTGGGTGCTTGGTGCCTAAGTGTGGGGTTCTGGTGGTCCGAGACCCTCCTGGTGGCATGGGTGACAAAGTTCCCGGTGTATTGGGGATGAATGTCTTGCGTCGATGTTACCAGGAGCTTTTTGGTCAACACGGCCCTGCACTGTTTAGTGTGCCTTTTGTTACCCAGGCCCCGAGCGTTATGGTTCAGGCACTTCAGTATTGCTGTCATGTTAATACCGAACCGGTAGAGGGTCATGCTGGTAAGGTCAGAGTTCGTGGCCACCGGGCTTGTTGTATACCCGGTGGCACAGTGAAATTTGTCGCTGCTACATGCTCTGAGCACTATTCTGATTCTCCTGTACTTTTTGAGCCACTTGAGCAGGGGTTACCTGCAGGATTATTGGCGTCCCCTGCGCTAATTCAGGTAATCCGGGGTACTGCTTATGTGCCCATTGTTAACGTCGGGATTTCTGATGTCATGCTTTATCCCCGTTGTCCTTTAGGAACTTTGGATCAGGTGCTTGTGGTTAGTTTGCCCCCAGATGTGGCAGAGATTCGATCTGTTGTCGCCACTGTCCAGACTCAGGTTCCCCAGGTAGTTCTCACTATGGAGGAGCAGATTAATGCTTTAGGATTGCCAGGATTATCGGAGGAGGAGGTAAGTCAAGTGAGGCCGTTGCTTCATAGATACCAGTCTGTATTTTCAGCCCATGAGGGGGATTTGGGATGTACTGGTTTGTTGGCCCATGATATTCCCCTCATGGACAATATTCCAGTTCGGCAGCGTTATCGCCGGATCCCGCCCTCTGAGTATGAGGTGGTTAAAGCACATATTAATCAATTGCTTGAGGCCCGTGTGATTAGAGAGAGTTGTAGCCCTTACGCTTCACCGATAGTCCTGGTAAAGAAAAAGGATGGTACCCTACGCATGTGCGTAGATTACCGTCAATTAAATGCCAAAACCCGAAAAGATGCATTCCCCTTGCCTCGCATAGAGGAGTCTTTAGATGCCTTGTCAGGGGCCTGCTGGTTCTCAACAATGGACTTGGCTAATGGTTATAACCAAGTCCCAGTAGCTGAGGGGGATCGGCCGAAGACCGCCTTTTGCACCCCATTTGGCCTATTTGAGTACAACCGTATGCCATTTGGGCTCTGCAATGCCCCCAGTACCTTTCAGCGATTAATGCAACGCTTGTTCGGAGACCAGCAGTGCCAGTCATTATTACTATATCTTGATGACATTGTAGTGTTCTCATCATCAGTGGCACAACACTTGATGCGTCTAGAGGTGGTTTTGCATCGTTTGGAGATTGAAGGGTTAAAGGCTAGGTTGGGGAAGTGTTCCTTTTTCCAGAAGGAGGTGAAATATCTAGGACATGTCATTTCGTCTGAGGGGGTGTCCACCGACCCCAGTAAAGTGGAGGCAGTGGCTCAGTGGCGCCGCCCCGAAACGGTAAAGGACTTGCGTTCATTCTTGGGTTTCGCAAGTTATAATCGTCGCTTTGTGGAGGGCTTTGCTCAATTGGCTGCCCCTCTTCATCGGTTAGTGGCAGAATTTGCAGGGTCTAAATCCAGGAAGCATACGGTTGAACACTTTGGGATGGCATGGTCTGAACAGTGCCAACAAAGCTTTGATGATTTGAGAGGTAGGCTTACGTCATCTCCGGTCCTGGCCTATGCTGATTTCTCTCGACCTTTTGTTCTGGAAGTAGACGCCAGCCATAGAGGACTGGGAGCGGTGCTCTCTCAGGAGCAAGGGGGCAAGGTGCGACCTATCGCTTATGCGAGTCGTAGTCTACGGCCCACTGAGCGCAACATGTCAAATTATAGCTCCATGAAGCTGGAGTTTGTAGCACTCAAGTGGGCCATGACAGAAAAATTTAGGGAGTATTTGTTGGGTCAGAAATGTGTAGTGTACACTGACAACAATCCCCTGAGTCACCTGAATTCTGCAAAGCTTGGTGCTACAGAGCAGCGGTGGGCTGCACAGCTCGCCTCGTTTGACTTTGAGATAAAGTATAGATCCTGCCGACTACGCCAAGTATGTGGCAACCACAAGGGCAAAGGAATTTCACCCAGGGAATACTATCCGCGCACAGGTTCCCCACTAAGGATAAGAGTATGGAGACACAGGCATTTGTACAAAATTACAAAAGTTTATTATAATCTATAGTAAAACCCATACACAAAAATAAGACAAGTATCAAGCAGTCAATGACAATGTTCACAGAAAAGAAGCTGCGGCCTTGCAAGAGATATGCATGTTCCCCTCATACACACTACACACTCACTCTCACAGCACAAAGCGCCCCAGTGAAAATATCAGCCACAGCAATCGTTGTAGACACCACCACCAAGGATAGGAGGGAAACAATCAACTTCCGGGCAAAGGACGCAGCTCCTAAAACAAACAAACACTCCACACCACACACAGACCACACAAAAGAAAATAGTTTAAGAAAAGGTTATACAAACTAACAGGTGGATGGCAACGACTCACCCACCTACAGGCCTTGGCATTCAACCTTAATAGGCCCAATCAAATAAGGGAATAATGAAAATAAACAAATTTAACCAGTCTTTCCTCAGAAATCAACAAACAAAAAAAGAATATTTATGTTTTACACATAAATCAACCACTTCAAATAAATAAACAATATATAAAATAAATCAATTCACAAATATTATATTTACACAAAAGAAAGGAGACCCACACTTATGAAAGCATAAATTACTCATACAAAACAGCAACACAAAGAAAAAACAATAATTTGAGGTCTTAATATGGGCAAAGCATCCACTAAGGATGTGTGTGAGCAGAATATAGAAAGATGTAATACAGTACAGCAAAATCAGAACATTGTATCACAGCCGTCTCAATTGGCCTATGACAAAACAGCGATGACTGCACAAACTGCAGTTCTCCTGGAATTCACAGAAATGATTAGGACAATATATATATATATATAAAATTTAAAAGGAGAAATCAGATGGTGACCTACCGTAGCTACGAAGCCAGGCACTCAAAAGGACATCCCCTCAATAGTTTAATACAGTCGTCATTCACGCCAACTCACGAACTAACAAAGCAAAAATGCAGGAGAGTTGCCCTCTAACCAGTTGCTACATTTCTAACCAGGCATTGACAATAAGTTAAACCATATCATACCCGCACCTGAAGTCCACAGACGCCCGCACAACAGCCATCCGAGTGGAGCCAAAACCATGTTCATAATGAAACGAAATGAGACATTGTTGTCCGCCCAGAACGGTCACAGCCGCGTCCAGCGAGAAGCAAACAGATGAGGGTCCACAACGGCGTGCTAATAGCAGTCACAGCAGCGTACAGCAAACAGGCGAGGGTTCCCAAATAACGCGCTGGAAGCGATCACAGCAGCGCCCAGCGTGCAGCATGAAGCAAACAGGCGAGGATTCACAGAAGACGCGCAACGAGCCTAAATACACGCGCAGATTAATGACGTCACATAACTTAGAATACAAATGGGCTTTCAGCTCATTATGCCACACATGAAAGAGCCACGGTCATAAGCAGCCATCCGAGGCTGCCTTGATTGCCCAAGCTCTTATACTCCTCAATGACCCAGTAGTTTTCCACACAGGGTAAAAGTAACAACACACAAATGGTCTCCCTCTGTCTTAGAACTAATTTAAATTAAAAGCAAGAAACACAATGGTCCCCTTTCTGTCTTAGAACTAATTTAAATTATCAGACACCTTGGTCCCCCCCCCCCCCCAAAAAAGTTTGTAATATACTTTAATTAAAAATTCTCATTAGTATACTAAGAAAACACTAATTTGACCTGGTCAAAAAGAGCTCTGTTTTCAGCAACCCATTTCAGTGCATGTGACTTTAAATGATAATGAGCTTTGTTCACCCCGCCCCTTTGTTCTGTGGGGCGTTTGGGTTCGACACAACACACGTGGAGTGTTGCCTTGACAACAGTTGAGGGTATATTTTGGAGAAATGGGAATGGGAGTCTCTGAGGACACATCTGTGTAACTGTATCAACTGGAGTCGGACCCGGAACAAGATGATGGCCCCTCACTTTGATCTATCTTTGTATACTGGTAGGGTAGCGTAGTGAGATACGAATGCTATGTGTTTACGGATGTATACGTTAGTTCATTGTTACCACGTTAACCTTATCACCAGCATACACAGTTTGAAATAACCATAAAGCGTTGTTCATTATAAACGTGGGATTATGAATTATATTGAGAATGTCATACATAGAAAGCATGCCGTAATGTAAACTTTAGCCGCATTCATTGTGAAGCGTGGAAGCGATTTGCAAAGATTAATATAAAGGTTAATAAAACGTTACACTCACTTCTTCTGGAGGTGCAGCAGGAACACGATCCTTTTTTCAAGAGCAGCTTATTAGCAAAACCTGCTTTATACTGACCCTCGTTTATAAAGCAGTTTGCTGAGAAATGACTCGCGCAGGGGGAATATTCCCTTCAAAAACAAAACTCAGCCACTGTGTCTTCAGCGTTTGGGATTTAGGAACATCAAAATGACTGCTGTGTTCGTTATTACACCCAAGAACAGAACACCACAATCGCTTAGACGCCATTCTGCTCCAGCGTATCAACAATGGCGGACTAAGATGACCGCTCTCAGGGCGGGTCTGTGTTGAAACGCTGCTGTCAATCAACAATCGTAGGAGGGGCGTACACCGTGTAACGTCACACGGTCAGACGGCTCGATTTGAGACAGGGGTAAACATAAGGAGATTTAAAAAAAATCACTGAATGGATTTTTATCATTATAGGATGGTTGTGTACAGGCACTGCCAACACACATTTCCATACAATCAACTTGTAAAAGTGCATGTACCATTATATGACCCCTTTAAGCTTACAGAGGTGTCAGCATGGCCGAAACAGATTCCTGTGTTGACTCCTGTGTGAACTCAAACATAAATCTTCTTCTGTGATAATTTTTTTTCCCCAACAGGTAACAACTATGAGACCAAACAACTGTGGTGATGATGGTGACTGCAGCTACAGGGTGAGATAACACGGGTAAGTGCTGGCAGGTGTGGGTGATGGTGGAGTGTGCAGGCAGTGAGCAAGGAGGATTCTGGGAAGTGTAGAGCTGAGGAGACAAGTATGGTGAATGGAGCTGGTGACAATAATATAATATAATATAATACAATAAAATATAATGTATCATAATATAGATGATGCAATATATATTATAATATAATATAATAAAGATGAAGATGCAATATGATATAATATATTATAATATAGATGTGTCACAGACACGTCAGGTTCCACCCTCCACCAATCACAGCGCACTCCTTCCCCAGAGTACTGATCACCATCACCTGCACCTCATCACCACACTCATCACCAGCACTACAAGACTCACAACCACACAGCACTCCACCTCCGGTCTCATTCACATATACTTCAGGCTATGCTTACCTCAAGGACTCTACTACTGATACTTACCTGTCTCCAGCGTGTCTCCTTCCTTCCGTGTTCCTTGTCTGCTGTGTGGGTGTGTTCCTGTCCGTCCCTCAGTACTCCAGCGATCTACAGTCTCCAACGATCTCCAGTCTCCAGCGACCTCCAGGCTCCAACGTCCTTCCATCTACAAAACAAAAGACAGTAACTCTCTCTCTCTCTCGTATCACCTTCTAATCTACCAACAACCGGTTTACTCACCTGCTCCACAACACCTGCTCTACTGTGGTCTAATAAACTACCCTTACCTGTTAACATCTGTGTCTGCCTCCTGTGTACTTGTAACACATACAGCTTTAACGTTATTGACACTTCAGAAAAGAGTGAGGAAACCTACTTGAATGAGAAAAGAAATAGGTTGTGCATGATGTTAAAAATTTAATTAAAACCCTGCGGCTCGTGACGACACATTGATGTCTTAAGACACGAAACGATCGGTTTGTGCGTGAAACCGAACAGTATTTAGACAATTTATTACCTCAAATACAACACTGTCAAACAGCCCTAAACGCGCAGCACTTCCAGTAAGGGAGGTCAATGTACATGATCTGGCGTCATTTACGTGTACAGACATCACTTCCTGTATGTGAGGTCTCTACACAATTTATTAATTCAATTATATAATTTTGACTTACATGTCAGTCTGCAATCCTCCATTGTTGTGATTGGATTCAGCATCTGTGTTTTCACAAACAGGATGTTTCATAATCAGCTTGAGAGTCTGGACCAACAAGCCTCCCTTTAATAGAAACCCATTTGTAGAAAACATACATTAGTTGCACTTTGATGAATCAAGCTATACAATCACAATTAAAATAAAATCAAGCCAAAAGAAATATGCGGCTTTTAATTACTACATTTCATGGTTAAAGCTACACTGTGTAACTTTTTTAGTCTATTCTTAGCTAAAAACACTTAGTTCTTTCAAAAATATATGTGCTCATTAATGTATATTTACTTCTTTCAAGTAATAAAGTATTCTCGTAAGTTTATAATATGCCATTGAAAATACATAAGGTAATGGGATCTAACGGTGGTCGCCATGTTGCCCCTCCATCTTGAAAGTACATTAGCCAAAGAGGGACATACCCGTAAATTCAAGCTTCGCCTTTGGCGTTTTAACCGGTTTTAACACTGTGCGCGTCAACTTGTTCAGACTTGTCTGGTGCATGCGCAGAGAGTTTTCATCTCAGCAGCTCCAGTAACAGAGTTATACGGAGTTTTCCTGGCTTGTTTATTCCTCAAAAGTCTGTTTTTCCTTGTGTGGTATTTCTGTGCGTTAATAACTCCGTAAGTAATAATAGTTATTGTCATTGTGGATGTGTTTCAGAGTGTGTCATCATGTAATTCAGTTGATGTTACCTCAGAAGTATTTTTGTGTCAACATACAATAGCGTAATGCTCACCTATTTGAATAGTCATTCAGTTATTAACAATGTTTATTCGTTTATAGAAAATATTTGCTTGTAATGTATGTTGATGGAAATATGTATCAGGTCTGATCGGCATATTAACACTTGTTATACAGAGCTAAACCTGCGCACACACTTTTGTAATCCGACACCGCTTGTTAACAGCGGCAGCGGCAGCTCCGCTCCTTTTAATGCAGCTGCATTTAGCGCCTATATGTGGTACAATAAGCTCTGGTTATAACTTATAAGTATAGTTATACAGTTCTTAACTGTGTATATTCTGTCATGTCATTATCATGTATATTTACCATCCTTATTTGTTCTCTCACAGAAACCACATTTATGTACATATCCATGCAAACCTGTTTATGCCTTGCAATTGGATGACTGAATAAACATTACTATCATCAAAGTTCACTCTGGATTAGCTGCAGTTCTTTCTAGCCGAATAATTAGGCCAGTTGAGTTCCAACCATCCCACTGCGCACAGAATATCCCACAGGCACCGTGTCGAATGTGGACGAGGTCGAACTGGAAGCCATATTAATCTTGGACTAAATCGGCCACCGTAGGAGTTAAAACGAAATCGGAATTGAACAGAACAGAAACTAAAATTCACTGGATGGTCATATACAAGTTCACCACTAGATGGGGGAAAATATCACACAGTGTAGCTTTAACTATATATGAACATATTGAACTTAAATTCAAACTGTTTACTATGTAGAAAGGAAAGAAGTTGTGTTGTTACAGGAAAGATGACAGCATTTAGTTGTTATTATAGGTCTATGATATAGGTTTATATGAGCTGGAACATTTGAATGCATGGAATGCGCCTCGCGACGCGAGAGACTTATAACTGACAAAACGGAATTAACGTCTGTTGGTTGAAGACGGTGGTGGAATAGACAAGAGCTCCTATCGATTTCATATTCTTTCATACAAATTGCGTGTATTTTGTAGTTAATTGTTAGATAAGTTAGTTACTTAGTTTAGTTTTCATTATAGGTTAAGCTAGTTACCATATAGAGTATTCCCAGCAAACACAGAACGTTGACACAACGTATACAACCTTCTAGCAACGTTTTAATAACGTGGCCAAAAGGTCGCTATAACTACGTTGTGTGGTGAAGGTTGTTACAGCGTTGTCACAATGTTGACTATGAACCACCGTCCAGGGCCATTGCTTAAGGTTGTGCCTAGGGTATCTGGACAACCACTGGACGACCTGTACTCGTCACTGACCTGAAGCGCGAATATCAGCCTTTTAAATTTCAACTGACAGTTGAACCGTCTCATTCTTCATCGAGCAAACTTGATACGTGGATACGTGAGTAGGTATTGCATTTAATTTACCTCAGCTAAATAAGATACCCAAATATTCAAAAAACCTACAATTTCCGTGTCTAATGTGACATTAATTTGTTCTTTCGACAAACTGAACGGACAAATTAGCTGATAATTCATGGAGTTTGCGATCTTGTGGAAATGCTAACGTTAGCTATATTTTAGAAACGTTAACGTTACTCAGATATCCTTACCGTTAAGCGAAGTGTTATCTTCTGGTCAGGTAAACAACAAATATTTTAACATTATAACAAATGTTATTAGTCATAATGATGTTAATGATGATTAGCCTAACGTTACCTGACATTTCAGCACTCCTTGAACGGACAGCGAAGCGCGTAACGTTAACGTATTTGCACGTTAAAGGGGTGGTTAAACACATTCTTTCGAAGGCTTGAATGTGTTTGTGGGGTGCACTGTAACGTGTTCATGCTTCGTTTTTTTTTAAAAATCATTATTTTTCATATATTTTACCTTTATTCTACACTGCTATGTCCCTCCTTGTAAACCGGTCTAACGTTAATGGTTTCCGGGTTCTATGACTCGGACCCAGACAATTTGAGTGAAGATGATCGAGCATTTGTCTAGTCCCTAGTACCGGCCGTTTGCTGTAACGTTAGTCCTTAGAAATTGATTTCTTTAAAAGCAAATAGGCCTATATAAATAAAAGTTAGAAAAGTGAAATCGTGTTTTATCACCCCTTTAATGTTTTCTTTTTTTCCCTTTTTTGGAAACGCACATAGAAAAGAAACAAACGTTTGTAACCTCGAACATAGAAAACCCTCTTAGGGAAATACGTTATACCCTGTTCAGTAAAGGCAGGCCAACGGGTTTTTTTTCTTGGTGTTGAAGATTGCCAATACTGGCCATAACAGGTCACACTACACAGCAAAAAACCCAGCTGTTAAATGAACACTGCCAGTGTTTGTATAAATTAATCAAATACGATAGTAAAGACATAAATAATGTTACAAAAATATTTCTATTTTGCGTTAGAACTTTCTATTATAATAGAATTTCGAATTTTCTATTATAATCATGTAAATCAGATTTGGGTGTAAAATCTATAGTGTAAAACAAAGTTTAAAGTAGCTAAACAAAGCAATTATTCTAATATTGTTTTTCCATTTCTTACTCAGGCTATTTTTACATTGAGGTAAGCATACATTATTTTAAATATTTTCTTGTAAACAATCATATGGGTCTAAATGTAATGCAATTAAAATTTAATTATCAACATTAATGTCTTATCTTTAGAATGGAAAACAAAAGACGAGTTGGCAGGAGAGAATATATGAGACACTGGAGAGCAGCCAAAAATATTATTTCTAATCGTCACCAAAAACTGGCCAAAAACAATATTTGCACTAGTTCTATACTTCAAGACACCTTACAACAATGTTCATCATCTGCAAGTTCAATTTCAGAGTGTAGCACAGCTTGTTCTTCAGGAGAGAGTGAAAATATATCCTTAAATCAAGAGGACACACTTAGTATAGATGAACACACTCCAGATCATGACATATATTTGTCACTCTCTGAAGAGGATGGTGGAACTAATTCTTTGAGAGAGGACCTCATTGCATGGTCCAACAAACATCAAATCCGACAATGTGCTTTAGATGACCTTTAAAAAGTCTTGCGATCACAGGGACATCACACATTGCCTGCTACTGCACGCACACTTTTGAATACTGCACGAGTAGTTGATATTCAGAATAAATCTGGAATGCAGTACATCCATCTATCATTGCCTAAAGAAATTGAAAAAACATTGAAAAGATATCCTTCTGAGGTGACTTCGAGAATTGATTCCCTGGAGATTTCTTTCAATATTGATGGACTTGTAACAATCGGTCTTCCTGGTTGAAGTTACATGTATTAAAATGGGGTCAGATTCTACTGTGTGAGATAATGAAGTGTTTAAAAGGATTAGACAAACAACAGTATTAAAGTGGAAAACCAACGGTGTATTTACAATGTACACAAGAGACTTAAAACAACACAGTAAAACTAGGAAACTTCAGTCTGTTAAAAGCATAGAATCCATAATACCCTACCCTAAAACAGTCCGAATGAGTCCCAGTGCGCTGATAGTCCTTATGCAAGTGTCCAACCGTGTATATACAATCCAAGTGAGAGTGAATCCAAATGCGTGGAACTGGAAAGGTGAGACAATAAGAACTCCACAGTCCAGGTTAGGTGATCACCAGTGCATTTGTAGCCCCTTTTGGTTTTCCATGCTGCCACCTTTATGCTGGTCTACTTCCTGTTTCCTGTCATGGGATCAGTCACATGACAGGTGGACCCCGTAACATTTAAAGACATACACACATTAAAATAGATAAGAGGACTAAAATGGACTAAAATGACTAAGACAACATGTAAACCTATTAAAACTCTAATATACATAAAATCATTATAATATATAGAGTGGTAAAACAAGCGTCTTGTGTGACAGTGTCACATAGTCCCCCCCCCCAGCCTACGGCTCCCCGGGGAAGGTACTAGTCCCTTGAAGGTACTGTCAGCCATTGTCCATGTAGTGGGTATCCTCTTGAATGTGTGTCTTAAAATGTCTTTGTAATAAATTAGATAAAACTAGGCCGTCCCACACAGGCACTAGTCTGCCGGAGGAATCTACTGGAATGCTCGAAAGAGGTGAAAGTCGATACCAGCCTGGGTGCCCTAGGATCGGTGGCGCCACGCCTCCCAGGGTCGTGTTGCACCCAGCCTTGATGTCCCGCCAGCCCCCCTGGCATTTCCTCCTTACCGGCTTGAAGGTCTCTTTGGTGGATGATGTTGCTGCTGATGAACGGTGATGTAAATGATGAGATGGTTTCTTGTGAGGGTTGATAACAGCACACTCCCTTGTCTCCACTCCACACGCCTTGCAGTCACTGACGAATTGCCAGATGTCTCTGCGGATCGAGGGCCACCAGGCAACTTCCAGGATCTGCAGGAGTGTCTTTAGCCGCCCATGATGTCTCTCTGCTGTTCTCTGATGGAAGGGCTGTAGCGTCTGCTGGACCAGGGTCTGCGGAATGAGGAGCTGGACCTTGACCCGTCCGTCATCCTTCTGGATCCGACGATACAGCAAGCCCTGGTGTTCTTGGATCTCGATACCCTGGGTCGGTGGAGTAGAGGGTGAGATGATAAGTTGCTGGAGCTTGACGTCATCCGCCTGCATGCTGCGGAGTTCCTCTCTGGAGAAGGGAAGGATGGAGAACACAGTGATGAAATCTGGCCCTGCTGGAATGGTGGCGCAGAAATCTCCATCGGTCGCTCTGTTGTTAGTCTGTGAAGTGGGAGAGGCAGTGGGATCATTGGCTGGTGGAAAGCCAGGGGCCGATGTGGGAGGCACTGGGCTGATTGTCGCAGCAGGAGGGGAGATGGCAGTTTCTGGATCCCTTGTTTGTTCCAGCTGTTTCGCCCATTTCTTGTCTCTCCTCTTGAAACATTCAATGACCTCTCTCTCCAGTGTCGCCACGGCATCCTTTATAGAGTCCTCCATTTTGCCAAATTTAAAATCCACAGCATCTCTAAAACACACTTCACGATTAAGAGAACTTTCAACAGAGTCTTTAAAATCCTTCTCCAGTCTTAAAACAATGTTTTTAAGATCAGCAACCTCAGTGCATAGCTGTTTACACTCACAATATTGTAACCCCCGTTCATCATTCATACCAGCTGATGTATTAAAAGAAGCAGCATTAACTTGTTGTGTCGTCATCCTTAAAACACTCTTCTCAACACAGCGTAACAATCTTTAAACGTTCCCCGTACGGGCCACCATATGTAACAATCGGTCTTCCTGGTTGAAGTTACATGTATTAAAATGGGGTCAGATTCTACTGTGTGAGATAATGAAGTGTTTAAAAGGATTAGACAAACAACAGTATTAAAGTGGAAAACCAACGGTGTATTTACAATGTACACAAGAGACTTAAAACAACACAGTAAAACTAGGAAACTTCAGTCTGTTAAAAGCATAGAATCCATAATACCCTACCCTAAAACAGTCCGAATGAGTCCCAGTGCGCTGATAGTCCTTATGCAAGTGTCCAACCGTGTATATACAATCCAAGTGAGAGTGAATCCAAATGCGTGGAACTGGAAAGGTGAGACAATAAGAACTCCACAGTCCAGGTTAGGTGATCACCAGTGCATTTGTAGCCCCTTTTGGTTTTCCATGCTGCCACCTTTATGCTGGTCTACTTCCTGTTTCCTGTCATGGGATCAGTCACATGACAGGTGGACCCCGTAACATTTAAAGACATACACACATTAAAATAGATAAGAGGACTAAAATGGACTAAAATGACTAAGACAACATGTAAACCTATTAAAACTCTAATATACATAAAATCATTATAATATATAGAGTGGTAAAACAAGCGTCTTGTGTGACAGTGTCACAGACTTCCACTCTTCAAAAGTTCACCATTATCAATGTGGCCTGTGTTGTGTTCCATTCATCTTGAACCAGTGATTGTATTTCCTGTAACACTGACATTGGGATCTCAAAGACCCTCGGATCTTACATTTCTTGAGGATGCTGTTACAGAAATTAATCAATTACTAGAAAGTGGTCTTACATATGATGGAAGGATAATTCGAGTCAAGCTGAGGTGTATTGTATGTGATGCACCAGCCAAAGCAATGGTGAAAAGAATCAAGCAATTTTCTGCGTATTATGGTTGTGACAAGTGTGAACAAAAAGGATTCTGGGAAAAAAGAATGACATATCAAGAGGTTGATGGGTTTGAATTAAGAACAGATAATTCATTTAGAGCTCAAAATCAACCAGAACACCATAATGGAAGCACACCTTTGACCGATTTACCAATTGATATGATTGGTCAATTTCCCATTGACTATATGCACCAGGCATGTCTTGGTGTTATGAAGAAATTGTTGACAATTTGGACAAGAGGGGAAAAGGGACGAAGTAGACAAACCATGATGTCTATTGGTCAGGTAGACATAGTGAGCGCAAGGCTTCTTGATCTTCAGGGATGCATTCCTTCATGTTTTGCTAGAAAACCACGAAGTCTGCGACACCTGGAAAGGTGGAAGGCTACAGAGCTTAGACAATTCCTGGTTTATACTGGAAAGCTGGTTTTAACAGGAGTTCTGCGTCAAGACCTGTATGAGCACTTCCTAACTTTAAGTGTTGCAATAAGCATCTTACTCAACCCCTCCTTGATCAGTCACTATGCATCATATGCACACAAGCTGCTACAGTATTTTGTAGTTAAGGGCAGAGAGCTGTATGGACCATCATTCATGGTGTACAATGTGCATTCAATGCTTCATCTTGCTTCTGATGCAATGACTTATGGCTGTCTGGATGAATGCAGCGCCTTCCCATTTGAGAATTACATGCAGCAGTTGAAGAGAATGGTACGCTCAGGAAAGAGCCCTCTTGTACAGATTGTGAAAAGGATCAAAGAAATCCAGGACGGCACAACTTCACAAAGTATTCAAAGAGGCAATGTCATTTCTTCTAAGCAGCCAGACAATTGCATCATTTTGGAAGATGGCAAATGTTGCGAGGTCATCGATAAAACAGAGAATGAATACCTGTGTCGAGTTTTTCTGCAACCATCTCCCCTCTTTATGGAGCCCTGTGAATCATCAATAATTGGAGCATACGTGTGCCAAAAGAACACTGTTCTACAAAGGATCCCAAAAGAAAAAGTCAGTCAAAGTAAAAGAGCAATCAAGATTGATCAGAGGGAAAGAGTGGTCTATTTGACTATCCTTCACAATCATAAGTAGACATCAAGATATTTCCGGAAACGTATTATGTGTACCAATTATATGTAAGTAACTTTAAAAAAAAAAAAAAAAAAAAAAAAAACTGTATTATGCCCCTTTTTTAAGTACTCATGTGGCTTGTCTTTCAGAATGTTTTCAGTTGTGGAATTCACCTCAGATCACAGTGTAGCTGTAATTCCTGATGTATGGAAAGAAGAATTAGACAAGGTAAGGGGTATACAAGAAGTCTATATGCTTAGCTGTGTTTGACATATTTTGTATCGAGGTCCCTGCCCCATGTCTCATCTAAGATGTCCTTGCCCTGGAAAAAATATGTATACTTTCTTTCTTTCTTTCTTTCTTTCTCTCTTTCTTTCCCCAGAATATCTATTGTTACTGGCCACTCAACAATGTACAAAGTCTAGTCAAAAAAACGACTTTACCAGATAAGCAAAAGTGGAATAGGCTACAAATCTGTAGAGTGTTTAAATCATCAGGTATGTCATTAAATCGTACCCTCTTGAAATATTGGATTTAAATGGTGATGGAGGGTTTATAGTTGCCTGTATTTGGAGTTGGTAAAACCAAAAAGAAATACAGACACTAAAATGTGAAAACAAAAATAAGCCAAATAAACAATAACAACTAATTAGTGAAAATGAAAATGATTGAAGAACTTAAAATTGTTTGTATTTTGTCTATTAATGTATATTAACTACAATTTAAAAACTATTACTTAACTATAAACAAATAATTTGCAAATGATTTGTAAATACTTTATTACTGTCTACTTATTATAAAGTGCTGCCTATATATTTTACACTCTCTCCCTACGGTTTTTGAATTGGGGTTTGTACTGCATTATACACTGCCTTGCCAAAAAAAAAAAGAAGTCACTGCTTGGATTTTAAAAGGAAAATGCTTTATATGATTGGATCATTATTACAGTGATTATGTTTCTAGCATGTTATATGTTTGGTAACGATTCTTCTTCTAACCCTAATTGATGGAGTGTGTAACTTTGCTTTACTCTTGCATTATCAATACAAGAACTTGACCAAAAATGTACGTACCTCTTGATGAAAATAATATCATAACATTTATTTGCACTCTGTAAAGTCTCCTCCAACATCCCAAATACTTTCAATTAATTTAAGGTCTGGACTGAAAATGATTCTCCATGCTCCCTCCCAACTATTCTGTCAGTTTGAGCTGATGAATTTTGACATTGTCCTCCTGGAATATGGCCACGATGTGTCTTCCCACATGATTGTTTACGAAATGAAAAGCTACACACACCATCACTTAGGGTTGGCAGAACTGTTGCCAAATATATAACATGCTTGAAACATAAAAAACACTCCAATAACAATCCATTTATAGCATCAAGCATTTGCCTATTTAAATCCAAACAGCAACCTTTATTTTCTAAAAACGTTGTAATTTTCATATCAACTCACAAATGTATTTATTTATTTAGTTGACTACATGACAGCTCATAAGCTCATGAGAAAAGCTCAAACCTCCTCATGTCCTGAACTCTCCGATTCCACTATCATTGAGCAAAGGCCAACCAGACTGAAGAGACCACCGCTACATTTAGAGTCAGATAGTGATGTTGAGACAGATATTGAAGACAGTATGTATGAGTACACATTTCTTTTTAGTTAATAAAGTAATTAAAATAGCACAGATTTAAATTCAGTAAAATTGTTTTTAGGCAATATCATCACCGTACCACCAGCAAAAAGACCAACTCTGCCCTCTCCACCAAGAGCAATGAAACCAAGTAAGAACTTACTATTTTTTTTAATGGTGAATATTTAATAATAAAACAATATATAATTTAAAAATAACTGCTTTCTATTTGAAAATGTAAATTGTATGTATGCATTTTAAATTATTCATTTTATTCCTGTGATGTCAAAGCTGAATTTTCTCCATCATTACTTCAGTCTTCAGTGTCATGATCCTTCAGAAATCATTCTAATATGCAATTCAATTCAATAAAATTGTTTTTAGGTATAATCAACACCATACCACCAGCAAAACGACTAACCCTGCCCTCTCCACCAAGAACAATGAAACCAAGTAAGAACTTTGTTTTTTTTTTTTTTTTTACTGTAAACCACTAACATAGTTGTCATTTGTCTATGACAGTAGACAATAGTATCATTACCAATATGATTCGGCATATTATTTTCAGCACCTGAGCCATCACGGACATGGGAAGGTCTTGAGAGCTTGCCAAGAGCTGGATATTTTGGTAAGCATAAACAGATAAACAGATGAACACAATTCACCACTTATCAAAATTGGCCCGTAATTTCCTAATACTGTATGTCACTGATCCAGAGATGCCAGGGAGCTACAGTGCAGCTATACATACAGATAGCACACTTTCGATGATGCCACAACATTTAGGGACCGTTTCCTATGTTTCTTTCTTTCTTCTTTTGGTAACAGTTTACAATAAAGTTTTGTTTGTTAACATTATTTAATGTATTAGTTATGTATTAACATAAATTATAATGAGGAATACATTTGTTACATAAATTATAATGAGGAATACATTTGTATTTTAAAAAATGATTATACATTTAAGTATTTTAAATTATACATTTTATTCCTCTGTTGTCAAAGCTGAATTTTCAGAATCATTAGTCTTCACAATCAGTCTTCAGTGTCACGATCCTTCAGAAATCATTCTAATATGCAATTTTTATCAGGACTTTTTGATGAATAGAAAGTTCAAATGAATGAACAGCATTTTTATAACATCATAAATGTCCTTACTGTCACTTTTGATCAATTTAATGCAACCTTTCTAAATAATTGTTTTTGTTTTTTTTACACAAATAAAATATTCCTTTCAGATTTATGCAACACACCAAATTGGAATGGACAGAGTGGAGAACATACAGTTATGGCTCATCAATTCGAAGGTTTAAAAAATTATATTTGACCAATTTGAGATCCTGTTTACAGGAACTTTTGAGAAATACCGGAAAATTAGTTCTGGCAATTTTCTGTATAACATTACTTTTAAGAAAGTGTTTTGTTGCTTGTGTAAACAAAGCCATAAAATTACCAATTTGACCACGTATAAAATCAGCACTCTCTAATTTAAGTCGACCAATCATACATTTCTGATGAAATGTTTGGTGCTGATGTGTAAATTAAATCTCTATGCTTAAAAGAAGGAAAGTTGTTGCTTGTGTGAACATTAGATGTGGTACAATTTCTGGAAAAGGCATTCTGGCATTTTTAGCAATTTACTGCAAATTACTGTGAAGGCAACAAATATCTTTACAAATTGAAAATATGTATTTAAATATTAAAAAGTTAATGAAAGAGAATCATAACATTATATATATATAATTTTTTTTTTTTTTTTTGTAGCACCAAGAATGCAAGCGTGGAGTCATGGACATAATTCAAATGCTGATCAACACCAATATAGTATGTTACATCTTTGTAAAATGCAAATGCATGCCACTTTGCAACTTGATTATTATGGAGCACTATGTTGGGATAGTTAAAAACACAAATAAAAATTCTGTCATTTACTCACCCTTATGTTTGTGTGTGTGTGTGTGTGTATGCACGCGCCTAGAATCAGCAGCCATGGCAGTAAGTGGCAATGGACATCGCCCAGACAATGGAAGACAAAATCAGTCATGTAAGTAATGTTTAAATGGATAATCTACCTAAAAAGTATTTTTCTCTTACACGCGTATCATTTTGCTTCAGAAAATACTGATTCATCAGTTGGGGTCATATAAATTACCATTAATTTAGGGTAACATTTTATATTTACATAAACAAAATAGCTTTCCTTTCAGATGACTTCAATGCAAAAGGGCAAAACTGTACTTCAAATAACAGTAAGTAATATTGTATTATATTTTAAATAAACCTTATCTGCAGATGTTCTTACAAACTAAAATTATATAGTAGACTTCCAGTTAAACGTCCTCATGAAGCTGGACAAAATAATCGCCAAGCAGGAAGAGCATTCTCTCCTGTTTCGCCGACTACTGCAGGCAAGAGAGGAAGATACAGGGCCAGAAAACCCTATTCCAGCTATTGGTCAGTTATCTGACTTTCTTTCATTTGAGGAGAAGCTGAGGGTGGATGAGGAGCTTCAAAGAAAAATGGTTAAGAATATGACATTTTATTTGACAAAATACAGCTGAACTGTAATGTGTATATGCATATGATTAGCATTTAATTTAAATTCAGGTTAAATATCTTTCGGCACTTGGAGGACCAAACTATGGGGAAACAGTGAGACGAATGATGCGACAAATTGCTTCCTCTGAAGTGTGGGCACAGTACAGTGTCAAAGGAAGGAAGGGGAAGAGGAAACTTGAGGAACTTTATGTTTATCGAGTTCTACTAAGTAAAAAAATAATTAAAAGTCTTTCCATATATTTTTCTTTTGTAATTTTAATACGTAATTTTAATGATCTTAGATTTAATATCATTTAATATCAAAACTTTACTTGTATTGTAAACATTTTAGAGGCAATAATGAAATCTCAGCCTGGGTCTACCAGTATGGATGCTGAAAGCCATATTGCAGAGACCCTTAAACACGCACCAGGCCTGGTTAGGAGAAGGGCTAATGTAAGGATTTGACAAAGTATTATATGTGATTGTTCCAAAACATGTGGCTTCTTGGCCAATTAGATTTGAATAACTAAATTACATTTTACAAGGACCAACTAAATGAATGAATGAATGAATATGTTATACATTTATAAGCAATACATGTTAGTATTGCTTTATTGTCCTGTACAGCTGCTATCAATATTACATTAAGTTCGACATTTTATTTTACAGCGACCAGTTACCCCACATTTGCAGGATGGTTCATTGGATCTCTTCTCATTATAATTTGAAGTAAGTATTTAGGGATGGCCAGTGCACATGCTGTCACTCTCCACTTTTCTCCCCATAATTTTCGATCTATTCTGTAGCTGTCACAGGGTGTTTTGGTGATGGTTCATATTCATCGTTCTTGGTTATGTTTTTGTTTATCACGTTATGTTTGAGTGTGTCATGTTCACTGTCTTGGTTCCTGGTTTTGTCATGTTCCAGTGTCATGTGACTCCCATGCCCTCATGTGATCTTGTGTCTTGTCCTGTCATTGGTTCATTGTCTCATCACTGTTCACAGGTGTCACTTGTCTTGTCATTTGTCTGTGTGTATTTAAGCCCTCATGTTTGCCATGTGTCTTTGTCTGTTATTGACGTGGTAACCCGTTGGTGGTGAGTGTTTCAGGTCCAGTCTGTTTTGTTTAGTCAAGTTTATTGTCAAGCCAAGTTTTGTTTGTTATTTTGCCAAGTGTTTGTTTAATGTTTTGGATTTTGGTAATAAATGCTGCACATGGGTTCAAAACACTTTCCTCCAGTGGATCTATATGTTACAGAATAACAGACCAAAATTATGAACCCAGCAGTTGCCATCCTTCGCCTACGCCAAGGCCATCGATCCATTGAGGACTATGTTGTAGAATTTTGTGGACTCTCCAGTGAGGTAGATTTTAATGATGTAGCCCTCAAGGACATTTTTAGATTTGGGCTTAATGAACCCATCCGAGCACAGATGCCAGGGGGGAAGATCCATTTTACCCTGGCCCAATATATAGACCAGGCCCTTTTGTTGGGCGGCTCGGCCTTTACTGTGGGAACAGTGGATGAGGAGCTCCACTGTCCCACAGTACTCTCCACCCCAGCCCAAGTCCAGGCTCCAGCCCAAGTCCAGGCTCCAGCCCAAGTCCAGGCTCCAGCCCAAGTCCAGGCTCCAGCCCAAGTCCAGGCTCCAGCCCAAGTCCACGTCCAGGCTCCAGCCCAAGGCCACGTCCAGGCTCCAGCCCAAGGCCACGTCCAGGCTCCAGCCCAAGGCCACGTCCAGGCTCCAGCCCACGGCCACGTCCAGGCTCCAGCCCACGTCCAGGCTCCAGCCCACGGCCACGTCCAGGCTCCAGCCCACGGCCACGTCCAGGCTCCAGCCCACGGCCACGTCCAGGCTCCAGCCCACGGCCACGTCCAGGCTCCAGCCCACGGCCACGTCCAGGCTCCAGCCCACGGCCACGTCCAGGCTCCAGCCCACGGCCACGTCCAGGCTCCAGCCCACGAACCCGCTGTCCCGCCCAAGAAAATTTTGGGGGGGGGCAAGGGGTACATGGAGGCCATGAAGGCCACGCCTCTGTGGCCCCCTGAACCGCCATTACCGCCATGGCCTGTTGAACTGCCGTTACCGCCATGGCCTGTTGAACTGCCGTTGCCGCCATGGCCTGTTGAACTGCCGTTGCCGCCATGGCCTGTTGAACTGCCGTTGCCGCCATGGCCTCCCACGCCTGAGGGTCCAGGTCCTCCCACGCCTGAGGGTCCAGGTCCTCCCACGCCTGAGGGTCCAGGTCCTCCCACGCCTGAGGGTCCAGGTCCTCCCACGCCACAGGGTCCAGGTCCTCCCACGCCACAGGGTCCAGGTCCTCCCACGCCACAGGGTCCAGGTCCTCCCACGCCACAGGGTCCAGGTCCTCCCACGCCACAGGGTCCAGGTCCGCCCACGCCACAGGGTCCAGGTCCGCCCACGCCACAGGGTCCAGGTCCGCCCACGCCACAGGGTCCAGGTCCGCCCACGCCACAGGGTCCAGGTCCGCCCACGCCACAGGGTCCAGGTCCGCCCACGCTCCCAGGCCCGTCCAGGTCATGTCTGGGTCCGGTGCCCCTGCACGGGCCTGGCCCACCATCCCTCCCCCAAGACCGCCCCCCAAGACTTTTTGTTAAGACTCTCGGTTAGGCCATGGGTGTTATGGTATTAGGTGTGTTCGACATCGGCTGTGGCTGGATGCAACTGACCGGCGAGAGTAGCCGCGTGCAGGCGGGGAGGAGCTGCAAACACAGACGTGAAGTCGGACACTTTCTGCTTCCCGCAGTGACGCTCGCGCTGTGTTTGCATACTTTATCAGCTGAAGTGAAATAAATGCAATATTTGGCAATACACAGATGTTTCAGAGACATTATTGTCATGTTATACTTTATGCACTGCTTAATACAGCGTGTGTTTGTACAAGAATAAAGTTCAACATATAAGCCTACACTATCAATGAAGTGGGGTCTACGTTTTTTATCAGTTTTATTTTGATAAACATGACAATATTACACTGCGCCTACATGAAAGTAGGTTTTACTGTTATAAAAAACAGATTTGTGAGCATTAGTGGAACTGAAGGTTTTAGAATAAACACGAAACACACGTGATCGCTGTCATACGGTGAATCTGGCCAATCGTGGAACGGCTGTGTCGTCATCAGAGCCCGTGCAGCCTCGAGCAGCTGCTTTGGAGAAACTGCACCGGCTGTATTCGCCGGCTGCTCTCGAATCGCTCTCGCGGCACTTTGTTGACATACGTCACTGTCACGTGGCGTCGGCGCTGCCCCAAGTCGGACAAAATTTCTAACCGGCATGCACTGCTTCAAGTCAGCCGCCGATCGGTCTGCGCATCGCTGGGTGAAGTCGAACAAGCCTATTGTTTGGGCGTCAGGGGCCGCCCATAGAGGGGGGGATCTGTCACAGGGTGTTTTGGTGATGGTTCATATTCATCGTTCTTGGTTATGTTTTTGTTTATCACGTTATGTTTGAGTGTGTCATGTTCACTGTCTTGGTTCCTGGTTTTGTCATGTTCCAGTGTCATGTGACTCCCATGCCCTCATGTGATCTTGTGTCTTGTCCTGTCATTGGTTCATTGTCTCATCACTGTTCACAGGTGTCACTTGTCTTGTCATTTGTCTGTGTGTATTTAAGCCCTCATGTTTGCCATGTGTCTTTGTCTGTTATTGACGTGGTAACCCGTTGGTGGTGAGTGTTTCAGGTCCAGTCTGTTTTGTTTAGTCAAGTTTATTGTCAAGCCAAGTTTTGTTTGTTATTTTGCCAAGTGTTTGTTTAATGTTTTGGATTTTGGTAATAACTGCTGCACATGGGTTCAAAACACTTTCCTCCAGTGGATCTATATGTTACAGTAGCCTAATAATGTTCTATTAAAGACCTAAAATAAAAATAAAGCAGCGATGCTATAATGCTAATAGATGCTATTTACATTAAGGGCAAATAACGAGAGATGCTATTTACTAAGTGAAATAGCATACTAAGTGAAAATAGTGATATATTATATTTACACCATGTAAAAGTAGTAAATCGAGTCAAAACCATGATCCTGAAGCTTTACGCTTTACTGACGCTTTTTGTTTAATCTTGTTTGGCCCAACCAGGCATTTTTAGGTGGAGTGTACACTAGGTGTAAATAGATACTTAATTTACCTAAGATTTGATAGATGCTTAAAAGAACTATAAATGTCTCAAGCTTAAACAAACTGCACTGCGAAGGGATAGGAGTTCACCGATATGATGATGCCTATCTCTCAGGAACAGGGTTTTTTACCTCAAATGTTTGGTTTTGTGTCTCTTTATCAATTGTGTTCAGCTGATTGCCGCTCGTTCGCTGCACGCCTGTTTATTCTTTCCTTTGATTTGTCTGCTATTTAGTTTCATTTGTTTCTTTGCTAGATTTTCTCATGTCTGCTCACGCTAACTCACTCCCTGTCTATTCCTGTCATGTGACGCTCTGATTTGCTTTGTTCTCTTTCCAGTTTACCTGTGCCTGCAGTGCCACCCTCTCTGGTGCCTGATTGTCTACCTCAATGCTTCTCAAAGTCCCACTAGCGATACTCAGGCTCCCTTTAGTGGTACGCAGAGGACTCACTAAATTAAATATAAATTCATGTTAAAACAATACATTTTAATTTACATGTTTACTTGAGTAAAGTTTTTTTTTTTTACATTTAAGTATAGTACAGTTTTTTTAACTTTTAGGTACAACACATTTTAATTTAATCATTATTTATTATATTCATCATAACTCAATTTTTTAACTCATTTTCAATTACCTGTATGTAAGCACAGTGCTGTGTTAATGTTCAATGTTAAAGTGACTGACAACAATAAATATTCTTATTAGGAATAACTGTCTCGTTTTTAACTGTGCAGAGCTGTAGCTGAATAGTTAGGCCTATACGCTACTGTATTTTAATGTTGGTCATTATGGTGGTACTTGGAGAGACAAATATTTTCTGAGGTGGTACTTGGTTTAAAAAGTTTGAGAACCACTGGTCTACCTGGTTTCGGACTCATGCCTGCCTACTGATTTCCGGAATTGCATTTCTCCTCTGGATTTGTTAATGTTTTCTGGACTGATTCCGGTTACCTTATCGCCCGGCTTTTGACTACAATTTTCTTCATTAAATTTTAAAAGATTTTGTTCATTAAATGTTCTGATCTATCTTTGCTTTTTGTGTTTGATTTATTATACTTAAACTAAAAAAAAATTTATTTTATTTATTTATTTTTACAAAATGTATGTTTTTTGGAAGATTACCACATGCAGTTTTAATAAAGTTAAATTAGTTAACCTTGTATGTGTTGCAGGTGTTGATTATAATTCATTTACCCATGAATAATAAGGATAAACAATAGGCCTATATAAAACATATAATGTCTGACATTAAAAATGAACCACAAAACAAGCTAAATGGGAAATATCTATATCTACCATAAAAAAACCACGTTGTCAGCATGTCGTCTCGCAGTTGCTGAATGTCGCGCAACAACGTTGCTACAGCCCTCTCGCGTCTTACAATTCTACGTTGTTACAATGTCGCGAGCACGTAGACAGCAACGTTGCCAAAGTAGAAATGCAACGTGCCACAAACGTTGTCACAACGTAAACGTGTTTGCTGGGGTATGTCCGAATCCTTAGTATTTATAAAAGAGTAGGCGAGAACTACCAGGGTTTTTGACTATTTCTCGTGAGATTTGGACGTGCGTATACTGATGTTGCGCTCGAATATGCCTACTTACCTACTATATAGTAGGCGAAAACAGTACGTGAAAAGAGAAGTATGTTCGAAACCTCAGTAATCATGAAAGAGTAGGCGAGAAGTTCCCGCATGGCCTACTGATTCTGCCCAGATTGTGAAGCACCCATCGTCGGATACTTTTCTATCCCTGCCTTCCCATGAGGCCACAGGAAAGGATACGTCAGGCGGAGAAAAGCCAATCAAATGTGAGTATTACTAACCAAAATCACGGTTCCTTGTGTTAAAATCACAATTGTTGAACTTCTGTAGAGTAAACTGTTGAATTGTTGAAGGTGTAAAGATGACAGTCAGTATAGTGTAGTTGTGCTTGTGCTGTAAAAACACGCTTTATTATTGGAAGATTCCAATTAGTTTGTCCCGTTTTCGTGCCCTTCTCAGCATTTATCGGTGATTCAAAGACAATGACTTCTCAGATCTGAGGGAAGCAAAAACTTCAGACTTTAATGGAGGCAAGTCTCAGATATAAGACAAAGAAAGAGGTGGAGAACAGACTTATCCAATGGAAAAGAATTACATCATATATATCTCATGTTATAGGAACGTGAGCCGCGTGATAATGTACACAACACATCTGGTAATCATTATTTCCACCGTCCAAACACTAGGGCCCAAATGGTCCTTTCAATGCAAGGAATAGGGAAACTTGGGACTTTTCTCCATTTGAACAGATAGCGCCTTCATATATGAAAAACATATGTCTAGGTTATGTTTCACTTAAAGAGAGAGAGAGAGAGAGAGAGAGAGAGAGAGAGAGAGAGAGAGAGAGAGAGAGAGAGAGAGAGAGAGAGAGAGAGAGAGAGAGAGAAGACAAAGGAAAAAGGCCACACTTCTATTCATTCGAAGTGGAGTAAAATAATGAGGATAATGTGGTTGATTAACTAAAAGATTAATGCTGAGATGTATATAAAAACCTATCAATCCCTCCTCTGGCAATTAAAATTGCCACACCCAAATCTCAGCATTATCTGTCTTATACACAAAATACAAACATTTCCTTTACCTTCTTTTGAAATTAAGGACACTTAACAGTTCTATTCATCAAAGCATATTGAGAGGATACAAAGTTATTCATAGCACGATTAATCAAGGCTCTGATAAATGGAATAATACAACAGATAATAAATGCAAGGATTAATAGGATTATACCTATAGGAATTAAGGCAGATACAAGCATTTGTTGCCATCCTGTAAGCCATGCTAAGAAACCATCTTGCTTGTCATCAACCTCTCGTCTTTCCAATTCTTGAGCAATTCTAGTCATATTCTTTAAACCTTCTGCGATTAAATGACCATCTGCATCATTTTCAGGAATGTACGTACAACATGAAGTTCCTACTATAACACACACTCCTCCTCTCGCCGCAGTTAATTGATCTAAGACCAGCCTGTTTTGCAGGGCAGTTAAACGAAGCCCTCGCAGTTCCTGTTGGACACCAGCCAAGGTGTCTCTTGTGGTATTAATAAATGAGATTAACTCATATCTTGTAACTTCTACTTCAATCTGAAGACTAGTAGTACCAACCCAGGGGAACAGTGCTTCAAAGAATTTTTCAGTACCCGTCCAAAGTCTATGTTGCTTTGGCACTGGGTTATCTCTATCCATACTACTAGATGAACTGCGGCCAGAGAGGGAGCGTTTCTTTTTACGTTTTTGTTTTATCATATCATCAGATTTAGGTTCTCTAATAACCATGGAATACTCTTCCAGAGTTACCAGAGCACATCTTCCACTCCAATCTTTTGGAAGACTAGTATAGATTTTATGTCCACACAACCAAAACCAATCTTGGAGAGCTCTAGTCCCTCTTGCTGAAGGAGCATATATGTGACAATTTTGACCTGGTGCAAGTTCACAATAACTTTGACATCTGTTTTGTACGAAAGGACTAGCCCATCCATGAGCAATTAAAGTAGATATTGGCTGTGGTTTTTTTGTCGAACAATCATCTATACTAGTCTGTCCATTCAAAAGACATTCCATGCAACATGGCATATTTTGTATCTCACAATGCTGGAATGTTCGATTACATTTACTTTCAGGAATTTCTCCCATCCTCACTGTTCCAAATTGTCCTTCCATACACAACAGTGAGTCTGGAATAGTGGCAATGGTTGCCACTTTTGCTTGTACCTGAGGTGCGAGCATCAATCTAGCTGTTGCGCAACCCCATGCTATAGTTTTATTTGGAGCCATCATTCCAGTAACGCTAACAACAAGTGGACACTCCAATTCTTCCTCTGTCATTGGTGAGTTAGCTTCTACACGTGGTCCAGAGGCACTATGTGGCATTTTTGTGCAAACATAACAGTCGTCAGTTTTTCCTGCATGTCTAGCTGTGTATTTCGCGAGACGCCACCACATGTTTTCGGCAAAAGTGTGGTGGGCATTGTCATCATGATATACCCAAGTCTCATTGCCCGTGTTGACTGTAGCTTGTACACGAACAAATATATTTATTAGGACCACTAGATAAAATATAACTTTCATCATCATGGCTCAAGAGCTTTCACTGAGATGATTCTAGCTCTTTTGCGATTTCTTTCGTCGTCTCCTCTTAGAAGCTCTTGCTTCCCCTTCCGTCGGCTCTTTCCTTGGCTCAGTGGCTCCCACCTCCTCGACATCGACCAGGACGCTTCCTTGGGCTGGAGCTGCTTTCAGTCGACTTGCATGGATCCACTGCGGCTGGAAGTCAGTCAGAACACCTGTCCTTGTCACAGCTATCACCACGGCAGGCCCTAGATACCTTGGCTCTCCCAGTTTGGTGGGCTTCAGGCTCCTTATCAACACCTGTTGTCCTGGGACGAAAGGATGAGTGGGGTTTTCTGAAGGAAGAGGGAGAGAGAGAGAGACATCACCATTGATGCTATTCAAAGTTTTGACTAGGGAATCCACGTAATCCGTGACGATCACCTCCGTGTCACCTGTGGAGAGATTGCCAGCGCGACCTTTGACTCATGGGGTCGGGAAAGGTCTACCCATAAGAATTTCAAAGGGGGACATCTTTGTTGTTGCTGATGGTGACATTCTAATTTCGGTCAATACGGCAGGCAGCAGGTCAACCCAATTTCTGCCTGTATCAATACACGCCTTATTAATTCGATCTTTGATAATCTTGTTCATGCATTCTACTTGTCCGCTTGCAGTTGGTGCATAGGGCATGTGTAGCTTCCAGGTAATATTAAGTTCTTTGGCTAATAATTGCGTAACTTTGGAAACAAACGGTGTCCCATTGTCACTGTCTATGACCGACGGTATACCAAAACGCGGTATAATTTCTTTAGCCAAAGCTTTCACTACCGTCTGTGCATTTTCTCTTCCACACGGAAAGGCTTCTGGCCACTTGGAGAACCTGTCAACAATCACAAGCAAATATTTATTATTTCCACAAGGAGGCATATGTGTAAAATCAATTTGCAAATGTTGGAATGGTAACTCAGGGTGTGGTAAAGCGTCATATTTAGTTGGCTTGTGTCTGTTGGTTTGAGCACACACCAAACAAGCATCTAATATCAACAGAGTATTTCTTCGAGCATTTGCTATACAGTAAGATCGATTCAACATTTGTATCACTTTCTTTTTTGATACATGTGATACTCCATGATAGTGTCGACATAGCATCACAATTGCAGATGCAGGGAGTGCAAGTCTACCCTGCTTGTCTCTCAATATTCCAGCTTGATCTGGTTTTACTTCATTGTCTGTCCAATGAGTTAAATCAGCTTGTGTAGGATTAGCTTGCAATATTTTGATGTCCAAATCATTAGTCAATGATGAATTCATCATAGGCACCTCTGTGCCTCCTTCGCTTACATGTGGACTTAATGTTACTTCTTTAGCAGCCCATTTCGCAATTTCATCTGCAAATCTGTTTCCTTTGGCTTCATCTGTTTGTCCTGCAGCATGTCCTGCTACTTTGATAACAGCGAGTTTTGATGGCTGTTGTGCTGCACGAATGAGCTCAGCTACAATGCTATGATGAGCTATTGGCTTTCCAGCTGAAGTCTTAAAATCTCTTTCTTCCCACAATTTAGCAAAATCATGGACTATGCCATATGCATATTTAGAATCAGTGTATATATTAACACACTGATCTTTTGCCAGTTGACAAGCTCTTGTCAACGCAATTAATTCTGCTACTTGTGCTGATTTGTATGGCAAAGAGTATGCTTCAATTACACGATCAGGTAATTCAACCATAGCATAGCCAGTTAAGTATGTATTGTCATTTGGTTTGAAGCAGGACCCGTCAATATACCAATGTAGCCCCTCCTCCAGGACAGATGTAGAAACATCTGGCCTGCAGGATGTTGGTGTCTCAATTCTGGCCAGGCACTCGTGGTCGTCACTCTCAAATTCACCTTGCGTCAGTAACCTGATGTGAAGTATGCACAATTAATTTGTGTGACAGTGTACAATTCGTTCAGAATCCTGTACCATGATCGCCGTGGCAGCCACCGCACGCAAACAAGCCGGGAGTCCCCTGGCAACTGGGTCGAGAGTTTTGGCGAGGTACGCAGTCGGGCGAAAAACATTTTTTGTTTGTTCCTGGGCGAGGATTGCTGCGGCCGTCTCGCCGCTCTGGTACACATAGAGATGGAACGCTTGTTTGTAGTTTGGGAGTCCGAGTGCAGGAGGTCTCGTCAAGGAGGATTTCAAGTGTCTGAATGCTTGGTCCATTTCAGATGTCCATGTAATGTTCTCTGAGTCTCCCAGAGTAGCAGTTCGTAGGATCTTGTCGTGGAGGGAGCAGTTAGGCACCCACGCGCGGCAGTAATTAACGAGCCCTAGGAAGCTTTGCATTTGCTTCCGTGTCTTTGGGTGCTTAAAGGTTGCGATAGCTTTCACTCTGTCCGCAGACAGTTGCACCTGGCCCTGCGACAGTTCATGGCCGAGGTAATTGACCCTCCTCTGAACCCACTGCAGTTTCTCTCTAGATGCCTTGAAACCAGCTTCCGCTAAAATGTTGCAGACAATCTTGGAAGCAGCAGCACACATGTCTTTTGATGCCCCAGTAATGAGGATATCGTCCGCATATTGAAGCAAACAGGTGTCTGGAGGAAGTTGAGCATCTTTTAGCGTTGAGTGCACCACAGCAGAGAAAACAGCAGGAGAATCACTGAACCCTTGAGGAAGCCGTGTCCATGTCAGCTGCGAACCCTCCAAGGTAAAGGCGAACAGTGGCTGCGTTCGGCGATCAACAGGAATGCTGAAGAAGGCACTGCAAAGATCCACAACAGTAAAAAATGAGTGCTCAGAAGGAATAGAATTAATTATAGTTTGCACATCAGGTACAATTGGAGCCAATTGTGTTACTAACTCATACATTTTTCTCAAATCTTGAGTTAAACGCCAAGAACCATTTGCTTTCTTAATTGGATTAATTGGAGTATTATAAGGTGAATGAGTTCGGACCAAAATGCCTTGAGCCAATAATTTATCAATAACAGGAAGAATACCATCCACCTTGTCTTTGGAAAGGGGATACTGTTTTTGATACACAGGCCTGTGTGTTTCTAGCTTAGCAAAATAGGGCTGGACATCAATGAATCCTGCTTCCTCCTTATGTTCCGCCCACAGCTTAGGGTTGACTCCCTCAATTTCCTGTTTGAGCTCAGTTGCAGGCTGGTCTTCGAGGAGAGCACTTCCTGTATCAACAGTGAGAGAGTAAGCTGCAGGAAACAGAAGTTGCAGAGAATCATTGTGAAAGTGGAGTTGAATACCTAATTTATGCATCAAATCTCTTCCCATGAGACAAAAGGGGGAATCGGGTATTATTGCAAAAGCATGCATTTTAAACAATGATGGAACATCATTAGAAGTAACCGGAAGACTTGGCGTCATTTCACACTTCACAGCCGTACCAGTTATTCCCACAGAATTTACATGTTTTCCTGTAATCGGGCCTTCATAAACGAGTGAAGAAAGCGATGAGATTGTCGCGCCTGTATCAAGGAGAAAGGCATAAGATTTATGGTCAACATTTAACTCGAAAAAGGGCAAAACAGTTGATACATTTGGATAATGCAAGGAAATCTGTAAAAAGTTATCACAAGCTGATGTAACTGCACTATGATTTAGTCATTTATTTTTCCAAGAGGTAGGGTATGCTGGATTCAGTTTGTCAGTTTTAGCAGAAAAGGGCGCCATCGGTCTTTGTGTGAAGCCCCCAAGGCCCCTCCTCTGCCTTCCTGATTTCTGTAAGTCATAGACTTTTTTCCTACATTGTCGCTCAAAATGTCCAGGTTTGCCACAATAAAAACAGCATTTGTTTTCATTAGCTTGGTAAGTTTTCGGGTCACCTGCAGCGTTCATTTGAAGTATTGCAGGCTTCCCCCTGGAATTTTCAAATGCTCCAGCTGAAGAGAGCTCACGCAAGCGTCGCCCCAATTCATCAACAGAAATTGTGGTAATATTTGGAGTCGTTATCCTTATTAACTGCGCAGTGTCTTTGTTCATGTTATTCAGGAACGTATTCAAGAACAACGGGCAATTTTGATCAACAGGGATAGCAGATTCTTCAACCAATGCATGCCTAAAACGATTAAAAAACGCGACAGGGCTTTCGCCCGCGTTTTGCATCGTGTTTGCAACAAAAGATAAATCTTGTTTCGCAGAAGACACTTTGAGCAAAAATGCCGTCAATTGCTTGAAGAAAACTTTCAGTTTATCTGCACTTGCCCACACCCATTCAGTATCATCAACATTGTCATCATCAGAATCAGCAAATAGAAGTACTTTTGATTTATTAGACATATCAATTGGCTTCGAATCTGATGGTTTAAGAAGTCGCCGAACCGGTGGTGCATCATAGATTGGGTTTAAGTACTCAATTTCTCCGATCATTTCATCCTCCGTAATTTCAGCAGGCAATGTTTTAGTCAAAATCAGGCGATAATCTCGCCCTGTCAATTGACTATATGACATTAGCCGTTTCATTATTGTGACGAACTTATGTGGAAATTTTGATGGATCTGGTAAGTCTTTGCAAATTGCCATTGCCTCAGTTGCACTCAGGGGGGTTATTTTAAATCCATCAGGGACCTGAATAAAAGGGAATGTCTCTGTGTTTGGTAGTCGCGGGTATAAGCGATTAATTGCAGGCTGTGGGGCTGCCGCAACAATTGCATCGTAGGATGGCAAAGAATTTTCAGATTTCTGATTTGCTTGGGAAAAAGACTTAGAACAGTCTAAACCCAGCAGCGGCGGACTTTTTTCCTGTGAAGGAGAAGGAGGGGCCTCATGGCCCTCCCCAACTTGCTCTGGCATGTCAGTTTTCAACTGGACTGGAGAGGCAGATGCACTCACAGAAACAGAGCTATTTTTATCTGGACCCTTATCCCAAAAATTTTTCATGCGTTTCCAAGTTTTAAAAGAATCCTTCATATAATTTTCATCCCATAATGGGTCACCCCAGCCAAAAAAAATCATATCTTTTGCCAAACGAAAATGTTCATCCTTAAACGAACCATCGCGGGGAAACGGATTTAATTGTGTTTTTCCTTCAGACCAACCCGCAAGGTTTGAGAGATATGGTTCCGTATAAAACGCTTTATTATTACGGTTCATAAAGTCTTTAGGGCTTTCCCCTCTTACCGGCCGACTAATTGTTTCACCCATTTGGAACAGCCAACAAAGATCTCTCCTTTGTTTTAAATGCAACCCTTTACAATATTTAGGAAATGTCCAAATAGAATGAAAATAATAGAGACTGCAGTCTTATATTAACTTTTTGATTTTGCCAAATTAAGAGGGAAACAAGAAAAAAAAGGAAAGGGAGAGAAGGAGAAAAAAAAAAAAGTAAACTTAGTATTATCCTTCAATCACCGACAAACAGCTGAGGATATCTCACTTAAAATAGTGTTTTAGAGAGAAAATCTTCAACTCAAAATCATCTATTTTCTTCCCACGCACAAAAAAACGTGAGGATAATCAGCAAAAATAGTACAATGAAAGTAGCTTTTCTTTCATTCTTCCCGCCTTATCAAAAGTACGAGGATATTCATTCAGCATATAATGGAAGATACTGCTCCCATTCTTCCCGTATCAAGAGAATTTACGAGGATGACCTCAAAAAAAATACGGCACGAAAATATAAGGATCAATTTCTCAACAAACAGGCAGAAACAAGCTTAAATTGTATTCTCACCTGTTTGTTTTATGATCCCGGATGCGAGCCCTCAAATTGGAAGATTCCAATTAGTTTGTCCCGTTCCCTTTCGTTCAGTCACTACGACGTACATTAGTGACTAACGAATGGGGGTTTCGCTTAGAAGCCAATCATCTTCTAGTATTCAACAGTGCCCAATGGCAGTGCCAATGCCATGGGCATGCGGAATTTGCATGCGTAACTCCGCCCCACCTCGTGGGTATATAAGGAAGTACGCTGGCAACATCGCATTATGTTTCTGCTTTGGAGCCAAGAGGATCTCTTCACTCCTACAAGCCTGATCTGAGTCTTCGACAGCTTTCGAGACGAGCAGCTTTCCAGAGGCGTTGGTGTTACGGCGCGTTCCAGTGATCATCATACTGCCTGCCTGCTGATCTGCGCAGTGGTCCGCTAGACAGCTGGTGTGTTGTCCCTGGGCGCTTCGGCGTTCTCTGCGAGGCTTTCCTCTCATAAAAGAGCTTACACGTGACGCGTCCTTTTCAGGATGTCTCGTCCGTGTACTTCTGGGTGTGGTCGGTTGCTTTCCTCCTCTGATGGGCACGAACACTGTCTGGTATGTTTGGGCTTTCAGCATGCCCAGACAGCGTTCGTGGATGCGTCATGTTCTCACTGCGGGAACATGACCATCGCAGTGTTGCGGTCAAGACTCCATGACCTTCGTACTGAAGTGAGAGTCCCCTCTACCACACCCCGATCTACTGAGTCCCAGAGGCCCAGTACTTCGGCTGGTGGTCAGGGTGACTTGACGGTTACGGTGTGGAACAAAGCCCCGACGCTCATGCCTCGGGCCACACCCCCGTCTTGCACACTGCAACCCGCGAGCGTTCAGACGCAGATCGCGGGGCCGGCTTCGCCCCCCCCGCGCATCTCGTTTGGCGCTCCGGAGGAGGATGCGATGTCGATCACCGCATCACAAGGTGGGCTCGAGTCCTCTGGAGATGATGACTCGGCTGTGCTGCCGCCCTCGGGCGTGCCAGCATTGCCCGAGTCAGATCCAGAGCTGACAGCCATGTTGTCTCGGGCAGCCGCGAGTTTAGGGATCGAGTGGAACCCTCCACCCTGTCCCGAACGCTCAAGGCTCGACGATTGGTTTTTGGGGGCTCGCGCTGACACCCGTCAGTCCTTGCCCTCAATACCTTTCTTTCCCGAGCTGCATGAGGAACTCACGCGGTCCTGGAAGTCCCCGTTGTCTTCCCGCGACCGTTCGGTGACTTCCTCCGCCTTCTCCGTCCTCGATGGGGCGGCAGCTAAAGGGTACACTGGGGTCCCTCCAGTTGAACGTTCTGTTGCGATGCAACTGTGTCCTCAGAGCGCTTCAACCTGGCGTGGTGATCCTAAGCACCCCTCCAAAGCCTGTCGATTCACATCAACCTTGGTGTCGAAATCGCACAGAGCCGCGGGGCAGGCTGCCGCTTCGCTGCATGCCATGGCGATCCTCCAGGTCTACCAGGCCAGGATCCTCAAGGACATGCACGAGGGTGGAGTTGATCCAGGGCTCTTAAATGAGCTGCGTGCCGCCACCGACCTCGCTCTCTGGGCGACGAAGGTGACCGCACGCTCCCTGGGTCAAGTGATGTCCACAAATGTGGTCCAGGAGCGTCACTTATGGCTGAACCTGGCCGATATGCGGGACACCGAGCGGACCCGGTTCCTCGATGCCCCATATCCCAGGCCGGCCTCTTCGGCGGTGCGGTTGAGGACTTCGCCCAACAGTTCTCAATCGCCCAGAAGCAGACTGAGGCAATAAAACATGTACTGCCCCGGCGGCCAGCTGCTGCCTCCACCCAGCCGCCGGCACAGTCGCCTCAGTCTGCTCCACGCCGAGGACGCCCTCCTAAGGCTCCCGCCCCTCCCACCCGGTCCAAGCAGCAGCCTTCACCCGGGCCGGGTCGCGGAGGAAGCCGTAGGAAGGCGTCCAAGTCCCCTCAGGCCGCCCCGCGCCCCGCTAAACGCCAGGCCAAGCGGCGCTCCTGAGACGGACGGCTCAGGGATGGGAAATTCTTTCGAGGAGATGGTAGCAGGACCACTCCTTCCCCCAGTGGAGGGCCGGGGGAGAATCCTTTGTTCAGCTGCTGGCCCCCGGGTCAGCAGCACCCTATTTTGGTCAAAGAAAGAATTAACACTCCCATCCCTGAGCCCACAGAGTCCGGTGATGACGGTGCACGCCACCCACGGGTCCCGCCACTCGCATCCCACTCTGTCGCCAGCCTCCTGGCAGAGCAGACCCCAGTGGAACGTGCGTCCTTCCCTGGTCTCCTCTGTCAGGACGCAGCTGTCAACCGTGCCCCCGCACCGGGACGCCCCACAGCCTCCCATGTCCGGGCCGGTGACGCTGCATCGCTGCAAGCCCACACCGGGTACGTCTGTACTCCGTATGACCCCGCTGGAGCAGTTTCTGGATGTCTGGCTTCAGCTTCCAGGGCTGTCCCGCTGGGTCCAGCGGACCATCAGGCGCGGCTACGCGATTCAGTTTGCGCAGGTTCCTCCCTGCTTCCGGGGAGTCCGTTCCACTATGATCGGGGCCAACGCCCCCGTCATGCGAGCGGAGATTGCCACCCAACTGGCGAAGGGTGCGATCGAACCTGTCCCTCCAGCCGAGATGAATTACGGGTTTTACAGCCCGTACTTCATTGTACCCAAAAAGACCGGTGGGCTACGGCCAATCCTGGACCTGCGCGTCTTGAACCGTTACCTTCACCGGTTTCCGTTCAAGATGTTGAAAGCGAAACGCCTTTTCGAATGCGTTCGTCCACACGATTGGTTTGCAGCGATCGACCTGAAGGACGCCTACTTCCATGTCTCCATTTTGCCTCGACACAGAAGGGAAGACACTTCGACACTTCGGGTCAACTAGGAGAAGAGCAAACTTTGCCCCGCGCAGAGGATCTCTTTTCTCGGTATGGATATCGACTCGGTCGCCATGTGCGCGCAGCTTTCGAGCGAGCGCGCGCAGTCTCTGCTGACTTCCCTTCGACAAATCGAGGGCAAGAGTGCGGTTCCACTGAAACTGTTTCAGAGGCTCCTGGGGCATATGGCATCTGCAGCCGCGGTAACGCCGCTCGGATTGCTTCATATGAGACCGCTTCAGCATTGGCTACGCGATCGAGTCCCGAGATGGGCAGTCTGGCACGCTCCGGGTACAAGTGACTCGGGCCTGCTTACAGACACTCACCCCGTGGTCGAACCTCAGTTTTCTACGGACCGGAGTGTCCTTAGAACGAGTTTCCAGGCATGTTGTTGTGACAACAGATGCATCATCCACGGGCTGGGGTGCCATGTGCAATGGACAAGCAGCCGCGGGCTCCTGGACAGGACCCCAGCGTCTTCTGCATGTCAATTGCCTCGAGTTACTGGCAGTACGGTTCGCCCTGCACCGCTTCCGAGCGTTGCTGAGGGGTCAACATGTACTAGTCAGGACAGACAACACGGCCGTAGTAGCGTACATCAACCACCAGGGCGGTCTACGCTCCCACCGTATGTCTCAACTCGCCCGCCATCTCGTTTTGTGGAGTCAGAAGCGCCTGAGGTCCCTTCGTGCTGTCCACATCCCCGGAGACCTGAACCGTGCAGCCGACGAGCTCTCACGGATTCAGCCTCTCCCCGGAGAGTGGAGACTCCACCCCCAGACGGTCCAGCTGATATGGGAACGGTTCGGCGACGCACAGGTAGATCTGTTTGCCTCCCAGGACTCTTCCCATTGCTCCCTGTATTATTCCCTGACCAAGGGCACCCTTGGCACGGATGCACTGGCGCACAGCTGGCCGTCAGGGCTACGCAAGTATGCGTTTCCCCCAGTGAGCCTTCTTGCACGGGTACTGTGCAAGATCAGGGAGGACAAGGAGCAGGTCATTTTAGTCGCCCCGTTTTGGCACGGCCAGACCTGGTTCTCAGAACTGCTACTTCTTGCGACAGCCCCTCCCTGGCCTATTCCTCTGAGACCGGACCTCCTCACTCAGAGACGGGGCACCCTCTGACACCCGCGTCCAGCGCTCTGGAAGCTCCACGTGTGGCTTCTGGACGGGACGCGGCAGGTTTAAGTAGCCTTCCACCTGCGGTGGTCGCTACCATCACTTCCGCTAGAGCTGAGTCTACGCGACGTCTCTATGCGTTGAAGTGGAACCTCTTCGTCACATGGTGTTCTTCCCGCCAAGAAGACCCCTGGAAATGCCCGATCGGGTCCGTGCTATCGTTTCTTCAGGAGGGGGTGGAGAGAAGGCTGTCTCCTTCCACCCTTAAAGTGTACGTGTCCGCAATATCTGCCTACCACGATCTCCTGGGAGACAAAAAGGTAAGTCAGCACGACCTGATCATCAGGTTCCTGAGGGGGGCGAGGAGACTGAATCCTCCTCGCTCTCCTCTCGTTCCCTCTTGGGACCTCTCAGTAGTCTTAAGTGCTCTGCAGAGGCCTCCCTTTGAGCCTTTGCTGTCGGCTGAGATTAAGTTCTTGTCTATGAAGACGGCTCTGCTGACCGCATTGGCCTCGCTTAAGAGGGTCGGGGACCTGCAAGCATTTTCGGTTGACGAAGCGTGCCTGGAATTCGGGCCGGCTAACTCTCACGTGATCCTGAGACCCCGGCCCGGATATGTGCCCAAGGTTCCCACCACTCCGTTCCGAGACCAGGTGGTGAACCTGCAAGCGCTGCCTTTGGAGGAGGCAGACCCAGCCTTGGCATTGCTCTGTCCAGTACGCGCTCTCCGCGCTTACGTAGACATGACGCAGTGTTTCAGGACCTCAGACCAGCTCTTTGTCTGTTATGGTGGAGAGCGGAAGGGAAGTGCTCTCTCAAAGCAGAGGTTGTCTCACTGGATAGTGGACACCATTGTTTTGGCTTACCAGCAGCAAGGTAGACCATGTCCCCTTGGTGTGAGGGCACACTCCACCCGGAGTGTGGCCTCCTCTTGGGCTCTAGCGCATGGCGCCTCGCTAACAGACATCTGCAGAGCTGCAGGCTGGGCGACACCCAACACATTCGCCAGATTCTACAATCTCCGAGTGGAGCCAGTGTCCGACTTTGTACTCGCCCCTACGGGTGGCCGGTAATGGACCAGGCTCAGGTGTCTTCGCTTGCTCGCCATTCCACTCCACGGACTGGATACGTGCGATTATTTCCTCAGGTGAGTTCCCCGAGAGCCCTGAGCTCCTCCAGCACTGCTTACGCCGACATCAGTTCAGTCTGCCCTTTCGAGCCCAGACCCTCATGTCCGGCCAGGTGCTCCGTGTGCATGGTTCCCCTCCGGCGACCCCCACACGAGTATTCCCACCGTAAGCCTCCTCAGCGAGCAGGTGTCTTTCCCTTGGCAAGTCCCTGCCACCCCTAGGGTTAAAAATCCACCTTTGGCTGGTACCCTAGAGTTCTTCCATATGCAACCCTCAGCGGGTCATATGTGTACTCTTAAGCCCTCCCTACGGTAGGCATCTTGGCATTCCCTCACTGGGATATGCTTCCCAGTGTACCTTGGTATTCCTGTGATAAGTGGGAGTCCTTCGTCCGTACTAGTCTTACGACAGGGTACTCACACTTACGCAGGGCACTGGATGACAGTTGAGTGGCGTTGCTGTATTGGAACCCCCATTCGTTAGTCACTAACGTACGTCGTAGTGACTGAACGAAAGGGAACGTCTCGGTTACGTATGTAACCCTCGTTCCCTGAGGAGGGAACGGAGACGTACGTTTCCTTTGCCACGTCAGCTGTGCTGCCTGGAACGCGGAGTTCAGTCTTGGCTCCTGCAGCAGTAACATAATGCGATGTTGCCAGCGTACTTCCTTATATACCCACGAGGTGGGGCGGAGTTACGCATGCAAATTCCGCATGCCCATGGCATTGGCACTGCCATTGGGCGCTGTTGAATACTAGAAGATGATTGGCTTCTAAGCGAAACCCCCATTCGTTAGTCACTAACGTACGTCTCCGTTCCCTCCTCAGGGAACGAGGGTTACATACGTAACCGAGACGTTTTCGTGCCCTTCTCAGCATTTATCGGTGATTCAAAGACAATGACTTCTCAGATCTGAGGGAAGCAAAATCTTCAGACTTTAATGGAAATGGAGGCAAGTCTCAGATATAAGACAAAGAAAGAGGTGGAGAACAGACTTATCCAATGGAAAAGAATTACATCATATATATCTCATGTTATAGGAACGTGAGCCGCGTGATAATGTACACAACACATCTGGTAATCATTATTTCCACCGTCCAAACACTAGGGCCCAAATGGTCCTTTCAATGCAAGGAATAGGGAAACTTGGGACTTTTCTCCATTTGAACAGATAGCGCCTTCATATATGAAAAACATATGTCTAGGTTATGTTTCACTTAAAGAGAGAGAGAGAGAGAGAGAGAGAGAGAGAGAGAGAGAGAGAGAGAGAGAGAGAGAGAGAGAGAGAGAGAGAGAGAGAGAGAGAGAGAGAGAGAGAGAGAGAGAGAGAGAGAGAGAGAGAGAGAGAGAGAGAGAGAGAGAGAGAGAGAGAGAGAGAGAGAGAGAGAGAGAGAGAGAGAGAGAGAGAGAGAGAGAGAGAGAGAGAGAGAGAGAGAGAGAGAGAGAGAGAGAGAGAGAGAGAGAGAGAGAGAGAGAGAGAGAGGACAAAGGAAAAAGGCCACACTTCTATTCATTCGAAGTGGAGTAAAATAATGAGGATAATGTGGTTGATTAACTAAAAGATTAATGCTGAGATGTATATAAAAACCTATCAATTATGTATGAGCTCCAGTAACACACACACGTCTCCAAAGTGGATTTACATAAACCATATAAAAGATGCTTACTAAATGTTTATTTAACATCTGACAGGAACATTTTCGTTAAGTATTGCAGATGACATCACAGCATGAAATAGACATCTGATCAGAGTGGTGTGTGTGTGTGTGCTATAATGTAGAGTTCACTCTGGTCAACACTGTTAACTTTACATGAACGTCAGTAATGTTAATAAATCTACATAAAGTAACTAAACATAAGTTATCTTTTTTATTTTTCCATTAGTACTGTTGATAAATTGAGGAACATCAAAACATGAGCAAGTACCTCAACATTTAAGGCTATTGAGCACATAAACTTTTATACTTTTATCAAGGTGTTGTTTAAGATCCAGGTAACGTGAATGTTGTCTGATGTTACAGGGGCAGAAGAGCATGTGTGTGTGTGTGTGTGTGTGTTTTTATCTGGTGGAGACTGGAGAGAGGGTGATGAAGGAAGGCTGTCATCAAAGGCTTTGAGTGTACTACAGAAATGAATAAAACATCAATTTAAATCTTAAGTTGTATTTTATTTTAATTTCAAACAGAGTTATTTCAGCACTTTTCTGATTCTTGATGTCTGTGCATTTGCTGCAGATCTTCTGTGGTGGAGCAGGGCCTGCAAGGCAAGGTGACGGTGGCATGTGTATTTTTTGTGTATTTGATCGTTTACATTTACATTTACATTTATACATTTGGCAGATGCTTTTATCCAAAGCGACTTACATTGCATTCAAGGTACACATTTTACATTTTGTTAGTTCTTGCTTTCCCTGGGAATCGAACCCATGACCTTGGCGTTGCTAGCACCATGCTCTACTGTTTGAGCTACAGGAAAGCTGACGGTGGCATGTGTGTGGGGGAAAAAGTAAAGAGCGACAAACTGGTGGAGACGGCTGCAGAGAGCGAAGCAGAAACCTTCTGCTTATCAGTTCAGTGCTTTAGCCCACTACACCACAAAAGTCATAAAGCTACGATACAAATAGCATGTAATTGTAAAAATAATAAATTAAATATGCCAAGAAATGGTATGCTGACGATGAATTGTAACGAGTTTGAATCGGTTTAAATGTTTTACAGGTAGTCATGCTGATGGAGAGCAGGCACAGCGGCAGTCAGATTGTCCATGTTGTCCATTGTCCACATGTTCTCCCACTCTTGCTTCAGGGTTGTGGGGTTCAGGGGGACATGATGGACGGCTAGTACAGGCAAACGTGTCCACGGTGGTCAACTGCTTCATCAATATAAAGCCACAGAATTGACGGAGCTGTGTTGAGATGGCAGCAGATGTGGGCTTCACTGCCTGTAAATGTGTGATGGTTTGAACAATAAGTTTGAATAAAGCTTTGTTTCATGTGTTGGTGACGTATGATTACTTTTATTCAGTCTTTTACTCATTTATTCATGTTTCTTATTGTTGTCAGTAAATAATATTGTATTAACTCGTGCATTCATTTTTTGCTTGACTGAAAATTGATGTGTATTCACATTGGCTGCATTTGTCTAGTGTGTATTCATGCGTCGCTATGTCATATGACAACAAGTTGCATTTTGCTCGTTTAACTAAAACTGTATAATTTTCAGTAAAAAAAAAAAAAGAAGTAATAATTAAGTATTGATCAACATTTGTCATTATTATTGTAAGTGTTTTAGTGGGCTAGCAATGCAATTCATTCTGGGGTAATCTTCATTTTTAATAGTGATATTTATATTTTCTGAGTATAAAAATCAACAGTTTTCTCCAAAGGTGAGATCCTCAAGCAGCTGAAAGACGTCTCTGTGCAGACGCTGAGGGAAACTACTAGGTCGGGCTGTGGAGTTACTGATGCTTTGAGCTCTCACTGCACCTGTCACTCACAAATATGGGTTTGTATACATTATATACACAGAAAAGAAAAAAAATACAATAACACAGTTAGATATCTTTGAATAGTTCATCATAATGCAACAATATATATATATATATATATATATATATGTATATTTCATAAACCTGAGGGATGAAACGAGTTGAATTTAACAAGAAAAGGAAAATATTTGGAGATTTAGGCCACTTTTGCTTGTGGATAAAATTGTTTGCATGTAAAATGAAATTAAAGGGTTAGTTCACCCAAAAATGAAAATTCTGTCATTAATTACTCACCCTCACGTCGTTCGAGACCCGTAAGACCTCCGTTCATATTCGGAACACAAATGAAGATTTTTTGTTTGAAAGCTGATGGCTGAGAAAGGCTTCATATAGGCCTCCATTGGCATTCAGTACACTTACACTCACAAGACGGATAAAAGGCACTCAAAACATCGTTACAAAGTCCATCTCACCACAGTGACTCTACAATAATCTTACAATGCGACGACAATAGTTTTTGTGTGCAAAAAAAAATCAAAATAACACCTTTTTCCAACTTGTTACTGCCTTCCGTGTGTGCCTCCACGACGCATGCGCGAGAATATGACGCAGATCCGGCGTTCGGACAGATGACCCAGAAGTGATTTGTTTACGAGCAGAGGAAGACGCGCGTATCTCAGCTGTTGGATTCTACATTGATCGTGCTTTAGGTCTCGACGTAGTGCTCAAAATGGGGTTAGAGTGTGCATTTCATGGATTCTCGAACCCCGGCGCTACGTCATATTCTCGCGCATGCGTCGTGGAGGCACACACGGAAGGCAATAACAAGCTGGATAAAGGTGTTATTTTGATTTTGTTTTGCGCACAAAAACTATTGTCGTCGCATCGTAAGATTATTGTAGAGTCACTGTGGTGAGATGGACTTTGTAACGACATTTTAAGTGCCTTTTATCCGTCTTGGGAGTATAAGTGTACTGAATGCCAATGGAGGCCTATCTGAAGCCTTTCTCAGCCATCAGCTTTCAACAAAAATATCTTCATTTGTGTTCCGAATATGAACGGAGGTCTTACGGGTCTCAAACGACATAAGGGTGAGTAATTAATTACAGAATTTTCATTTTTGGGTGAACTAACCCTTTAACAACATATTCAAGAGATGCATGATTGTGGGTTTTCGCAAAGATAAAAAAGGATAAAACTGTGGGTTAGATAGTAGGGTTAATATGTATTATACTACAATCACAAAATAAATGGACAGCTGTTTCTTCAACAAGACCACAAAATTAGCAAGTTTAATCAAAATTAAGATATTTATAGATGAATTCCCAGCAAACACAAAAATGTTGTAAAAACGTTTTTTCACGTTGAGAAAAGGTTGTGATAACGTTTTTATCCGACGTATTTAATACGACAGATGTCAGGGTTTTTTCACGTTATAAATACGTCTTTTTACAACGTTGCAGAAACGTTTTTTAACGTTGTTTTTACGTTAATTAGTCGCCGTGCAACGTTCTAGAAACGTACATATTAAGTCTTACATGGTACTTTCTGCCCAGCAAAACACAAAAAACGTTGTAAAAACGTTTTTTTCACGTTGAGAAAAGGTTGTGATAACGTTTTTATCCGACGTATTTAATACGACAGATGTCGGGGTTTTTTTCACGTTATAAATACGTCTTTTACAACATTGCAGAAACGTTTTTTAACGCTGTTTTTACGTTAATTATAGTCACCGTGCGACGTTCTAAAAATGTAAATATCACGTCTTACTTGGTAGGCCTACTTTCTGTTTCCATCTGTGCTTAGATGCCCCACTGCATGTGTTCTACATCGGTCTTTCGTGATTCCATTGTGAAGTGTAGTTGATATCCATTGGGCTATTACGCTAACTTCCTAAAGTAAAGAAGGCAATTGCCCTGGGCCCCGCATTTTGAGGGCTGATCATTTAAACAATCAGAAATGTTATAAACATGCTGCGACATCTCTGCGTCCCCCCTGGCCGCGATGTCATCCATGGTGCGCGTCCACTGGCGCATTTTCAGTTCATTCAGTTCAATGTTTTAAATTGAAAACACTCGCTTTGCTCTGTCTGCTCTGCACCGGTATGAATGTTCAACCATCGGAAAGAAACTTAGAAACATTAGGGTATAAGCAAATTCTTAATTTAGCATATTACAACATCAATTGATTGATTGATTTCCTGTACGAAAATTAAGCATAGTTTTAGCTACTATGAAAAAAATCACATGGGTCTTGTTTAACTATGTTTTTTTTTAGGTTATACAATATTATGTTATATGTTAAAATAAAGATTCTCGTAAGATTGTTAATGCAACAGTATGGTTCTGTCACGGAATTTTAAAGAGTATTCACGAAGACGAAATAACAAAGAGAACGTCTTTAATCCAAATAACCATTAAAATAATACAAACAAACAAAAAACAACATTGATTAATAATTTGATTATTACACATGGATCTGAAATAATTACAAAGTATAGTTAAATTGAATTAAAACAAATATAAAATGGCATAGCTTAACATTCTACAAGTCTTCTTCGTTTTCAGAGAAGAGGGGAGGAGACTGAAAGTCAAATCATTGCATTTAAATCAGTTGTTTGTGTCTAATAACCAGGGGCGTAGCTAAGGGGGGGAAAGTTAGGACGATTCTAAGGGCCCACACACTTTTGGGGCCCCCAGAGATCGGTTTTATTAGTAGTAACAGTACTAGTAGTAATGTATTATAAATGTATAATCTACCAAAGAGTTAAGGCCTTTGCACACTGAGTCCGAGATTTTCGCATGCGTTTTTTTGTATTCGTGATCCGAAAAATTCGTCACGCACAGAGACCTTGCACACTGAGTCCGATGCGTATTAATGAATGCGTTACGAAAAAAAACGCAAAACAACACAAAATGCCGTCTTCAAGTAGTGATGATTTTTTTGTCCTCTCTCTTAAAAAATGAAAAAGAGGAAATATTGGGTCCATCCACTTCTGCGATCGCGTAGAGAGGAAGGAGAGTTCCTCTTATCAAGGAGCTGCGGGATTATCCAGACCGATTCAAAGTTTACTTTAGAATGTCAGTGACTCCGTTTGATGCTTTGCTAGCGATACTGGAGCCACATATTAAAAAGAAGACCACAAATTTCCGTGACTCAATTTATCCTGAATAATTTTAATAATTTTAAATTTATCAGACCCAACAAGTATGACATTGAGAGAGAAATTGACCCAGAAATCTATCTTTATAATGAACCAAATTGTCAGTATTATACAGAAGAACAATTTAATAGTAAAATCAATATGAAGCAATCTTTATCTGTGATACACTTCAATAGTAGAAGTCTATGGAAAAATTTTGCTAAAATTAAAGACTATTTAAATAGTTTTCCAAAGTTTAGTATAGTAGCGGTTTCTGAAACATGGCTAGATAAGGATAAGGTATTAGATGTAGAGCTAGATGGATATGAATTGTTTGTAATAAATAGGGAAGACAAAAAAGGAGGTGGAGTTGCTATTTATGTGGATTCAAATTTACAATGCAATCTAGTGAATGATATGTCAACAACAATTGATAAGGTCTTAGAATGTGTGACTGTTGAAGTTAAAATTGAAAAACGGAAAAATGTTACTGTTAGTTGTACATATAGGACTCCTGGTTCACCACTTGAAACCTTCAATGAATTTATATCAGATTTGTATCAAAGGCAAAGTGGAAACAAGACCTATATTGTCTGTGGGGACTTTAATGTTGACCTGCTTAATCCGGGAGAACATAGAGGGACCACAGATTTTATTAACACCTTCTATAATATTACATTATTTCCAGTAATAGTAAAACCAAGTAGGATAACAGCATCATCAGCAACATTAATAGATAATATTTTCACTAACGAAATGGATCAAGTAGAAGCAGGGCTCTTAATAACTGACATTAGTGACCATCTACCTGTTTTTGCAGTTTTCCAAAATGTATTTAAAGTAAATTCTAGGCCAACATATGAATCCAGAATTGTGAGACACAGAACACCAGAAGCAATAGAAATATTTAAAGAGGAACTGAGTAGGCAAAATTGGGATGAGGTCAATAGTTATGAAAACCCAAATGAGGCTTATGGTATTTTTCTGGAAAAAATATTAAAGATCTATGATAAATGCTGTCCACTTAAAGTAATTAAAGTTAATCATAAAATACAGAAACCTTGGTTTACTAAAGGCATTATAAAAGCATGTAAGAAGAAAAATATATTGTATAGAAAATTTTTGAAATTTAGAACAATAGATGATGAAAATAAATATAAAGAATATAAGAATAAATTGGTAAACATAATTAGAAACAGTAAAAAAGAATATTATACCAAATTATTGATAGAACATAAAGAAAATATACAAGGAACATGGAAAGTGCTAAATAGTGTAATACATAAAAGAAAATATAAGGGGGAGTATCCAAATCATTTTCTTAAAGATAATAGAATTATAAAAAATATTAATGAAATTGTAAATGAGTTTAATGATTATTTTGTTAAAATTGGTTCTAATTTAGCAAATAAAATGGTGCATCCACAAAATAAATCCATAAACATCGATTCTATCCATAAGAGCTCAAACTCATTTTTTTTATGTCCAACCAACGAAAGCGAAATATTAAAAATTGTGGGATGTTGCAAAGGAAAAAAATCGGTAGATAAAAATGGGTTGGACATGTGTATAGTTAAGAAAATAATGCATAATATTGTTCAGCCTTTTACTTTCATTTGCAACCAGTCATTTAAAACTGGTATCTTTCCTAATGAAATGAAAATAGCCAAAGTTCTCCCGCTACACAAAGATGGAGACAAGCATTTGTTTTCTAATTATAGACCTATTTCTTTGCTTTCTCAATTTTCCAAAATATTAGAAAAGTTATTTGTTAAAAGGCTGGATAATTATATAGAATTAAATAATATTTTAACAGAACAACAATTTGGTTTTAGAGCACAGAGGTCTACAACAATGGCAGTTGTTAATTTAGTTGAAAATATTACACAAGCAATGAATAAAAAACAGTACACAGTTGGAATTTTTTTAGATTTACAGAAGGCCTTCGATACAATAGATCACAATATCTTATTACGTAAATTGCAAAAGTATGGTTTCAGGGGGATAGCACATTCTTGGGTTGAAAATTACTTAACAGATAGGTTTCAGTATGTACATATAAATGGTGTAGAGTCTAATTTGCAGCGAATAAGTTGTGGAGTTCCGCAAGGTTCGGTGTTGGGACCTAAGTTATTTTTGCTTTATATTAATGAGATTTGTAAGGTGTCTGATGTATTCAATTATGTCTTGTTTGCTGACGACACCAATGTTTATTGCTCAGGGCAAAATCTGGAAGAGTTAGTAATGGTAGTGGAGAGAGAACTGTGCAAACTAAAGAGCTGGTTCGACTCAAATAAATTATCTCTGAATTTATCTAAAACAAAATTCATGGTATTTGGTAATAAAATGATAGATAATGATATTAAAATTAAAATTGATAATAATATACTAGAAAGAGTTAATTACATTAAGTTCTTAGGAGTGATTATAGATCATAAAATGGCATGGAAATACCATATACAAAATGTTCAAAAGAAAATATCAAAAACAATTGCAATTTTATATAAATTGCAATATATTTTGAACAAAAGTGCATTATATATATTGTACAGTACTCTCATCACTCCATATTTAACATATGGAATAGAAATCTGGGGAAATACATATAAATCTAGAACTACTCCAGTTTTTCTACTACAAAAGAAGGCCATCAGAATAATTACACATTCCCCATTTAATACTCCAACGAATTCCTTGTTTATCCAGTTGAAAACATTAAAATTCTACGACTTGGTAGATTTGTACACTACTAAACTTGTGTATAAGGCAAGACAACACTCCCTCCCTCATTCCTTGCAAGCTATGTTCAGCTTGAGAGATAGTAATTACGATCTTAGAGGGACATATATGTTTGATATACCATATTGTAGAACTAATTTAAGAAGAAACTGCCCATCAAATAAAGGTGTTCAGCTTTGGAATAGTTTCCCTGATGAATTAAAAAAGGTTAATTCATTAATACAGTTTAAAATACTTTATAAAAGATTGGTAATGAAAAGATATACTGAATAGTGATGTTAATAATAGTAGTAGTAATGATGGTAATGATGACAGTGTTGGTAGTGATAATGGTGGTAATAATAATAATTAATAAAATACACATTGAGAAAATCCTATAATTGTCATATTAAATGAGTGTTAATTAGTGCTGCTTGTGTGGAGTTAAGGGTAGGCATAATATAAGCTTTAGCTTCAGCCTACACCTTTGGTCAATAAGAATGTAAACATTATTATTTTGTTTATTTTATTTAATTCTACTTTTTAATTTTATGGGTGCTTGTATATACATAATTGTATGTATGCACCTGTATGTTTCATGTTTTCCTGTGTAAAATGCTTGCAAATGGAATTTTGCTTGTTGACCAATAAATAAATAAATAAAATAAATAAATAAAATCCTGAACAGAGACTGACAGCCTATGTCGCGCACACACACACACACAGAGCCGGATTAACGCAAAGGCAAACTAGGCACGTGCCTAGGGCCCGATTGGCGGGATGGGGCCCAGACAGAGGGACAAAAAAAAAAAAAAAAACATTAAAATGTACAAATGTCCTATCTACAGTTTATTTCAATATTTATTAATTACCTAAAAATAGTGACGATGTGTATCTTAACCATAGACTGTTACATTACGTCACATTAACGCCAGCCCATGACTGTATTTATTATAATCAGAGCGGGACAACAAAGCTAGCAGGCAGGTGTTTTGAGTAGGCTAACATTCAAGATGCTTTCGGGGTGCGGCAAAACGTAAAAAGAAAAAAAAATGAAGAGGAACAAAAGAAGAGACAGCGGGGGGCTTTATAGAAGTTTCTGTCGGGCAGCCGTCCGACAGCTGTGAACCTGCTCGAGTCAGCAGAGCCAAAGGCCGAGCCATGCCCGGAGACACGGCCCGAAGACGCGGTGGAAGATGCGGCGGAAAATAAGTAAAACATCATTTCCGTGTCAAGTTTTATGCTGCGTTCACACCAAACGCGAATAGAGCGTCGAGCGCGAGTGATTTCAATGTTAAGTCAATGGAAAGGCGCGTTTACGCGCGTCTGGAGGTCCCGCGGCGCGGAAGGCGCGTTTCGCGCGGAACGCAGCATTAAGTTACAAGAAAATCTAATTCAAAATGATAAAAGATAAAAACAAATGTAAAAAAAGAAATAAATCAATAAAAGAATAATGGCATGGCCCTACTTTACATATGATATAATAATCATGTATGGCTCCCATAATTGTACAAAGTCCTTTATTTTACTCTTGGAGATATAAGTCAGCCTTTCCAGTCCAATGCACTCTGAAAGTTCTTTTATCCATTGTTTTATAGAAGGTGCTTCCATGCTCTTCCAGTTCAGCAATGGCTCTTCTGGCATGTAACAATCCAAAGTCCAGTCTAGTGTGTTTCTTTGTTTGTGAGAAACCTGTAGGATATATTCCCAGTACACAAAGTTTGGCACAATGTGGTATTTTAAGATGAAACCGTTCTGACAAACATTTTATGACATCCTTCCAGAAGTTCTGTATATCAGAACATTCCCATAGACAGTGAATTAGAGTTCCTTTATAAATTCCTTTATAAAATATATATCAGGAATATTGCTAGACAAATGATTGAGTTTTTCAGGTGTTAAACCCTTGTCAACCATTTATACTGTAATAATTTAAGCCGCGTGTTTATGATTTGTTTTTGCGCCTTTAAACATGCTTCAGTCCATTCAAATTCCTCTATTTATTCTTGAATGGCTTTCCTCCTTTCTTTTAATTTGTCTACAGCAGACTTTTTTGAGTTAGACATTATAATATTTTGACAATTGGCCCTTTTCACCTCTTTTTTCAATTATTTCCTCAATTAATGACAGTTTGGGAATGTACATAATATCTGTAGACCTGGAAGACATAAAACTTTTAAGCTGTGAATATTTAAAAAAAAAAATGTTTTGAGGGAATCTGGTGTTTATCACACAATTCTTGAAATGTAAGAAGTATACCATCCATATACAAGTCTTTAATAGTCTGAATACCTTTAGTTTTCCATAGTTTAAATCCTCCATCATTATATTTATTATTATTTAGTGTTAGACAGTTTCTAAATGGTCTTGATGAATGTGAAGGGGTCATGTTTCCCTTCTTGTTGTTAATTACAACATTTATAAATGTTGTAAGCTATTGCATTTTGCAGAAAATCTTAATTAAATGTGTTGATTAAATGTAAACAGAGCAAATAAGATAAACTTATTTGCTCTGTTTACATAGTTTACTGATACCTATTGGTTATTTACTGGTACTACTGCCTTAACAATGACACTCCCAATGGATGAGGATAATTTAATAGCATTTAATAGAGCCGTGTAATGACGTATAAATAATGAATATCAAAAAATAGTCTGATAGACTGTTTAATATACAACACAACCAATTTGTAACCAAAGACTAAAATGTGAATTCACTTTTATTAGTAACTTTGGTAAGTTTCAGATTTCAATTCATAAATAACATCGATGGAGGGGGGCCCAAAAAATGCAGCCTGCCTAGTGTAGTCCATTTATTTAATCCGGCTCTGCACACACACACACACGGTTTACAGGGACTTGGTGTGCTATAATTATAGCTGTGATATAATAATATTTGTAGTATTTTAGATACAATAATATTTGTATATGTAGGGTATCTGAGCACTGGCGATTCATTCACTACCATTGCCAGCAGTTTTAGGTTGGGCATCAGCACTGTGGGAAAAACGGATGCGAAAAACGGATGAGAAAAACGCAGAAAATCGAACCTGTTCCGATTTTTTTTTTGACGGACGAAAGTTTCGGAGGCAGTGTGCAAGAGTAATTGACATAACGTGATGTCAAATTTATTTTTTGACGTGCGAAAATTTCGCATGCGAATTTCGGACACAGTGTGCAAAGGCCTTTACAAATATAAAAAAAATGATGGCGCTTTTCCGGCAAAATCCAGCAAAAAGCTCCACTCATGAACCGCTCACACTCACCGTTAAAACTACGTTCACTCATATCCCACTCCGACATGACGTGCTATAATTGTTGCAGCCATTAAGGTATTTATTTTTATATTTATGTTTAAATATTATAATGTGGGTTTTTTATGTCTATGTTGTCTATCTATGTCGTTTATGACAAGTGAACAGCATGAGATAGGACACATCATAAGATGAATGGAGTTGATCAGACATGATTGATTGACCACTTCATTAAGTTTTGTTTTGTATAAATTTTATCTTAATTTTAATCAATGTTTCATCAGCCAATTGGGGCATTCTGGGTTGAGCGAGCAGAGCTTAATTGGTCAGTATTATTAAATTGCAGACAAAGATTTTGGATAGCTAGGTTGGTGTGGTAGAGGGCCCAACATCATGTTCTTTCATAGGGCCCAAAATTGCTAGCGGCGCCCCTGCTAATAACAGTTATCTAGTTCATCATCTCAGTGAAACTATTAATTTGTGTAACAACATATGAAAGTGTACCTGTCCAATCTGGGTCTGTCAAAGAAGAAGAAAAAAAAAAGGCATGATTATTATTGACTGTTCTGGTATAGAAAGATCATGCTGTTGTGTTTTGGTGATTAAACCAAATGTTCTCATTACATATTACAAAATTCTTGCGTTTTTAATTTTGAAATAATAAAAAAATTAGACTGAAAATATGTATAGCTAAATACTGTACCACTCTAAAAAGTCAGTTCGTATTCAATTACTGATTTAGGCTTGGCCGACATTCAAATCTTAAAATGAAAAAATTAAATTAGAGCTTGGGCTACAGATAAGTGAGCCTCAATTATGAATTATTTGAGCAAACACTGACATAGCAAAATAAGAAAAATAATATATTACCTCATCATCTTCTGCTGTGGGCAGAGCAATCTTAAAATAGGAGCACAATTTAAAAATAAATTAGGCTATGTAAGAAATTTAAATTGTAAGAAAATCTAATGTACGAAATTGCTTTTTAAAAAATAAAATACAAAAGCAATTTAATTAGACAAATCTTTCTAATCATGGGGGCCTCAGTAGTGACACGAGTCACACACACACACACACACACACACACACACACACACACACACACACACACACACACCATTTATATAGATCAGTGGTCCTGACCCATAACGTTACAAGTCCGAGTCTGATCACGAATTAATTTAATAACACCTTCTCCAGCCTCCTCACTAGTTTAGATGGGTTCATGCAAGTTTACACAAATGGCAGCATCATATCACGAGAATGATTCTTCTAATTTTATTACATTCAGCGATAGATAATGGATAGTGTATTTCTGGTATCAGTGTCGCGCTGTTGTTGAGGCTCGCGCTGCCTGACTGTTTGTGAGAAACTCTCATGGAGAAATAAAATGAGCGTAATGGCAAACGTAAAGAAATTCACATAAGAAACATACTGAGGTCAAAATGCAACATGTTTAGTTTATTTATACATTTACATTTTTTTGAGTATTTTCACGAGTGCACGTTACATTACAAGTTCAACAAACAAGTTGTAAAGTTACTTACATTTTAGACACAATTTTCACTGTTTTGTTCAGTTTCACCAACGAAAAACAAAGTTGACAGCAGAAGTAATATAGTTCGCGTTCTCCCAGCGACACTCCGCATGTTGTTGTTTTGTTCCAGTGCTTTGAACCAGTCGGTTGAGATGAAGTGACTTACCGCCACCTACTGGTGGTTTAGTGTATTTAAATGTAATGTTATGTGTTTTAACATTTCTTATTCGTATAGGCCTATTCAAAATTGTATTTAAAACATTAATCTCATAACATTATTTTTTGCCATTGTAATTTTACACTGTAAATTTTTTAATTTGACTGGTAACAGCCCTATAGTAAATTCTTGACATTTGTAAGCTGTACTTTTAAGAGCACTGATGAATATATTACTTCAGAATAAATTGTTAATACCACCAACAAGCTTGGTGATATCATATGATACTTTGTGGGGATAAATTGGGCTTTTATTGTCACATTACACTGTAGTAGACATCAGTGAACATTTCAACTAGCCTGTGTTATGAAAGATACAACAGAATGATTTGATATACTATTTTACTTTATGCAATATGTGTAAAATGGCCATACATAAATTAAAAAAAGAAGTGTACTAATGGGAGTAGTAATTGGCAACATTTTCATTAGAATATCTAATATTTCCTGGGAATATTGATATATGAGTTATTTTCCTCTTCCTGTCTTCCAAAATGCCTGATTTACATGCTTTAAGTGCTTTTAAGCTGCTCTGAGGTCCACTACAGTCGAGGTCCTGTTTAGTAACATAAGTAAGTTTATTAAGTCATATGCTGATTTTGAAACCCCATAATAATTTTCAGAGATATTGATTTACAACAAACTATTTAAATGATAATTGCAAAATGTAATCATATTTCCATAAGACTGTAAAATGTGATCCTTCAGTCAGTGCCAGTCATATTTAGAGACAGAAGAGGGAGTGGTCGTGGTGAAACCTCCAAAATGGTATCTCTGAAAATCCCTGAATGTGCTCTTTACAGGACATCCAGACTTAAAAATGTGACGCGTATGGTGTCAGAAAAAAAAAAATCACTAAAACATAATGTCCATACAGTTAACAAAATGCTACGCTTGTGTCTCGGGATATTTTGTTTTCTTTTTCCATTAAATATTACATATACGTATGTAATATATTGTGCATTTCCATCACAGATTTGGTCTTAAATTTCATGTAAGGTGGTATTAAAAAGGTCTTAAATTTAACTTGTTCATATCTGTAGACACCCTGTATAATCCGTCAATAAGGATACAGCAAACCAGTTCAACTTACCTGCCTATGGTTTTGGCAAAGTCTGAGATAAATGAACCGGCGGCGCCGGGTTTGAAACCCCATCATCTCCTCCAGTAACACATAAAAAATAAAAATAAAAAGTAGCAATTCTGGCTCCATAGTTGTCAGGATGGCAGCTCTCCTCTCACAGTTTGGTTCCCAAACCTGTCCTGGAGGTCCACCAGCCCTGCACATTTTGTATGTCTCCCTATATCTGATACACCCACTTCAGGTCTTGCAGTCTCTACTAATGAGCTCATGAGTTGAATCAGGTGTGTTTGATGAGGGAGACATACAAAATGTGCAGTGCTGGTGGTCCTCCAGGACAGGTGACAGGAGCGGTAATAGGGAACACCTGGTGGCTCAATTACCAATTACCAATGAAGGCTACATTTGGAGCCTCCTTCGAAGGATGCAGCCCCTGAATCGGGACACAGCTAAAGAGTGAATGGTGACTGGGTGCATATATAGTGAGAGTCTCTAATGAGTGAATGGTGACTGGGTGCATATATAGTGAGTCTCTAATGAGTGAATGGTGACTGGGTGCATATATAGTGAGAGTCTCTAATGAGTGAATGGTGACTGGGTGCATATATAGTGTGAGTCTCTAATGAGTGAATGGTGACTGGGTGCATATATAGTGTGAGTCTCTAATGAGTGAATGATGACTGGGTGCATATATAGTGAGAGTCTCTAATGAGTGAATGGTGACTGGGTGCATATATAGTGAGAGTCTCTAATGAGTGAATGGTGACTGGGTGCATATATAGTGAGAGTCTCTAATGAGTGAATGGTGACTGGGTGCATATATAGTGAGAGTCTCTAATGAGTGAATGATGACTGGGTGCATATATAGTGAGAGTCTCTAATGAGTGAATGGTGACTGGGTGCATATATAGTGAGAGTCTCTAAAGAGTGAATGGTGACTGTGTGCATATATAGTGAGAGTCTCTAATGAGTGAATGGTGACTGTGTGCATATATAGTGAGAGTCTCTAATGAGTGAATGGTGACTGGGTGCATATATAGTGAGAGTCTCTAATGAGTGAATGGTGACTGGGTGCATATATAGTGAGAGTCTCTAATGAGTGAATGGTGACTGGGTGCATATATAGTGAGAGTCTCTAATGAGTGAATGGTGACTGGGTGCATATATAGTGAGTGTCTCTAATGAGTGAATGGTGACTGGGTGCATATATAGTGAGAGTCTCTAATGAGTGAATGGTGACTGGGTGCATATATAGTGAGAGTCTCTAATGAGTGAATGGTGACTGGGTGCATATATAGTGAGAGTCTCTAATGAGTGAATGGTGACTGGGTGCATATATAGTGAGTGTCTCTAATGAGTGAATGGTGACTGGGTGCATATATAGTGAGTCTCTAATGAGTGAATGGTGACTGGGTGCATATATAGTGAGAGTCTCTAATGAGTGAATGGTGACTGGGTGCATATATAGTGAGAGTCTCTAATGAGTGAATGGTGACTGGGTGCATATATAGTTAGTCTCTAATGAGTGAATGGTGACTGGGTGCATATATAGTTAGTCTCTAATGAGTGAATGGTGACTGGGTGCATATATAGTGAGTCTCTAATGAGTGAATGGTGACTGGGTGCATATATAGTGAGAGTCTCTAATGAGTGAATGGTGACTGGGTGCATATATAGTGAGTGTCTCTAATGAGTGAATGGTGACTGGGTGCATATATAGTGAGAGTCTCTAATGAGTGAATGGTGACTGGGTGCATATATAGTGAGAGTCTCTAAAGAGTGAATGGTGACTGTGTGCATATATAGTGAGAGTCTCTAATGAGTGAATGGTGACTGGGTGCATATATAGTGAGAGTCTCTAATGAGTGAATGGTGACTGGGTGCATATATAGTGAGAGTCTCTAATGAGTGAATGGTGACTGGGTGCATATATAGTGAGAGTCTCTAATGAGTGAATGGTGACTGGGTGCATATATAGTGAGAGTCTCTAAAGAGTGAATGGTGACTGTGTGCATATATAGTGAGAGTCTCTAATGAGTGAATGGTGACTGGGTGCATATATAGTGAGAGTCTCTAATGAGTGAATGGTGACTGGGTGCATATATAGTGAGAGTCTCTAATGAGTGAATGGTGACTGGGTGCATATATAGTGAGAGTCTCTAATGAGTGAATGGTGACTGGGTGCATATATAGTGAGAGTCTCTAAAGAGTGAATGGTGACTGTGTGCATATATAGTGAGAGTCTCTAATGAGTGAATGGTGACTGTGTGCATATATAGTGAGAGTCTCTAATGAGTGAATGGTGACTGGGTGCATATATAGTGAGAGTCTCTAATGAGTGAATGGTGACTGGGTGCATATATAGTGAGAGTCTCTAATGAGTGAATGGTGACTGGGTGCATATATAGTTAGAGTCTCTAATGAGTGAATGGTGACTGGGTGCATATATAGTGAGTGTCTCTAATGAGTGAATGGTGACTGGGTGCATATATAGTGAGAGTCTCTAATGAGTGAATGGTGACTGGGTGCATATATAGTGAGAGTCTCTAATGAGTGAATGGTGACTGGGTGCATATATAGTGTGAGTCTCTAATGAGTGAATGGTGACTGGGTGCATATATAGTGAGTGTCTCTAATGAGTGAATGGTGACTGGGTGCATATATAGTGAGAGTCTCTAATGAGTGAATGGTGACTGGGTGCATATATAGTGAGAGTCTCTAATGAGTGAATGGTGACTGGGTGCATATATAGTGAGAGTCTCTAATGAGTGAATGGTGACTGGGTGCATATATAGTGAGAGTCTCTAATGAGTGAATGGTGACTGGGTGCATATATAGTGAGAGTCTCTAATGAGTGAATGGTGACTGGGTGCATATATAGTGAGAGTCTCTAATGAGTGAATGGTGACTGGGTGCATATATAGTGAGAGTCTCTAATGAGTGAATGGTGACTGGGTGCATATATAGTGAGTGTCTCTAATGAGTGAATGGTGACTGGGTGCATATATAGTGAGAGTCTCTAATGAGTGAATGGTGACTGGGTGCATATATAGTGAGAGTCTCTAATGAGTGAATGGTGACTGGGTGCATATATAGTGAGAGTCTCTAATGAGTGAATGGTGACTGGGTGCATATATAGTGAGAGTCTCTAATGAGTGAATGGTGACTGGGTGCATATATAGTGAGAGTCTCTAATGAGTGAATGGTGACTGGGTGCATATATAGTGTGAGTCTCTAATGAGTGAATGATGACTGGGTGCATATATAGTGAGAGTCTCTAATGAGTGAATGGTGACTGGGTGCATATATAGTGTGAGTCTCTAATGAGTGAATGGTGACTGGGTGCATATATAGTGAGAGTCTCTAATGAGTGAATGGTGACTGGGTGCATATATAGTGAGAGTCTCTAATGAGTGAATGGTGACTGGGTGCATATATAGTGAGAGTCTCTAATGAGTGAATGGGGACTGGGTGCATATATAGTGAGAGTCTCTAATGAGTGAATGATGACTGGGTGCATATATAGTGAGAGTCTCTAATGAGTGAATGGTGACTGGGTGCATATATAGTGAGAGTCTCTAATGAGTGAATGATGACTGGGTGCATATATAGTGAGAGTCTCTAATGAGTGAAATGTGACTGGGTGCATATATAGTGAGAGTCTCTAATGAGTGAATGGTGACTGGGTGCATATATAGTGAGAGTCTCTAATGAGTGAATGGTGACTGGGTGCATATATAGTGAGAGTCTCTAATGAGTGAATGGTGACTGGGTGCATATATAGTGAGAGTCTCTAATGAGTGAATGGTGACTGGGTGCATATATAGTGAGAGTCTCTAATGAGTGAATGGTGACTGGGTGCATATATAGTGAGAGTCTCTAATGAGTGAATGATGACTGGGTGCATATATAGTGAGTGTCTCTAATGAGTGAAATGTGACTGGGTGCATATATAGTGAGAGTCTCTAATGAGTGAATGGTGACTGGGTGCATATATAGTGAGAGTCTCTAATGAGTGAATGGTGACTGGGTGCATATATAGTGAGAGTCTCTAATGAGTGAATGGGGACTGGGTGCATATATAGTGAGAGTCTCTAATGAGTGAATGGTGACTGTGTGCATATATAGTGAGAGTCTCTAATGAGTGAATGATGACTGGGTGCATATATAGTGAGAGTCTCTAATGAGTGAATGGTGACTGGGTGCATATATAGTGAGAGTCTCTAATGAGTGAATGGTGACTGGGTGCATATATAGTGAGAGTCTCTAATGAGTCAGTATTCTGGTGATTGTGAACGAGTGGGCGGCTCCTGGTGAGTCCTGATGATTGTGGCTGTGATATGTGACTGAATCTGTGACAGTGACATAGCGATGCATGAATCCACACTAGATCAATGCAGCCGATTTGAAAACATATCAATTTTCTGTGCCAATTCTGCAGCTTTTTTATTTTGGTTAAGCAGTTGATCACCGTGAACACCTTCGTCTGTCCTATCCGTCCATCATGTCCCTCATTGCTGCTCTTCTCTACGGGGACATCGTTGATCCAGAGCAGTGGTTCCCAACCTTTAGTCTGTGAAGCCCCCCTCCATACATATATACCATTTATACCATGGTCATTCACCAGCATTGACAACTTAAAGCTGTAATTGATGTTTGCGACGCAATACTTGACCGGAAAGGAAAAAACTGATGGTTATTTTCATCAGGTATGGCTTGTTATATCCAGCATTCTGTCCACTTTGAATCAGACACACTGTTCCGTGGGGGTAAATCTGCATTTTTTGGCTGGGTTCCCCTGCTACAATTCGCATTCCCAAGGCTAAATATCACTTTATTGGGTGATTACTTTATTCACATTAAACCGTTTTATTGCACACCTTCCAGCCGATCAGTGTCTAGTATTCAGACAGACCATGGTATAAAATTAAGAAAACACGTTAGTACTATGATTAACATATAAACGCAGGCTAAATATTAATAATGACCGATGATGAAACACATTGATAGGCTTCTTACCCTCCTCTGAGGCGGTGGTTGTGTCTTCAGTCTTGGCATGTCTGCGGCACACATTTCTGATATACAATGGTACGCTGATCCAAAATCCTCCAACCAAGTGAAATCGTATGATCTGAAGCCGTACACAGATCAGAAAGCTGTGCAATTCAACGATCTGGAAATGAAAACAGATCAAGACGGATGTAAAAGTTCACAGTGAGCAATGAAAATGCAGGTTGATGCTGATAGGAAACCGTATACTGACACTGAAGTGCATCTGCGAAGGCAATGAGTCAAAGTGAGAAGAACACAGAGGCTCTGGAACCTCCAGTGCTGTGATGTCACAGATAGAATGCATTCCGATGATGTCACACAGCAAACAGCGCTTCAGTGCAAGTGAAGGATTATTGTTTTGATTTAAAAACTGAAGTGACTTGTGTTTATATCAGGCCGTGGGCCGGACCACATGTTGTGTTTATATGGTTTCCACAAGAAGTCCATGAGAGGATTGTAGATTAGGACACTTGTGGCACCGCCTTCCCGGGATGCTTTGCGGTAGGGCTGTCACGATATTCGATTTTTCACACCACGGTTATTGTGGAGGGGAAAAAAATCACGATATCGATATATTGTGATATCTATAGAAACCCTGGGGGAAATTTTTACTTTGTTTATTTAGTTTTTCTTTTTTACCCAAAAAACATATTTGGATACTGATAAACACAGGGTAATACTGTTACTGATACATCTTCTTTGAAGCTCCCTATGAAATAACAAGAGTAAATATTAACATAAATGTTATTGGCCATGACTAGATTTTTTAATCTCATAAATTGTTGTTTAAATAAATTGGTTTAATAAATCATAAATGATGGTTTAATAAATCATAAATTGTGGTTTAAAAAGAGCAGGGATTCACTTGCTCAAGAAACACAAGCTGATCTTTCAGCTCTGCAACTATTAACAAAAAGTGTCACTCCAAGATTCTTAACTTTAACAAGATGCAAAAAAGGGGCGTTTTGAGGTTTGAAATCCACCACTCACAATAGATGTGGTGACGCAATGGAGGTGCAACCAATAAGGTAACACTATAAAAAACAATCCTAATTTTACAGAAAAAACTTCAGTTTTTTACAGTATTTTCTTGTAATTTTGAATTATGTTTAAAACGATGTAAAATTACAAACAATATCTAAATAAACAACTTGACTGTTATTTTAAGGATTATATCATTAATGACAAATTACAGTAATTCTCATTTTTTTATACAGGAACATCACTGTTATTTTTCTGTTTTCATAAATAACATACAAATTCATGTAAAATTACAAACAATGTCTGTAAATTAACAACTTGACTATTATTTTATCATTAATGACAAATTACAGTAGCCCAATTCTCATTTTTTTATACAGGGAAATTACCCTATTATTTATACAGTATTTTTCTGTTTTCATAAATTACTTACAAATTCATGTAAAATTACAAACAATGTCTGTAAATTAAGAACTTGACCTTTATTTTATCATTAATGACAAATTAGAGTAATTCTTTTTTTATACATGAAAATCACTGTATTATTTATACAGTATCTATACAAACAATATCTGTAAATAAACAACTTGACTGTTATTTTAAGGATTATATTATTAATGACAAATTACAGTAATTCTCATTTTTTATACAGGAACATTTTTTTTTCTGTTTTCATAAATTACATACAAATGTATGTAAAATGACAGAAATAATCTGTAATAAAATATTTAGCTCATTGTATTAAAGGTTTATGTCCATACTAACAATTTAACATTATTCTTTGTAATTCTAAAGTAAATCTTATTAGTTTTATATTTACACTGTAAAAAATAAAAACCTAAAAAACGATCAAAATACTGGCAGCTATAGCTGCAAAACAAAAACCGTAAAATTAAAGTAAAATATCTTAAGTCAAATAAAGTTCAAAACCTTCACAGAAATTTACATTAAAAGTTTTAGAGAAAACACTGTTAGTTTACAGATTTTTCCTTATTTAAATCAAGATATTTTACTTTAATTTTCTATTTTACAGTGTAGGTGTATTTTTACATTCAAACTGTAATTCTGGATACATAAAGCAAACTAAATATCAAACAATAATTGGTTTTAAAGAGTACAAATCTGCACTGCTCTCCAGGTTGAAACTTCCAGGCCTCTGCCCACACCACAAAACACCATTTGACCAATTAATTAAATATAACAGCAAATAAAAATAAATATACACATTTTCCAACTGTTGTTTAAAACAAGTTTTTTTCTATATTTGCATGGCTATTTGCTGTCTTTCCGTGTTCTTTTGAGCGTGATTGGTCAATCTGAACGTCATCCAGAAATCTGGCCAATGACAGTGCGCGCCTTCAGTTTGAATTATACACCCGTTGGAGTTGCTCGTGGCTCGCGGGGACGCGACGCGATCGCGGCTTCTAATCTTCAACAGGACTGCTTCGTCGGTCTATTAATGGCATTGCATGGACCATTTAAACCTGTTAAAATCTTATTTTGGACGAATTTTGATTGTGGGATGTCGACTGAGAACGAAAAAACATGAATACGAACAGACTAAGTTTCCAATGGCGGACAGCAGACGGCAGAAGGTAACGTAAATCCCTTTATATTTTTTCTACTGCTCATCAAGATATAACGTTAGTGCATTAAAGTCATATGCTAATCATGATTAACTTACATATTCTGTTTCTGTGTTTTGTTGTGTTGTAATATTGTTAAGATAGGGCTGGGTGTTATGACGATCTGATGATACTGACTATTGTTAGCGATTTTGCAGTACGTTAAACGTTAACATTACCTTTTTATATCCGGAATGTGAATATAGCGTATATAACGCAGCACTGACTGTACTAAAACTTTTTGACATTTTGACAAGGAAACATGCATGAATGTAGAATAATGAACGGGACATGCATGTGTTAAAATAAGCCTCTCTCAGACAGCAGGCGATCCCGAAATCAATTATCTTTCTGTAAAATGCACACAATTATCTCAGAAACCCTGTCATGTAAGGTATTCACTTGATTTAAACAGTCAGTTATGTCTAAAGTAAAGTCAAACAGTTCAAGTTAACGTGGGGAAACCCGGATGTGTGTCATTCTGTGCATCCGTTCTTAAAGGGGCTGCAGCTTTGTCATAATTTTAATAAAACAAAAGAATAGAGAAGACCTTCTGCTTCTTTAAGAATCAAGTGATATTAATTAATTGAATATCATACAGTGAAGACTTTTAAAGCAGTATTATTCTGTAGCATTTTAATAAAATATCCATCAAAATAAATATATTGTGATATCGTTATTGTAAAATAAAATTTCTCATGTATGTATAATTATATGGTCATAATGCCCATCCCTACTGTCAGCTAGTTTTAAGATCAAGCTTGTCATAAAATGTAACAGAGTTTTGGAATGAATAATCTGAGATCATGTACTCATTCAGCAGAGAGGACAGGAAACCACCATACTTGGACTCTGAAGAATTATAGGCAAACCAGGATTTTGGATCTACTGTGAAGTTTTTGTATGGGCCTGGTGAGTATGTTTTGCAAGTCCATGTCCGTAAGTTGATAATTAATATTAATGTTTTATCAAACAAATTAATATTCATTTGTGTGTGTGCATGTTTCTTCCCCCCTCATGATCCAGAAGTTTTGGATCCCTGATCCTGAAGAACTTTTACAGATGTTGACCCTGAATGTGTAAAAGGTAATCTTAAAAATGTTGTCATTATTTTAATGTTCTCTGTTTTTTTCTGTAATGTAGACGCATGCGTTTTCTGTGAAGTTGCTTTGAAACAATATCAGGGTTTTTCCTACATTGAAAATTTTTTGCCGGCCGCCAAAACAAATTTTTGTCCCGCCAAAGCCTTATTTGATCAGTTATTGTGATTTATGAGTGATGTAGAACAGATGACTGCTGCACTTGAGTTAACTGAGTGACAGAGAGAACGACCAGTGAGCTCATCCCTCGCTCGCACTCTTTCTGTCTTCAAAATAAGCATTCTTAGCTTTCTAATGTTTCACATATAACGTTAATCAAAATCAAAAGGTCGGAAGACCGAATCCATGTTGCACGTGGCGCTATCAGACGATGTCTTCCTTTAATTACCGCTGGGTGTGAAATGCGCTCAAAAAACATTGACTGATTCTCTGACCAGCGGACATAAAGCATACTTTAAATAAACAGGAAACAAATCCTATCCGGTTATGAAGTGTTTTCTGTGTGTTGACAAATCTTTCGCGATGTTCTAAAGACGGGATTCACACACAACGCGTCTGCTAATGTCCGATTCGCGACCTAATGGCTCCTCTGAACTGAATCATTTTAACGACTGGTTAGAACTGATCTGTCCAACACTGAACTCACGAATTAGTTTAATCATTTACTCAGAACAACACCTGAAATGAGAACACAAGTGTGCTTACCCACTTTAGCAAGAGTGGATAGTAAGAATTATTTTTAATTATCAACAGTCTTTCAGCTTATTTATGTGGACAATGTGTAGTAAAATAAATAGCCTAAAATCATTTAGTTTAGACTGGAGTGAGGTGAACCCAGAACAAATTTTTTGTTAGCTAGCTGATTGTATATGGCAGAAAATTGTATATGGCAGAAAATTAGGCTATTTGTTCATTTTTTTAATACTATTTTTTTTAATATTGATATGATTACCAAAACAATTATCAGTAAATAGTGTAAAAATGAGGAACAAAAACAAACATCAAGGTATCAAAATAAGATAAGCAAAAGTTACAAACTTTCTTTGAATTTATTTCAAATTTATTGTCAGTATTGCGCTTGCAGATCAAGTGGGTAGGGTATTTTTTTTTTACCGTGCGTATGTGTGTGTATGAATGACCATGTCTGTCAGCCACCACCGAAGACCATTTTTGACCCAGGAAAAACCCTGAATATGTATTGTGAAAAGCGCTATACAAATACATTTTAATTGAATTGTTTTACTTACTTTTATTGGCATTAACTATATATTATTAATGTATTATTTGGCAGGTCGCAAGACGTATTTTATTTTGTGAGACTTTGCTGAGGAAGTATTCTTTGGCTCAGTCTGAAAAGGCCCAGAAAAGAAACACTATGAAGAACATCACACAGAACCGTCAGAGAAAGAGACGGGTAAGTTAAGAAACCGGTTAAGCTTTTTCCCTCCAGAATGTTACTATACTCCTCTCTGAGTTTTAATGGTTAATTTACTGTCATGTTTTGCAGTTGCTGGAGACCAGGTCCAGGGTTGCACAAACCAACACAGAACCTGTGGAAGACCGCAACTATAGACCTGATGAAGATGAAGATGATGCTGTTGTTGATGGAAGGCCAGTGTGGATGGTTAGGCTAGCTACTACAAACCAGACTAGACTGACCCACGCTACGCATCACATCACCAGCCCATCATGCCAGTTTGAAAAAATGTTCAAAACTCAAACAACATTGTGTTAGAGTTGGTCACAATTATTTTATAATTATAATTTTAATATTCAATTGTTCCATTTTATATTTTCTTTATTCCTATGTTTATATACTTATACTTTTATTGGTTCCCAAAAATAGAGTATTTACATATATTTTATATACACTTTTTAATTTATAGATTTCTTTGTCTCGTTTTATATTGTATACTTTGTATGTTTGTTCCTTTTTAGATGTCCATGTTGCTTTTGATCTCCATGTTTTGTATTGTTGTTCCTCTTACGTCGCCTTCCTTTAGAAACATTTTGTTCACTTATCTTTTCCCCCATTCATTTTAATGTGTGTTTATAATGCTCTTTGTTCTTTTTATTTGGTTATATTGTTTACTTGGAATATTTATATGTATTTTAATATATTTTATATACACTTTTTTGTCTTATAAATTTATTGTTCTCATTTTATATTGTTTAATTTGTATATTTATTCTTTTCCTTTTTATGTTCACTGTGTATTTTATTCCTTTACATCTCTGTCTTTTAAATGCATTTTGTTCATTTTTTTTCCCTTTTTGTTTCTTTACCAATTCATTTTAACGTATATTTATGTTCTTTGGACTGTTTATATTTTTACATTTGTTCCTTTATATTTTCATCCCTTTTAAATACATTTAGTTCACTTGTTTTTGTTTCACCATTGTTTTAATGTTCATTTATAATGCTGTTAAGAATGTTTTTTTTTTTGTTTTTTTTTACCTTTTTAATAAATATTTCAGACTTTCTCAAATTGTTTTGTGTGTATTTTTCTTTTGGGAGGGAGAGGGGATTATTTTTTATATATATATATATATTATATATTAATGAGCAAAATCTGCATAGCTGGCCTATAACCAATCAAGTCCCTATGCTACAAAACCTAGCCCACCCTTAGCCTTAGAAGTAACCAATAAAGTCACTTGACTGGGTTTTCAATGCGTCCTGTCCTCCAATAGCAGTCTGGGTTTTGGGAGTGGTTTTAAAAAAAACAACCAATCCAGTTTGAGATGAAGGACCAATAGGGGGTGGAAGGCAAAGCTGTTTAGAGGTGTGAAAATGTCTCCTGGGAAAAACTTGATGGGATTATTTGCCATGGCAACAAATGGCTGTAGCATGGGAGTATACGGCCACAACATACATCCGATTTGGTACCATTTCGGATGAATACGGACATATACGGATCCATGGAATTTGACCTATCCGGCCAGTATACTCCTGGATTCTTCCGAATTTCAGCAGTGTATACAGGAGTATCCTGGTCCGGATACACCTTTTTTCATGCAGTGTTTGTTGTTTGTTTGATGCAAATTATAATAAAAATACTGATTAACGTTAAACACTTAGAGAACACAAAGATAACACGGCTATAATAGTTTTTTATTACTGGAAAGGTACGAAGATAAAACATGTTTTTATTATAGAAATACATGATTATTATCGCATACAAAACGTCCTGTTGCAAAAAAAAAAAAACTCTGAATGCCGATCAATGTGCGAGATGATGTGAATTTATACATTACAGCCTACTTAGGCTATACAAGGACATTTCACACTTCATACATTACAACCTGTAAAAAAAAATTTTTTTGTAAGGGCTGGAGCAAAATGGCCAGGGACTTTCACAGAGAGATGTCAGTGCAGCGGCATCAGATATAGATTTTGATTTGATAGCTTTAATTATAGATTTTTTTTATTTTATAAAGTGCATTTCAACAAAATAACATTATATAGCTACCACAATGGCTACCGAGGGAATTCACCGCGGTCATCATCACAGCGGTGTATATTCCCCCACAAGCCGACACAGACCGGGCACTAAAGGAACTGTATAGGTCAGTGAGTGAGCAGGAAAGCGCGCATCCTGAGGCTGCGTTTATTGTGACCGGGGACTTTAACAAAGCCAACTTCAAGCGCATCGCACCCAAATACCACCAACATGTTAGCATCAACACGCGAGGGAACCGTGTTTTAGACCACTGCTACTCCCCCTTCAAGGAGGGTTACAAGTCCCTCCCTCGCCCACCATTCGGCAAATCAGATCACGCGTCCATTCTACTTTTGCCCGCTTACAGGCAGAGACTGAAACAGGAAGCACCCGCCCTCAGAACCATCCAGTGCTGGTCGGACCAATCGGACTCTATGCTACAGGACTGTTTTGATCACGCGGACTGGGAGATGTTCTGGTCGGCCTCTGATGACGACATCGAGGTCTACGCTGATAGCGTAACGTGTTTCATCAGGAAGTGCGTAGATGACGTTGTTCCGACCAAAACAATTCGGCTGTACCCAAACCAGAAGCCGTGGATAAATGGGGATGTTCGCGCGGCACTCAATGCGCGGACCTTCACTTTTAACTCTGGTAATGCGGAGGAGCATAAACAAGCAAGTTATGCCCTCCGGAAAACAATCAAAGCAGCAAAACGCCGGTACAGGGACAAGATTGAAGGACAGTTCAACACCACCGACTCCAGAAGCATGTGGAGGGGAATTAACACCATCACAGACTATAAAGGGAACACAAACTCCACCGTGAACACCGCTGCCTCTCTCCCGGACGAGCTAAACACCTTCTATGCTCGCTTTGAGGGAACTAACACCGCCCTCACGGAGAGAGAGCTCGCGGCTGAAGATACAGAGGTTAGTGCACTCTCCGTATCTGAAGCGGATGTTACCCGATCCTTCCGGCGGGTGAACGTCCGAAAAGCTGCGGGTCCAGACGGGATTCCCGGCCGCGTCATCAGAGCGTGCGCGCGCCAACTGGCTGGAGTTTTCACGGACATTTTTAACCTGTCCCTCTCCCTGTCTGTGGTCCCCACATGCTTCAAAACGTCCACCATTGTTCCTGTACCTAAGCAGTCAAAAACACTCTGCTTAAACGACTGGCGTCCTGTTGCTCTGACCCCCATCATCAGCAAATGCTTTGAGAAACTAGTCAGAAACCACATCTGCTCTGTTCTCCCCCCCTCACTGGACCCACTGCAGTTTGCATACCGCAAAAACCGCTCCACTGATGATGCCATTTCATCAACAATTCACACTGCTCTCTCCCACCTGGAAAAGAGGAACACATATGTGAGAATGCTGTTTGTAGACTACAGCTCAGCATTCAACACCATTGTGCCCTCCATACTTGACATTAAACTCCGGGCTCTCGGCTTAAACAGCTTGTTATGCAGCTGGATCCTGGACTTCCTGTCAAACAGACGCCAGGTGGTCAGAATGGGCAGTAACATCTCCTCACCACTGACTCTCAACACTGGAGCCCCTCAGGGCTGTGTTCTCAGCCCACTCCTGTACTCTTTGTACACACATGACTGTGTGGCAACCCACAGCTCCAACACCATCATCAAGTTTGCTGACGATACGACGGTGGTAGGTCTCATCACTGACAATGATGAAACGGCCTACAGAGAGGAGGTGCACACTCTGACACGATGGTGTCAGGAGCACAACCTCTCCCTCAACGTCAGCAAGACCAAGGAGCTGGTGGTGGACTTCAGGAGGAATGAGAGAGAACACCGCCCCATCACCATCGATGGAGCACCGGTGGAGAGAGTCAGCAGCTTCAAGTTCCTCGGTGTCCACATCACAGAGGAACTCTCATGGTCCGTCCACACCGAGGCCGTTGTGAAGAAGGCTCATCAGCGCCTTTTCTTCCTGCGACGACTGAGGAGGTTTGGAATGAGCCGCCACATCCTCACACGGTTCTACAGCAGCACCATAGAGAGCCTGCTGACTGGCTGCATCACCACCTGGTACGGCAACAGTACCGCCCGCAGCCGTAAAGCCCTGCAAAGGGTAGTGCGCACGGCCAGCTGCATCATCGGAGGTGAGCTTCCCTCCCTCCAGGACATTTATGTCAGGCGGTGTGTGAAGAGAGCTCAGAGGATCATCAGAGACTCTAGCCACCCGAACCATGGGCTGCTCTCACTGTTGCCATCAGGCAGACGGTACCGCAGCATCAGATCACGCACCAGCCGACTCCAGAACAGCTTCTTCCCACAAACAATCAGACTCCTTAACTCTTGACCCATCAGGATCATAACACACACTGGACAGAATATCACTCAGCACAACCCACTGTAGATAAACACACATTATATACACATTTATTTATCATACAGCATCTATTGCACTTTGGATTTCAATTTTTCAATCTGTGAATAATATTTTATACTGTACATTGTATATTATTATTACCATTATAGCGTAATGTATATTGTTTAGTGTATGTTTAGTGTATATTGTTTAAAGTATATGTATATTGTAAGTATGTGTATATTGTTTAAAGCTGTGAGAACTACACTCACATTGTGTAAATTATTTATTGTTTATTGTAGAGTTTACTGTGCTGTGAGTAATTGTGGGCGCATCAGTGTAATCTGATGCTGCTTTAAATGTTGTACATGTCATGTCATGACTACCATGTTGCTCGGAACTGCACCTAAGAATTTCACCTACTGTTGCACTTGTGCATATGTAGAGTGACAAATAAAGTGATTTGATTTGATTTGACAATGTAACAAGAAGTCCACTGGAAGGCGAGTTGAAGAACCCAGGTGCAGTCTCTTTATTTACAAATTATAAAACATAAATCAAAGGCTTGCGAACAAACTCGGCTTTACAAAACACTCACCAGCTCAACAAGTGCTCAAAACATGCTTTGTGTGCACATATATATTTTTTCTTCAACCGTTATCATATCATTGAATTTTTATTTCTTGGCCACACAGATTTGCACAACGAGGACTTCAGGCAACAGGAAAGTGCGATAAAACAGTCTACAGCAGATGCCAGAAGTCGACAACAAGTAAGATTGAACAAATAACTATCTATCAGACATGTTATAGTTAAAGGTACACAATGTAACCTATAAAACGGGGACTGAGCAGCTTTGTGCCCATAGCGCAGTCAGTTGTAGCAATGGACAAAAAGCACACATTGACAAGATGGATATTTAGGCAAAGCTGGCAATTCACCCCAAGTCAAATCGACGGGGCAATTGTTTTTTTTTAAAGAAGCTAATATCTGAAATATAGTTACATTTGTAATGAAACAGTCAAATACACGTTCAAATGACAAACCAAAACTAATACCCAGATATAATTATTTTAAAATACGAAATCTGTGATGAATTGGTCTTTTTGTCGTATTGGCTCCTAGCTCTGGTGCAGCACTCTGGGCGGGACTTGCTGGCTATTTGGGAAGAGAGGGCTGTTCACCCCAAGTCAACACCTTGAGTTAGGACTAGGGTGTGTCCTGTAAGGTGGTGGGTGGGACACAGGCCACACCCTATATTGCCAAAAATCGACGGGACAATTTTTTTTTTTTTAAAGATGCTAATATCTGAAATATAGTTACATTTGTAATAACAGTTGCGCAGAGAACATGTTTGTGAAGGAGTGATCTAAGGTTAAATGGTTACATTGAATATTGCTGTTGAACCTTGTGTTCTTCAGAAAAAGACCTTTTGAACCTAGTCATGTGAGCATAACTGAGCAACAGTGGAACTATATACTGTATATAATGGGAGCAGGTTCTGCAATTTTACATAATTTGGGCCTTAAAGTAGACCTTTAGTCCATAGACGACTGACATCGCTATAGCAAACAAAGCAATGAATACCAACCACCAGTGTTGAGAAATTGCTTGGCACTGCCACTCCGTCTCTCCAAGGGAGTTGAAATAGGTGATGCACCTGCTGTCAACATTGCAATGCTAAAACAGAAAGTATTTGACGTTATAATAACCATAAGACATGTATTGCAATATTTTCTGCTAATTTGCAGCTGTCGTTGGCCTCCAGTGTATGAGAACATGTCTAAAACAGCACATTGAAGAAATTCAACAGTTTAATACAATGCCAGCATTAACATACTTAAGATGTTAGCATGACATTTTAGTCAGATTTGTTAACTTTCATGGGTTTATGGTGTTTACGACACATTTTTACATGTATTCTGTCAGAATACATTTTATTAAATTCAAATTTCCCCCTAACTTTTTAAAAATCATTAAAATAACTTGATTTGAGGTCAAAATCACTTCAGAAAATACATTTTCCTGTCAGAAACCCTCCTCTGAGAACAGATTGTGCCCGGATATATTTTATTCAGTTGAAATGTCTCCCTTACTTTTTAACTTTTACAATTTAGAGTGATCTGTTATCAAAGGTGATTTCTCAAGATTTGCCTCTGATTCAAGTTATGAATTTCAGAAATGTACATATGTAAATCACACAGTTAGCCAACAGTGCATTTCTCCAAATAAAAAATACAATAACAGACTTCATACATTTGTGATATAAAATACTATTTTCAATTACTTAATGCTTTCTATTTTATATTTTGTTCTATATGTGGGCATAATGCGGTCACTTCCCCAACGTTTTACACTATAATAATGAAATAATAATTATTTCAAACCCAGCTCTTTTACCTGAAATATTCAAATCGCTTGTGCGTCGCAGTTGTGACGTCACCCGCGCGCTCCCGCTGCGCACTCTCGCTTCAGTAGGCTTTATGCACAGCTGCACTACTTCCTGAACTTCAGCCAGCTCCTTTGTTTCCTGTCTGCCATTATTGGACAAACTGATTAATCCAGGTGTGTCTGATTATTGTTGTTGCGACTACAGAGGTCAGGCACACCTGGATTAATCAGTTTGTCCAATAATGGCAGACAGGAAACAAAGGAGCTGGCTGAAGTTCAGGAAGTAGTGCAGCTGCCCTTACGAAAATTAACCATGGTTTTATTGTAGTAAAAATGTAGTAACCATGGTTCCCTTTCGAAAGGGAACTCTCGCTGCGTCTAGCTGACGCTATGGGGAACGCCCTCGGCGTGACTGGTGTCTGAAGCTACTATCGAATCACGGCAAAGTCTTTGACCGACGTCAGCCCATGACGTCATCAACGTGCGACCCGGAAGTATAAAAGGGCGCCGTGCCAACACATACACATCTTTTTCGTCTTCAGGGACTGTTTGTTTGAAGCGGTATCTGCAGATCTGGTAAAGTATTACTAAACTAAGGAAAAGGATGAAACGCACAGAGAAGAGGCAGAGCTTTAGGAAGTGTGTCGACCCGTGTCAGAGGTTTCTGACACCGGGAGACACACATTCTCTGTGCGTTTATTGCCTGGGCGAAGAGCATGCACAGGCAGTTCTCGAGGGAGCTGCCTGTGCAAACTGTGAGCAGTTCCCAGTTAGAACGCTCCGTTCTCGTCTGGCCCTCTTCTCGAGGGAAGAGGGCGCAACATCTGGGGCTGCTGATGTGAGTCCCGCTCGTGCTGAGGCGGAGCGGCGGCGCACTTCATGGGGTTCCCAGATGGAGCTCGCTGATCGTCTGGAGAGAGGTGTGGTACTCTCGGACGATCAAACGGCTGACGAGAGCGACCTGCAGGTCGATGTGGAGAACGATGGTTCTCCACCGAGACCTGCAGCGGGTGTTCTTCGGGACGGGCAGGAGATGGCTGAGGAGGATGATGAGAGCGACCAGGACCTGTCTGGACCCTCTCAGCCACCCTGTCCCGCGTACGCCGAGTTGCTGGATGCTATGGAGCGTGCCACGGACAGGCTGAGGCTGCCCTGGCGGCGCGCTGGGGGAGAGGTCGCTCGTGGACGGCTCGACGATCGATTTCTCCCCGGTCATACACCAGCACCTCAGATGAGCCTTCCATTCCTACCGGACCTCCACACTGAGGTCCAGGCGGCATGGAAGAACCCGTTCTCTGCCCGCATTCACCGACATCAGCGGGCAAGCTTTGCTGATGTCGAGGGAGTGGGTAAGCACGGGTATGTGTCGATGCCTCCCATAGACGAGACGTTTGCGAACTATCTCGTCTCTGGGCAGGTGTCGACACTGAGAGCTCCATCTCTGCCATCCAAACCGCTGAAAACTACCTCGCGGTTGAATGGCAGGGCATACGCGGCAGCAGGTCAGGCTGGTGCGACCCTGCACACGATGGCGGTGTTGCAGGCGTACCAGGCGGACCTGCTGGAGGATCTCGACCAGGGGGCCGGGCTGTCCCCTGAGGCGGTTGCTGAGCTGCGCCGCACCACAGATCTGTCTCTCCGGGCCACCAAGCAGACTGCTGCTGCTATCGGCCGCTCTATGGCGGCTATGGTGGTTACGGAGAGGCATCTGTGGTTGGGCCTGGCTGATATCGGGGAGAAAGAAAAGGGTTTTCTCCTCGATTCACCGGTTTCGCCTACTGAGCTTTTCGGCACCTCCGTGGAGGCGGTGGTTGGAAAGTTCAGGGAGGCGAAGGCGCGCTCAGCGGCATTTAAAACATGCATACCGCTGAGATCCGCGCCCCCACCCAGGCAGGCGGGTCTGAGGACCGTAGGCAGGACCAGAGGGCTAGCGTCTCCTCTCGTGCCCCCCCTCCTTGGAGGAGCAGGGCACAGAGGAGACGGGATTCCCGCGGGGGGAAAAAGGATTTAAGGGAGGTGATCCAGGACAAACGTTCCCAACGAAGGCGTTGGTAATGGGTCACTTCCCTTGAGGGCGGTTACATCATAGCCCTCTCCTTTTTCCTTTCTAATGTCTTTTTATGACTTTTTACCCAGGCGCTTCTTACATCAGGCCTGAGGCGGGCCTATGATGAGTAGTACTATGTTCTGATGGCCCGCCCGGAAAGTGAGAACGCCCCTTTCAGGCATTCATGGGCGGTAGAACATGGTGGTGAGAACTGCACAATGAGTCTTCGCTCAGCATGCCGCAGGTGAGAGTGGTCTTTTTTGTGTGTTATACTAAAAATATGTATTTCTTACAGACCCCAGGTTCCTGTATAGAGTTGGGTATTCATCAGAGAGAACTGTCTTTCCCCTGCTTAGTTAGGCTTCAACACAGCACCATTATCTGGGCTATGTTTGTGAGCGTGTGTTGGCTTTCCCTGGTTGGTCAAGATGGCGCCAGATAGGCCACCGCTTATGGTTATCAGAAGATGGGCCTCCTCTCATTTTGAGAGTAGTGTTTAGGCCGCCGCTCTTTTCTTTGAAATGTTTGCGGATTACTAGGCGGTAGCACACTTTTCTGTTAGAATGTAGTGTTTGTCTACCGCCTAGGGTTATTATGTGTCTTCGGTCCCCTAAGCCACTGCAGGTTGGATTAGTTTGTCTCTGTTACGACTGAGCGCTACGGCGTCAGTTGGTATATGGGTAAAGGAGGCGCGTTGCTGAGGCACCGTCACCTTTTTGTTGTACTTAGATCGGAGGCCTCCTCTCATTGAGTCGTTGGTTTTAATAGCAGTCAGTTTGTTTGTCTGGCAGTTATTTCTCGTTTTTGCGAAACTCGTACAGCTTGTAGGCTTCTTCAAGCCTCCCTGGAACGGGTCCCCATTGTAATGGGTAGCTATCATGTGTTAGGCCTCAGCAGGCCTCCATGAAAACGAGCCGTTGGGTCTAATATTACTACAACCCACATTTTTCAAATATGGCTGTCCCAGTTAGCAGGAAGGATTGCACCGTTCTCAAGAGTAAACGGTGACAGTGGTAGGCCTTATCAGGCCTCTAGTAAGGCAGGTGACAATGCTTAAGCATCAAGGTACTACTAGCCTAGCTGGCTATCAGGTTAAATAGGGGTAAATACGCTCTCCTGAAGGTCGGCTGTCAATTGTAGGCCTCAGTAGGCCTCTTGAACAAGGCGCATTATCAGTTGGAAGGCCTCAAACAGGCCTCACTGGAGGTATGTACCGATGTGCGGATCAGGACAGCTAGCCTGGAGGCTATCAGGTTGTAGGCCTCATCAGGCCTCCCCGAAGGCCCGCTGGTAGGTGTAAGGCCTTACTAGGCCTCCTTGAGGGTGAGCTCTCAGGTTGTGATCACTACCAGAAGCAGGTTGTAGGCCTCATCAGGCCTCCCTGAAAGGCCTGCTGTTAACTCTAAGACCTTACTAGGCTTTCCTGAGGGTGAGTTCCCAGATTGTGGTCGCTCTCAGAGGCAGGTTGTAGGCCTCATCAGGCCTCCCTGAAAGCCTGCTGTTAATTCTAGGCCTTAATAGGCCTCCCTGACTCGAACAAGGTAGTAGGCCTCATCAGGCCTCCCTAAGGTGTTCCTGGGGTCCAGTCATCTGAAACAGTTAGCACGCATTGCAAACATTTAGCAGGCCTCTCCAGGCCTCCCTAAAGGCTGCTTATCAGGTAGTAGGCCTTAATAGGCCTCCCTTGAGGGCGAGTTCCTTAATCAGGATGCTGGAAAAGCCTGCGTAGCTTGACTGTCGAGTCCCAGATGGTGGTCACTCGAACGAGGTAGTAGGCCCCATCAGGCCTCCCTAAGGTGTTCCTGGGACCCAGTCATTTAGCACGTATTGCAATCAGGTAGTAGGCCTCTCCAGGCCTCCCTAAAGGCTGGTTATCAGGTAGTAGGCCTTAATAGGCCTCCCTTGAGGACGGGTTCCTTAAACAGGATGCCCGACTAGCCTGCGTAGCTTGACTGTCAAGTAGTAGGCCTCCATTAGGCCTCCTTGAGAAAACAAGGGTAACCTCAGCAGGCGGTATTGCTGTCAGGTAGTATGCCTCACTAAGGCCTCCCTGAGGACGGAGTCCCGAGCCTGGATGCTTGGGTTTCCAGCATGGCTTGCGGTTAGGTAGTAGGCCTCTATAGGCCTCCCTGGAATACCCGCTATCAAGTAGTAGGCCCACAGGGCCTCCTTGAAGTTGAAGTTCCTGAGCTAGGCACTTTGATTACCAGTTCTCTGCGAGAACTTGTGGTAGTTGGGCCTATAGCTGGAGGTTACTCGCCAGGCAGGCTCAGCTGCTCCCCTCAATGAGGGTCGTCTATGAGTGCTCAGCCGCCTGAGCCTGGTCAGACGGTCGTAGGCCTCTCATGAGGCCTCCCTGTTAGATCAGTCCTTAGGCCCTTTCGGCCTCCCTACTGCTTTGAAACACAAGCACCTGGTAGATCCTTGATTTGAGCAGGCAGACTCCCCTCGATAGCAAGGGTTGAAAAGCACTACGCTGAGTGTTGCTCTCTTGGATAACCCGTCTCTGAGTTCCGGGCTAAGTAAGACTGCCTGTGTTTCAGTCCCTTAGCTTGGACGCCCTTTGGGCACCATCCAGAGGCTCTGTTTTGAACAGACAGGGTTGGCTAAACCGAAGTGTCCATAACACTTAGGGCACCAGGTCAGGCCTCCCTGGTGGCACTCAGGAGAACTTTTTCCCGAGTAGTGACTGGCTGGGGTTCCTTCGGGTCCCCTAGCCACATTCCCTTGAAGGGACCCCTTCATTGGAAGTAGTGGTCCCGGGCCTTCGAGCAGTCTAGATGGAACTCCACGCAGTGCGTTAGGGTTCTGTTTAGTTGTATAGCTTGGGCTATGACCGTAGGGAGTGCTGTCACTGTCAGCCCAGGACCTGAGGGGGAATCGCTCAGGTTTTTCTATGAATTACTTGAGTTGACAGTTGTCACTGCCAATGGGCAGACACTCCCCTCAGCATGGTGGCGTTGGTATATCGTTCCCCATAGCGTCAGCTAGACGCAGCGAGAGTTCCCTTTCGAAAGGGAACGTCCAAGGTTACGTATGTAACCTCTGTTCCCTGAGAACAGGGAACGAGCGCTGCGTCGCGTTGCCATGCTTCAGGGCCTATCTGCCATACAGTCCCTTCAGACGAGAAGATGTGTATGTGTTGGCACGGCGCCCTTTTATACTTCCGGCTGACGTCGGTCAAAGACTTTGCCGTGATTCGATAGTAGCTTCAGACACCAGTCACGCCGAGGGCGTTCCCCATAGCGTCAGCTAGACGCAGCGCTCGTTCCCTGTTCTCAGGGAACAGAGGTTACATACGTAACCTTAGACGTTTTTTGGCTAATTGAATACCATTTATATAACTACAGTTTTACCACAAATACCATGGTTAAACTATGGTTAGAGAAGCAAAACCATGGTTAATTTGCGGTTACCATGGTTTTACTACAATAACCATGGTTTTTTGGTTTAATTTGTAGTAAAACCATGGTTTATTTTTGTAAGGGTGTGCATAAAGCCAGTTCGCGGGAGCTCTGAGAGGAGGGGGGGAGTGTCTTTGTCCTCTCGTGTTCAAAAGCGTCTTAAAGGTTAAGAACCAGTGGTGTAGTCTAGTTTTTTGTAGTGAGTATACTGTGATGATTAATTGATCTGTGTTTTGGTCAAATGTGTGAATGAGTATGTTCTCTTTCATTAGAGCCGAGTTTAAATGCGTTTAATCTGCAGAAGTGTAGTTTTAACCGAGGGAATGAGTGTGAAGGTGTTTATGTGAGTTATGTAAACTCCTGTGGAGATTAATTTCTCTCCTGTGCTTCAATGTTTGGCAAATTCATAACACACTGATTAATAACTGCATGTTTACAGCTTTTTACTGCAGGCATAGTGATGTGTTTGTGTGATTTATTTGTTGTGTGTGAATTGGCTTTATATGATTTTATTTAAATCTTTTCGAAACTAATGTAATGTTTTTGATTAATGTGTTTTTGACTGTTTTTATGTCACCTGACATGGAACTTACACTTGAAATGATCAGTTTTACGGCCACACAGCTCGGATGCTCAATGTTTGGCAAATTCATAATACAGAGATTAATGTTTACAACTTGTGCAGGCATGGTGATGTATTTTGATGTGTTTGTGTGATTTATTTGTTGTGTGTGAATTGGCTTTATATGTTTTTATTTTAATATTTTCGAAACTAATGTAATGTTTTTGAGTCATGAACAATGTGTTTAAACTAATATCTAACCCTTTTATCATTCTCAAAAGAATTCATAAAAGTATATAATATATGGCATACTTCTAATAGGCGCAGTGTTAACACACACCCCATCTGCAACTGGATTTAAATCTTGGCTCGTGTCTTCTGCTGGTTAGATCAGCATTAAAGAACAATAGCAACTGTTAAATAACAGATAAGATTAAAATAATATCGGATTTGTCTTATTTTAAATAAACACAAAAAAAACAGAGATGAAAACTAAACTTAAGTAAGAAATGTACTTTTGCTATGGTTAAAAACATGTTCAGTAATATCTTCCAGAAATTTTTTAATTTTGGCGCTATTTTTTCTCTAAATAATGTTGATATGGCAACTAGTAAATACACTAAGTTTTGTAATTCTGAAATATATAGCTAGGGCTGCCCCCAGCTAAAGTTTTTTTTCCTAGTTGTTAATTTAAGCCGTTCGTGCTGCGCTGGTGCCTCCATGCCATTGTCTGCTATATTTGCTTATTATTTATTAAATCCTCGAAATTGGTTGACAAAACGTTGATTAAAATGAAGAAACAATTTATACAAAACAAAATCATTTCTGTCCCCCATGTTTTCTCACATATATCATAATAATATTTCATAATCAACGTAGGCTAAATGAAATGAAAAAAATAACATTATAATATTTAAACATATGAAACTAAAACAAGTAAAGTAGGCTACAGTACAGAGAAATGTCATGTTGGAGCGGGATTTGAGCGCACGTCGTTTTACCAGTGAGCGGTGCACCTTCAGTCAAATGCTCTATAGGCTATGGTAGGCAGGTTTTTTGCGTTATTTTCCTTTCCTGTCGCTGTGCAGGCTCTTTTATTGTATATGACAGTGTAAACAGCTCAATAACTATTTTAGTTAAAGGTTTAATGTAGGCCAGTCCCTTGCATTACGATTACTGGCGTCAGCATCGCCTTGCATCGCCCAACAAGGCTTTAGCTACAATCAGCGGATGGCGGGCGGGTGCAGCTTTGAACATTGGTCAAAAAACGTTGGGGCCGACGGATTTTGTGATAAGGTTGCGGATAAAATAAAAGCCCATCCGTGCATAGTGACGCACGGATAGTGAAAGCGTTTCGCTCACAGCCAAGCTTTAAGCACCCAGTCGTGATCATGTTCATTTTACTGCTTTAATTGTGAGGAAACCCCCCTAACGTCTATCATACAAAAGGAGAGAGTCCTAAGATTATATTTATAACAATACAATAATGTATTTCCTTGCAGATATAGAACACGTTATACTCCTATATAGCTCAACAGTTGCTGGCTGAACTGCGGCATGAGTCGCATTGGAGTGACGTCAACTTCTCTCTTCAATTGATTGGCTTGAGGATGAGCTGTCAATCTAAAACTAGTGGACCAATGGTGATGCTAAGACCCGCCCCTAATTTACATGAAACTTGAACTGCAACATTTGAAACTGCAAGCACAGAATGTGGAAACAAGAGCAAAGGAGAAAAGAGCACGGACATGCAAAAAATTAAAATAAGAGCAGAAAACATGATTTTGTGAGCGATTTGGATAATTTTGAATTCATGATTCAGTTTTGAGTAATATAATTTTAAACTTGTTTAAATATTTGATTTGCGCTTATTATTTTTATTTCCGTGACTGCGTTGTTTGTGATTCTGGTTAATTTTGCATTGATTTTTCAGTTTTGTGCGTTATATTTTCACATGTGCTTTTAAAATTTTGATTCATGCTTATTATTTTTTTATGCGTGACTGCAATAAATTTGGCGGGAAACTGATCCCATAGAAAACGTTTAGAGATTAGGAGGAAACTGCGGCTTTACCGAGCTGAAATGCTCTAGTCAAACTGATATAAATGAAACGCTATTGGCTGTTTGAAAAAAGGGGAGGAACTGCTTTATATGTCCCGCCCTGTCTTCCTGTTTCTGGGGAAAATATGTCAACACATTGAAAAATGCTGCACATTTCAAGGCACTTCAGTGGGCCTTTAACGAAACATATAAACTGTTAAAGACAAACCTACTGTATCTATCAGAGGCTGTTAATTGCATTAATTCAACTTATATTTTTATTTTAAAGAATAAGAATACTTTTATTATACTTTATTATTTTAATTATATTTTACTTACATTTTATTTATAATAGGCTACTAATGTTTATTATTATACTTCTTTTTTTATTATTCATAAAAACAGTTCTGGCATACATTTAAATTGACGCCTGCCATGATGTTTCTAATTTGTCTGTATACTGTATAGAGCGAATGAGAGTGTTTCACTTATAAACACATCTAATTGGTGTTCAAAACTTTACCTTTTTCCTGTTCGAACCCGGGTCTGCCGGCATGAGAGTCTATATATATATATATATATATATATATATATATATATATATATATATATATATATATATATATATATATATATATATATATATATATATATATATATGGTCCTGAACAAACCAATCACAGCTGTTGCGGTAAATGTAGAAGCAATGCGTAGTTACATTTTTGGAGAGGTGCAGGTCAGGTTACGACACAGACTACACTATAACTGCCTTAGTTATGCCATGGGTCCAATGCAGAAGTATAAACCAGCCTGTACTCCAAATGTAATCATACACTGACATTTTTGAAAATGAAATGCTACCGTTAAATTGTCAATTTACCAGTGATATGGAAAATATCCTCCCCATCTTTTTTTCCCTCCAGCCCAATGACCTGCTCCTTCCCCACATACACAGCCCAGTGTATGTAGAAGGTCACATCTGGTCTGATAATGGATTTTCGATCAAATGCAATTAGATCCCCAAATTGAAACTAAAGGATAGAACAAAGAAAAGTTGAATATGAATATAAAGATCACTGTTCAATCTCATTTCTCAGGTAATCATTGTGCGTATTGTTAGAATCACATGGAGAGGTGTCTGTATTTGTGCATTCTGATTAATGTCTAACAAACTGTCCGGATACATTTACCTCACAGTGAACAGGAAGGGTCAGATGAAGAGCAAAAGTCGTTAAAAACACTTTTAACCAGAATGCTCTCATTATCAGAGAATAATGATTGTCCTTCGTTAAATCCAAATTCCTTGAGACACAAGATGAAAAAAAGTAAGAAAATTATTTTCAAAAGACCATATTATTCAAAGAAAGCATGTATGTTATAATACAGAACAGATGATATTTTGCTTCTACTCAGCCAACATGCTCATGGACCCAAAAGTGGCATATTAATTGGGCCTACTTGGGTCAACACAGCAAAACCCTTGGTATAAAATTAACACTTGTTCGGTGTCTATCTGAGTCCACAATAAAGAGAGTTAAAAGTAACATTGAAGCAGTGCAGCGGATAACCCTCTGGGGTTGGCGGACACGCTGAAGCATTCACTTGCATTTTTTCCTAATAACGGCATATTATAATCATTCCTCTCCTCTAGATGTAACTGTTTGCCATAGGTTTATTTAAACTTGCCCTTGAAAAACTTTATTTGTTATTCTTCAATTTCGATTGTCTTATTCTGACAATCACATAAAGCACAGCAGCCATTTTTGCAGTTCTGAGCAGCAGAGAGATTAGGTGCTTCTTACCTCTGTTTCCAGTTTGTTGTTTAACCCCTTCAGCCCTAAAGGCATTTTTAGAGGTTTTTTTTACTCCAAAACTACAGCAAGGAGAGTCGAAAGGTATGTATAATTTGCTATCACACTTTTTATATTTTTAGAAAATATACATTTTATTACATTTGGGCAATCTAATGCTGATAAAAGACAAAAAAAAAAAAAAAATATATATATATATATATATATATATATATATATATATATATATATATATATATATATATATATATATATATATATATATATATTATAATTTGACATATTTTTCTTATTTTACATGCAATAACTCATATGCAAGAAAATATGGTAGCAGGAAATTTCATCAAATTGTGTGGTGATCGCATGAAGTAATCAAAAGTTACAGCATTTGGAACGAATGTAGCCTTTTTGTTCAGTCCTTAACACCCGGGAGGCATTTTTAAAACTGTTGTTTTCTGAGTGACATACACACATTTAAAGACTCAAACTCATACTGCCGTTCCTGGCATATTTAAGGTGGAGTTTATGCCACCTGGGTGCGCATCATACAATCACTGTTGTGTGTGTTAGTGCCTATGCACCATTTAAGTGTGTGTATTTTCTATAGCCAGGTCATGGGCAGGGTCGTTGTGACGTTGCTGTTGGGTACAGGCTGTTTTTCACCCCAGGTATGTTAACCCTAAAGCTGGGCATACACTGCGATTTTCGTCTCGTGCGACTCTTTTTTGGGTCGGCCGATTTTCAGCTTTATCGTGCGTCGTTTGTCGTAAGGTACAGGGGGAAACGAGACGCGATAAACCTCTCCCGATCGGCAATCGGATGGTCGGATGAATTTCTGGCATGTCAGAAATTCTGGTCGCTCCTTGTGAGGTTATCGCACAGCTGAAGCAGAGCTACGAACTGATTGCTCTATTTCTCATCACTGCGCCTGCGCAAAAGCAGAAGTTGAACCATTTCATCTTTAATGCAGCAAGAAGAAAACGAAAAGAGGGAGATCTTTAAGTTCTGTAGGCAGTTATCAAATAGCAGCAATTTAGCAAACTGTTTGCCTTGTAAAATGGATAATCTAAGACATTCAAACCACCGTGTTTAGCCAATCAGCTCCTCTTTTATTCATTTAACTTTGAACATTAATTTACTTGTTTTACGTTCACAAATTATTTTATTTACTATTATTTAATATTTACTTAATTTTATTATCATGGGAAAAATGTGAACCGTTGTCCATCATTTGAAAGTGAAAGTAAAATCTGACGCGCTTTCGCCGCATATTCTCACAGAGACAAGATACATCTTCTTTAACATATGCTGATAACGTAGCCTATAACTGTCTTAATTTATATTCTTAATATTTCTCTTGTGGTCCATATTGTGAAACAAATTAGAAGAGAAGTATAGGCCCATTTCGTGTTAAACAAGTTGTTTTTGAATAAAGCTGCATATACTTTCTGAAAATAATACTGATATTATTGCAGTGTTCTGACATATTATAGACTGATAATAATTTATAGGCCTATAATTCCTTGTTTAATTTGGCAAAATGTATTTAAATAATGAGGAGTAAGCTAATCTATCTATTCTTTTATTATGCAGCGTTTCGGTTATGCATTGATGCGTTATAAAATTACTAATCTATCTATTCTTTTATTATGCAGCGTTTCGGTTATGCATTGATGCGTTATAAAATTAGCGTGGGGGCAAATTAAATGTAATATCAATTTAATACTAAAAGTAGGCCTACCCTAATAATAATGTTCATTTATATACATAAATTGTAAATGCTAAATGCTCTTGATATCGATAGCTGATGCATTTGATCAGCTATCTCTGTATTATAGGTTTTTACACCGCATATTCAGTGCATATTCACTCGTACAGTGTGAGCAGACGAGTCGCGCTCGACGATCGGACTGCACAGTGTGAGCACATAAACCGTGAGCTTTGGCTTTACATCGCATGCGATCTACTCGTACAGTGTGAGAAGGTAACCTTGCTGAAATCGCACAGTGTATGCCCAGCTTAAGGTAAAACGTACCCACAATTAAACCTACTCTAAACGCAAATCATTTGCAAGGGTACTTAAAAAACCCGCCATATTAAACAAAACTATCCACAGTAACAGCCCAGATGGCTCTGGTACAGCGGCAGCCGTAACGACGATAACGATCCTGTTTGACCAATCCTGCATTGAGAGAGGATAGGACCCCCTACCTTATTAGCATACCTACCTACACATAAATAAATAAATGTAGAAATGCATAAATAAATGTAGAAATACATAAATAAATGTAGAAAAAGTATGGTATAACACAAATGATACAAAAATAGCACAATTAAAAATTATACTTTTGACAAATTCATTTATTTGTTCATTCATTTATGCATATCTGCATTTATTTATTTCAGAATTTAATTATTTATTTATTCATTTATTTATGTATTTCTATATTTATTTCTTCATTTATTTATTTCTTCAATTATTTATTTTTGTATTTCTATATTTATTTATTTCTGCATTTATTTTCTGCATCTGCACCCGTATCACCTTCACCCTGTGCTGCATCCACACCTGTGGTTCACTCATCATTGAGGGAGGTGGGATTATTCATTTGGAAAATTATTGGGATGGTCTGGGTGCATTGGACTGATTAGACTAACTATAGATTATATGAAATTAGACATCATTTATATTTGTTTGTATCTTCCAGATACCCTCTTTAAGGCCATCAAGAAAAAGACAGGTATGCAACTTGCCATACCACACTTTACATACTCAAATAAGTTTGCATAATTATGACTTTGCTTGCCAGTATCCCCAATACGATGAAATGTAATGTTACAGGAACCACTGCTGTGTACACTAAAAAATGTAGTTATAAAAAACATTTTGTACTATTTGAGTAAGTGTTCAATTCTCTCATTCAGTATTCAGGGAGTGCCATCAGTGTCACAGACTACAGCGACGTTGACTAAATACCAAAAATCAGCTCTGATGAATCGGATGGTAGTTAATCTGGACATGACATGGTCAAAAGTGCTTTAATACACCCAACATCACCCAAAGAGGCAGGTAGTCCATCTGATCAATCCATCTGAAAAATGCCATCACCAAAAAAGATAAAATGCCAAACTAAAGAGACAAACACCTTGTCCTGTGATAAGACTTTGCCATCACCAAAGCAGGAACGCAAGACATACAACAAGAAGCAGTATTGCCTTTATTGCTCTAAGCCATATTCAAAAATGGCAAGACACCTTGAATTTGTCCATCGCAATGAAGTGGAGGTTGTAAAGGGAGTAGCATTTCCAAAAGATTCCAGAGAAAGACGAGTCCAGTTAAACCTCCTTAGAAAAAGAGGCAACTTTGCCCACAACACAGGTGTGGTGAGACAAGGACATGGGGAGATGATTGCCTGCTAACGTCCAAAAAATAGACAAAGAGCCAAAGAATTTATTCACTGCATTTACTGCCAGGGGCTTTACAACAAGCGTTGTCTTTGGAAACATATCAAAAACTGCCCGCTGAAACCTAAAGATGATGAAGCCCAAGGCAGGAAAAGAGTTCGATCTCTGTGTGCTCTGAACACACCAGTCGGCTTAGAAGTAAGCAAAGGTTTCAAGAAAATACTCTCCTTTATGAACTATGATGAAGTTTTGTGTGTAGTTCATACTGACAGATGCATCATGCACTTGGGGTTGCACATGTTCAACAGGATGGGGTCTGACGTGACCAGACATGACTACATCAGACAGAAGATGAGAGAAGTGGGCAGACTTCTTCTTGCAGCAAGGAAGATTACCCCACTGAGAACAATGGTAGACTTCATCATTCCAGCAAACTTCAAACATGTCATAGCTGCTGTTAAAGTTGTATCTGGCTACGATGAAGAGAAAAACTCCTACCGCATTCCTTCTTTAGCTCTCAAACTTGGGCATTCTTTAAATAAGATCTGTAGCATTGTTGAGAGCAATTCCATGATGTATGGAGATCATGAGCGTGCTGAGTGTGCTCGAGACTTCAGGAAAATACACCAGACAAGGTGAAATGAGTACATTTCTGCTGGTGCTATAACTACCTTGAAAGAAGCCAAGTGGAACGCACCACAGATCATTCCTTTCACTCAGGATGTCAAAGTCCTGCACACATATCTTGAAAATAAACACAACGACCTCCTAAGCAAGCTCAGATCTTGCCCTTCTGTTGACGGCTATGCTGCTCTAGCTAAGGTCACGCTGTTCCAGGTCCTTCTGTTCAACAGAAGAAGAGAAGGTGAGGTGTCCTGGATGCTTTTGTCAGCTTTTAAAAGCAAGGACTCTTCTGAGCTACATGAAGACATCGCCATCTGTCTGTCTGAGTTTGAGAGGAAGCTGTGTCTACACTTCACTAGAGTAGAGATCCGTGGGAAACGAGGGAGAAAGGTTCCTGTGCTCCTCAAGCCTTCGATGCTTTCTGCCATGGAGCTGCTCGTTGAAACCTGTGAGCTTTGTGGTGTTCCAGCGGACAATCCCTTTATGTTTGCTAGATCTGGAGCAATGTCTGCCTATAGAGGAGGAGAGTGCATCAACAAAGCTGCTTGTGAATAAAGAATCCCGAAGCACTAGGCCCAGGAAATACATAGCAACCATGTCCAAAATGCTTAACCTTGATGAGAATGAAGCAGACCAACTGGCTGATTTCCTTGGTCATGATATCAGAATACACAGACAGTATTACCGGTTACCAGAGGGGACACTGCAGCTGGCAAAAATGAGTAAAGTCCTAATGGCCATGGAGAAAGGAACTCTGTCCGACTTCAAAGGAAAGAAACTTGATGACATTGAAATCGACCCACATGGTATGAGTATACTTGTACTGTCTGTGTATATGTGCTGTACATATTGGCAAAACATAATCATAAGCAATAAACTATTAATCTTTCAATAAATTATTTAGAGCAACTTGAGACCCAAGGTGATGCAACATCAAGTGATGAGGAGGATTCCAGTGACCTGTCCCAGACAACACCACCAGCAGAGACTAATCAACCTGTTCAATCTGATCAACCATCCGTTTCACAGGAGGATCAAGGTAAGAGAAATCTCTAAACTACACAAACAACAATAATAAAATAACTTAGGGCTTTTCAAAATAAAATAAAAACCTACACATTAGGACACAGTCTAGATTTGGTCTTTACTCACCAATTTAGTTTGAATGAGAATTACATTTTTAATTATTCCATAAGTTCTTCAAATGCTCGACAGAACAAGAACGACACATGATACCAGAAGCTTTGAAGCAGCAAACATGGACTGGTGTGAAAAATTATGTGCTGAACAGGATCACGACTCTTAAAAAAAAGGGTGGTTTGTAGGAACACTTTGCACATCATGCTCCTTTTGTAAGAAATGGAGGAAAATTTTAAATTATTATAAAGGTGTAGAAATTGTTTGAGGATGGAATGAAACAATGTAAAGTGAAAAGATAGATTATAAGAAGGCTAATGAAGAAGGAGAGGATAGTACATTTCATCATCCTTAGTTTAGGATGGTTAATTTTCATTGTTCATTTTTCATTGTTCTGTTACAATGAAGTTGTATGGAATGTAATTTTACATGAAAAGATGAAAAGATGGAGGTGAGAATGTAAAGGAGATGAAAAGATGGAGGGGACAATGTAAAGGAGATGAAAAGATGGAGGAGAGAATGGTAAGGAAATGAAAAGATGTAGGGGAGAATGTAAAGGGGATGAAAAGATGGAGGAGAGAATGGTAAGGAAATGAAAAGATGTAGGGGAGAATGTAAAGGGGATGAAAAGATGGAGGAGAGAATGGTAAGGAAATGAAAAGATGTAGGGGAGAATGTAAAGGGGATGAAAAGATGGAGTAGAGAATGTAAAGGGGATGAAAAGATGGAGGGGAGAATGTAAATGGGATGAAAAGATGGAGGGGAGAATGTAAAGGAGATGAAAAGATGGAGCAGAGAATGTAAAGGGGATGAAAAGATGGAGGAGAGAATGTAAAGGAGATGAAAAGATGGAGCAGAGAATGTAAAGGGGATGAAAAGATGGAGGAGAGAATGTAAAGGAGATGAAAAGATGGAGGAGAGAATGTAAAGGAGATGAAAAGATGGAGGAGAGAATGTAAAGAGATGAAAGATGGAGCAGAGAATGTAAAGGGGATGAAAAGATGGAGAGAGAATGTAAAGGAGATGAAAAGATGGAGAGGAGAATGTAAAGGGGATGAAAGAAGGAGGGAGAATGTAAAGGAGAGAAAAGATGGAGGAGATGTAAGGTAAAGGGGGATGAAAAGATGGAGGCAGAGAATGTAAAGGAGATGAAAAGATGGAGCAGAGAATGTAAAGGGGATGAAAAGATGGAGGGGAGAATGTAAAGGGGATGAAAAGATGGAGGGGAGAATGTAAAGGAGATGAAAAGATGGAGGGGAGAATGTAAAGGGGATGAAAAGATGGAGGGGAGAATGTAAAGGGGGATGAAAAGATGGAGGATAGAATGTAAAGGGGATGAAAAGATGGAGGGGAGAATGTAAAGGGGATGAAAAGATGAAGGAGAGAATGTAAAGGGGGATGAATGGATGGAGGAGAGAATGTAAAGGAGATGAAAAGATGGAGGGGAGAATGTAAAGGGGATGAAAAGATGGAGGGGAGAATGTAAAGGAGATGAAAAGATGGAGGGGAGAATGTAAAGGGGATGAAAAGATGGAGGGGAGAATGTAAAGGGGGATGAGAAGATGGATGATAGAATGTAAAGGGGATGAAAAGATGGAGGGGAGAATGTAAAGGGTGATGAAAAGATGAAGGAGAGAATGTAAAGGGGGATGAATGGATGGAGGAGAGAATGTAAAGGAGATGAAAAGATGGAGGGGAGAATGTAAAGGGGATGAAAAGATGGAGGGGAGAATGTAAAGGGTGATGAAAAGATGGAGGAGAGAATGTAAAGGGGATGAAAAGATGGAGGGGAGGTAGATGGAGTAAGTACAGAGGATAGTTGGGCACTGAGAATCATTTCCACCTCCAAGTAGACTTTTGATTGTTCTTTTCAAATGTTTTTATTTTTTTATGTTATTTTATTTCTGTCATTAACTGCAATATGCACTTTTACCACAATGTGTTCAGTACTGTTAATATTAAATTAGAGCTTGTCACTGGAGTCCTCAAAGAGTCATTTAATCGGAGTGTGTGAGTCACTGGAGTCCTCAAAGAGTCATTTTATCGGAGTGTGTGTGTCACTGGAGTCCTCAAAGAGTCATTTAATCGGAGTGTGTGTGTCACTCGAGTCCTCAAAGAGTCATTTAATCGGAGTGTGTGTGTCACTGGAGTCCTCAAAGAGTCATTTAATCGGAGTGTGTGTGTCACTCGAGTCCTCAAAGAGTCATTTAATCGGAGTGTGTGTGTCACTCGAGTCCTCAAAGAGTCATTTAATCGGAGTGTGTGTGTCACTCGAGTCCCCAAAGGTGTGTCACTGGAGTCCCCAAAGAGTCACTTAATCGGAGTGTGTGTCACTCGAGTCCTCAAAGAGTCATTTAATCGGAGTGTGTGTGTCACTCGAGTCCCCAAAGGTGTGTCACTGGAGTCCCCAAAGAGTCATTTAATCAGAGTGTGTGTCACTCGAGTCCTCAAAGAGTAATTTAATCGGAGTGTGTGTGTCACTCGAGTCCTCAAAGAGTAATTTAATCGGAGTGTGTGTGTCACTCGAGTCCTCAAAGAGTCATTTAATCGGAGTGTGTGTGTCACTGGAGTCCCCAAAGAGTCATTTAATCGGAGTGTGTGTGTCACTGGAGTCCTCAAAGAGTCATTTAATCGGAGTGTGTGTGTCCCTGGAGTCCTCAAAGAGTCATTTAATCAGAGTGTGTGTGTCACTGGAGTCCTCAAAGAGTCATTTAATCGGAGTGTGTGTGTCACTGGAGTCCTCAAAGAGTCATTTAATCGGAGTGTGTGTGTCACTCGAGTCCCCAAAGGTGTCACTGGAGTCCCCAAAGAGTCATTTAATCGGAGTGTGTGTCACTCGAGTCCTCAAAGAGTAATTTAATTGGAGTGTGTGTGTTACTCGAGTCCCCAAAAAGTAATTTAATCAGAGTGTGTGTCACTCGAGTCCCCAAAAAGTAATTTAATCAGAGTGTGTGTGTCACTCGAGTCCTCAAAGAGTCATTTAATCGGAGTGTGTGTGTCACTGGAGTCCTCATAGAGTCATTTAATCAGAGTGTGTGTCACTCGAGTCCCCAAAAAGTAATTTAATCAGAGTGTGTGTGTCACTCGAGTCCTCAAAGAGTCATTTAATCGGAGTGTGTGTCACTCGAGTCCCCAAAGGTGTGTCACTCGAGTCCCCAAAGAGTCATTTAATCGGAGTGTGTGTGTCACTGGAGTCCTCAAAGAGTCATTTAATCGGAGTGTGTGTGTCACTGGAGTCCTCAAAGAGTCATTTAATCGGAGTGTGTGTGTCACTGGAGTCCTCAAAGAGTCATTTAATCGGAGTGTGTGTGTCACTGGAGTCCTCAAAGAGTCATTTAATTGGAGTGTGTGTGTCACTCGAGTCCCCAAAGGTGTGTCACTGGAGTCCCCAAAGAGTCATTTAATCGGAGTGTGTGTCACTCGAGTCCTCAAAGAGTAATTTAATTGGAGTGTGTGTGTTACTCGAGTCCCCAAAAAGTAATTTAATCAGAGTGTGTGTGTCACTCGAGTCCCCAAAAAGTAATTTAATCAGAGTGTGTGTGTCACTCGAGTCCCCATAGAGTCATTTAATCGGAGTGTGTGCCACTCGAGTCCTCAAAGAGTCATTTAATCAGAGTGTGTGTGTCACTCGAGTCCTCATAGAGTCATTTAATCGGAGTGTGTGTGTCACTCGAGTCCTCATAGAGTCATTTAATCAGAGTGTGTGTCACTCGAGTCCTCAAAAAGTAATTTAATCAGAGTGTGTCACTCGAGTCCTCAAAGAGTCATTTAATCGGAGTGTGTGTGTCACTCGAGTCCCCAAAGGTGTGTCACTGGAGTCCCCAAAGAGTCATTTAATCGGAGTGTGTGTCACTCGAGTCCTCAAAGAGTAATTTAATTGGAGTGTGTTACTCGAGTCCCCAAAAAGTAATTTAATCAGAGTGTGTGTGTCACTGGAGTCCTCAAAAAGTAATTTAATCAGAGTGTGTGTGTCACTGGAGTCCTCAAAAAGTAATTTAATCAGAGTGTGTGTGTCACACGAGTCCCCAAAAAGTAATTTAATCAGAGTGTACTCTGAGCAGAGAAATCTAGACAAGTATCTTACTCTTACCTGACACTGATATTAAAATAGGCAGGCTTCGCAGTTTCCGCTGTTTGGTTCTCTATTTGTTGATTGTATACGTTATTTTTTCATCGGGTACCATCCATATTGACACGAAATTAAAGCATACAGAGGATTGGTGCGCAAACAGTAGCCCAGATACATCAAAACACATGAGGAGAAGTGTTAGAATCAGAAAATCACAGATATTCGCATTTGGACAGGATTACATTTCTCAGAGGACTGTTGAGTTTGCAGAAAAACAGAAGGTAATATGCCCTGGAATTTTTTCAGAGGTTGTGTGAGAAAAAAAACACAGCCTTGGATGATTCGGACGGGATTAAAATCGCAAAGTACGGCTGTGAAACATTAATTTCTCTAACGTCCCCCTGGAAAACTAGTCCCATCCGAATAGGGTTTATGACTGTGGCTGTAAATCAATTGTTGGCTTTCTGCTTGTCTCTTCTCTTTTCTGTTCTAATTGTTCCTCTGTCCTTCATTGATTCTGCTTGTTAAACAGGTTTTCATCATTAATGCTCAATCATTACTTAATCACTTAATTATCTAATTAACTGCAACACTGCTTCAATTGTAACTTTTTTAACTCTGTAGTAGGGATTATATCAGGGGTGGCAAATTGTGGTCCTGGAGAACCTCAATCCTGCAGAGTTCAGCTCCAACCCTGGTCAAACTCACCTGCCTGTAGCTTCCTAGTAACCCTTCAGACTTTGATTAGCTTGTTCAGGTGTGTTTAATTAGGGTTGAAGCAAAACTCTGCAGAACTGTGGCTCTCCAGGACCGACGTTCACCACCCCTGGATTACATAAACACTGAGCAGTGTTAATTTAACACTAGAGTTTTTGCTGTGAAGGAATTCCAATGTGAGAATTTTTGATCTGTCTAACAACTTCCCAATTGCCCATTCCCTTTCCCGCTGCTGTTTATATTCAAAATCTTACCTGTATGATGCTAGAGAGTATGTCAGAAACAGGTCAGCATGCAGAGAGCAAAGAATATGAAACGCCGTAAGTTGGACCACTTTTAATGTCATCACCATGCTACGTCACCTCATAAGAAAATAAGGAAACAAAGTATCTCCAGCGACGTTAAATTTACATGTACATCTGTGATCCATTCGATACAGTCCAAGATAAATGCAGCTAAATGCAAAGCTGTAGATTCTGAATAATTTTCTTACTGGCCTCTTCTAGCCTGCCACTGTTCCTGTTTATATGCTATGGAATTATGTGACATGACTTTTACAAGTTAATGTTTCCTAATGCATTGGTAAAGAGTGTAAAAAGTATTTCTGAATTCTGTAAAATTCTGTCATCATTTACTCACCCTCATGATGTTCCAAACCTGTATGAGTTTCTTTGTTCTGCTGACACAAAAGAAGATATTTTGAAGAAAGTTTGTACCCAGGCTGCTTTGGGGGCACCATTGACTTCCATAGTAGGAATGTATCTTCCTATGTGTTCAACATAAAAACATTTATACAGGTTTGGAACAACTTAAGGGTGAGTAAATGATGACAGAATCTTAATTTTTGGGTGAACTGTCATTATGTACCAGTAATCAGTTTTTTTTTTGACAATTCTGAATAATGCATTAATTTACTTAAATGATGACTATATTATGTAATTATTTGTAGAGTTCCGAAATATCACTGATACCACAACACATTCTGGCATCGGTATCGGCGAGTACTTGAACCCATGTACCGATCCGATACCATTTTCTTTAACAAGACCTAGTTATTATGACCGCAAGCTTTGCCTAACCGCTGCGCGGTTCTTCTTCACTGCTCAGAATGCGTTGCCACAAGCAACCCCTGTTTAGAGCAGCAAAGACAAAATGAAAACGCGCTAGCAGTGGTTAGTGTGGATGGCGGTAGCTCGCTGTCATTGTAATCTCTGCCGTGTGTCACTATCAAGCGGAAACCTCCCCCAGTTTCTCTACGTCCATATTCACAGTCGATAGTCACTATATGAGGACACGAACGCATAAACTGTCACTTCATGAGAATTTACCGTTTCATTTGAGAAAACTTTCATATAAGGAACACAGACACTGAAAGATCTTCACGGCTACCCGTCAAAATAAAAGTTTGGTTTAAATTTTTTTAAATTGACAGAACATATTAGGCTACTGTTGTACAGTAGATTTAGCTACGTCTCTATGTAATAATAATACGTCTCCACTACTAATAATAATGCCTAGATGGTTGCTTATTTTTCACTTTTTTTGTTGTAAAGAGATTATTTTCTGATTAATATATAATTTTTAATATTCCTACATTTATTTGTTGCACAGTTTTTATAGTTATATTGTAAAACAAATACTTTTTCAGTTTGCAGTGTTAGATTTGTGGCTGCATTTGAAGTTCTTTTTCACTTAAGAAAAATAATATTACTGTCAAATGCATGTCAGATAATAAAAATACTGTAATAAATACAGTAGTTCACTGTATGTATTTGTTCATGTTTTATTAAAGGATTAGTTCACTTTTAAATAAACTTTTGCTGATAATTTACTCACCCCCATGTCATCCAAGATGTCCATGTCTTTCTTTCTGCAGTTGAAAAGAAATTAAGGTTTTGGATGAAAACAGTCCAGGGTTTTTCCCCATATAATGGACTTCAATGGGCTCCAAACGGTTCAAGGTCCAAATGACAGTTTCAGTGCAGCTTCAAACGATACCAGACGATGAATAAGGGTCTTATCTAGCGAAACGATCAGTTTCTACGAGAAACCGAGCAGTATTTATGCTATTATTTTACCTCTTATCAGACGAACGTGATCATCTCTGAGCTCCGCCATTACTTCCGCTAAGTGAGGTCAAAATAGATTGTGGGCATAGATGTATACGTAGATACCTCATTAGCGCTTGCACGGATCAGTAGAATGATGCATCTATGATCGATATATCTATGACCACGATCGTAATTTGACCTCACTTAGCGGAAGTACTGGCTGTGCTCAGAGATTATCACATTCGTCTAAAAGGCCTATACCAGAAGCACGGATGCATGCTGCTTTATGTCAGACAGTCTGAGACACTGAAAGGCTTCTCATAAAGTGTGCAGTTCGCCTGAGGTTCATCATGAGTTACTGGACAGACCATTGATGCCTTGTTTCTATTCAGCCCTGTATCTGGAAATCCTCTTGTGTTCAAACGGTGGACGTGAGTTTTTTTTTAAACACGCAAGTTTACACCGCATGTTCTCGAGACTACGTCACTATGGCAACAAAGCCTATGAAGCTTTGGGGTTGTTGATGGACTCGATCTACTCCATCTGTTTTTTGATCCTCATTCTGAATCCCATCTGGATGTGTTCTTTGACAAAAACAAAATTTTCTCAGCTATGTACTAGGGGTTGCACAGACTAGTCGACTTTAATGCTCTGCAATGACACGTTAAGCTTGACGTCGACTAGTCGCTGGCCTATAGAGGCTGCAACAGGATAAGCCATTTGACGTGCGTCTGGAGGTCCTGTGGCGCAGTGGACGCGATTGAGCGTCTTGCACGAGTGGTGCTTTTAGTGCATTCACGCATTTTAAGCGAATTCGCGTCTGACGCCCGAGTTGAAAAATCTGAACTTTGGTGTCAATTCACGCCGCGTTAACCAATCAGGAGCCTGCTTGCTGCTGTCGCGTGGAGATAAACTAATGGCAAGTCAATAGCGGATGAGAAACCTGCGTAATTTAAAAATACTAGTTATTGTGTAACAAAATTTACTTTTAAGACTGTTTCAGGCGAGAATGTACTTGTTTAAAGCTCAAATCTATGGTTTATTGATAAATAGAGCACCTATTGGAAAATTTTATCTGGCGTTTTTGGAGCTGTGAGATCCAGTCGATCAGCAGTGCTCAATGCTCATTAACCCCGCCAAGAGCAGCCTTTCCTCGGCTAGTCCTTCTGACATCTGCCGCTGACTCTGATGTCTCTGTAGTGGTTAAATATGAGATATAATTAATCTTGTGTAGATCTAACGGGCGATCTTTGGTCTCATGAATATATCATTTGTTGCCTGCCAAATCGTTTTGGCTGAGCGCAAAGTGAAGTTTCATAACTTTTTTTAGGATATTTAACTTTACCGTTGCCATCCTTCAGCGGGTCGGGCGGACCCTGGAACAACACCGCCAGCGGTTCCGGACCCTGGCACTCGACGAGTCCGGCCAACCCTTCACGTTCGCGCAACAGCTCAATGTTGCCGCAAATGGCTGATGGCCGACGGGAGTGACGTCGAGGGAGTTATCGATCGTGTGGTACTGGAGCAGTTTGTGGCGCGGCTTCCAAGGAAGACTGCGCAGTGGGTCCAGTACCACCACCAGACGTCGCTGAACCAGGCCATCCAGCTGGCGGAGAACCAAATGGTGGCGTGGTCTCTCTCTCTCCCATCCCCTTCTCTCCCCAAACCTGTCCCCGTTCCCAGGTCGCGTGGTGGGATGCTGCCCAGGCCAGCCCCGTGGTGGAGCTTGGGTAATCCGGAGGAGACATCAGCGGTTCCCAGATTGGGCGGGGAGTCTCCAGTGACCCTTCCCATCCATTTCCGCTTCTACGCTCTCTCCACGCCAATTCGCCGACCCACTTCCAGCCACTAGGGCGGCGGGGAAGTCTGGGCTGGCTTGTTGGCGATGCGGGGACCCTGGACACTTTATCGAACGGTGTCTGGTGATGGAGGTGGGGACACTGATTCGGGTCCCCGAGGCGCCACAAGCTGCTCCCAATCAAGCTGGCCTGTACCAGATACCCATGAGTATCAAGGGGGGTACTTATCAGGCCTTGGTGGATTCAGGTTGTAACCAGACCTCCATCCATCAAAGCCTGATTCAGCACAAGGCAGTGGTTAATAGCCGCATGGTTAAACACAGTTAACCTGCACCTCCGGCATCCGAAAATTCTGGGAACTAATTGGACAGCATTTAATAAATTATTGGGGCACTTGTGTGCGGATGCCTCTTGGGGGAAACAAGTAAAAAGCAAGGTGACGGTTGCACAGTTGGGGGAGGAGGATTCGGGACCCCTGGGAGCTGTTCCAGGGGAGTAGAGCGCTCTGGAGACCCCCATTCTCACAGACAGTGATGACTGATTTTGTACTAAGTATATTTTAGCTGTAAATAAGTTGTATTAAAGTACAATAATATATGTAATAATATAAAGTACATAATTATATGTATTATAATTATGTGCTAAATTGGAACAACTTTAAGTATACTTAGTACACTTTAAGTATAGGGACTAATTACATGCTTGATTAGTGATATTAAATGTGCTTTATTTGTATTATTAGTATACTTTATTTGTGTTATAAGTATTATTTGTGTTAAGTGTACTTTATTTTTATTATAAGTATATTTATTTGTGTTATAAGTATATTTATTTGTTATAAGTATACTTTATTTGTGTTTTAAGTACATTACAAATGAATTACCAGTGTCTTCAGAACACACAAGCAATATACACTCACCTAAAGGATTATTAGGAACACCTGTTCAATTTCTCATTAATGCAGTTATCTAATCAACCAATCACATGGCAGTTGCTTCAATGCATTTAGGGGTGTGGTCCTGGTCAAGAGAATCTCCTGAACTCCAAACTGAATGTCAGAATGGGAAAGAAAGGTGATTTAAGCAATTTTGAGCGTGGCATGGTTGTTGGTGCCAGACGGGGTGGTCTGAGTATTTCACAATCTGCTCAGTTACTGGGATTTTCAACCATTTCTAGGGTTTACAAAGAATGGTGTGAAAAGGGAAAAACATCCAGTGCTAGAGGTCAGAGGAGAATGGGCCGACTGATTCAAGCTGATAGAAGAGCAACTTAATAAAACCACTCTGACTGAAATAACCACTCTTTACAACCGAGATATGCAGCAAAGCATTTGTGAAGCCACAACACGCACAACCTTGAGGCGGATGGGCTAAAACAGAAGAAGACCCCACTGGGTACCACTCATCTCCACTACAAATAGGAAAAAGAGGCTACAATTTGCACAAGCTCACCAAAATTGGACAGTTGAAGACTGGAAAAAAGTTGCCTGGTCTGATGAGTCTCGATTTCTGTTGAGACATTCAGATGGTAGAGTCAGAATTTGGCGTAAAACAGAATGAGAACATGTGGTGGTGGTGTAATGGTGTGGGGGATGTTTTCTTGGCACACTTTAGGTCCCTTAGTGCCAATTGGGCATTGTTTAAATGCCACGGCCTAACTGAGCATTGTTTCTGGCCATGTCCATCCCTTTATGACCACCATGTGCCCATCCTCTGATGGCTACTTCCAGTAGGATAATGCACCATGTCACAAAGCTCCAATCATTTCAAATTGGTTTCTTGAACATGACAATGAGTTCACTGTACTAAAATGGCCCCCACAGTCCCCAGATCTAAACCCAATAGAGCATCTTTGGGATGTGGTGGAACGGGAGCTTCGTGCCCTGGATGTGCATCCCACAAATCTCCATCAACTGCAAGATGCTATCCTATCAATATGGGCCAACATTTCTAAAGAATGCTTTCAGCACCTTGTTGAATCAATGCCACGTAGAATTAAGGCAGTTCTGAAGGCGAAAGGGGGTCAAACACAGTATTAGTATGGTGTTCCTAATAATCCTTTAGGTGAGTGTACTATGAATATATATTTTTTTCAGGTTTATTTATTTACTTTACCTTCCCTAAATACAAAAAAATACACTTTGTAGTCAATAACAATATATGTATTATTACTTAGCTATACACTGTACAATATACTTTGAATGACATAATGTCACACAATACAGTAGTTTAAATGTGCTGTGAAGAGACAGTCCATTAACAAGCCCAAAAACTTCACATGGTTTCAGCAAAACTAAACAAAATGATCTTACTATGTTTTTCATTAAAAGAACACTGAAAAAAAAAAAAAATTCACGTTAACATTAGTCTTACTTATAACTTACCTCCAAACAGCAGGACTTTTTATTCAGTTCTTTTCGGCATCGCGTAACGTTAGGCCATTTTATTCTGAGCCAGTTTATCGTCCGCATCAAGGTCAGGCTGCAAACCTCCTGTGAGTGAGTGACGAGGGAGGAGCGTCAAACAGACAAACAGCAGCTCAGCCTCTGATTGGCTGCAGGCGGTGAACAACAGAATCTGATTGGTCACAGACCAAGCTGAAGAGACATTTGAATTCCGATAATACTCAACTCATATTTTCTTACGTTGTATTTTAGTGTGCTGTTGGTTTAATATAGATCTGTGTGTGCGATTGTAACACGATTCTTCTCTGCCAGTGTAAACTCATTAAACATATTTACACTTAAAGCACAACTACAGTAGGGCTTGTACACTGCATATATTTAAAAATGGGCTTTTAATGCATTAGTCATATTTTAACACGTTTTTATTCATGCTTAATTTTAACATTTAAGCATGAATAAATAACCTTAAACATTACTCAAATTTAACTTTAAATACTACAAATTAAGGATATTTAATATGTATTTTTTAAATGTGCTTTCAGTGCATAGTTATAATGACAAATTTGAGCAGTTTAAAATATACTAAAAATATATTTTGAAGTAATGTTCAAATAAATACACTTTTAAAAAGTAAACAGAACTTTCATTTTAAGTATATTTTTCTAAAATATATTTTTCTAAAATATACTAAAATACAATTATTTTAAAGTGCATTAAAAGTTATATTTTGAAAATATGATGCTAATATACTTTTTATATATTTAAATATGGTACAATTTCTGTTAGTATATGTTACATATTCATGTATTTGTGATTTGTTTGTTTTGTTACGATCTGTCTGTCCTCAAGGGGGCGAGTATGTGTCTTTGTTTTCATTAGGGACTGATTGCCGGCACCTGTGGATCCTGTTTGTTTGGCATAAGAAGTCCAAGCAGCCAAACCTGTGCGGCGGGCGGGGTGTTCGGCGGCGGTTCTTTGTGCTCTCCTGTTGTGTCTAACCCCAGTTAATTTTCCTATCGTTATGTCTATATCATTTTGTTAATAAACCCCTGTTGTACGAGCCGTGTTGTTTATGTCCTCTCTTGTGTTATGGCTGCGGTCGTAACATAATTGGGGGCTCGTCCGAAGCGATTATGTTTTTGTTTTGTTTTTTTTTCATGTGTGGAGGAAAATGTGTGACGTTTTGCCCGTCCTAGAAAGAGTTTGGTGTAACTGCTGTGGTCCCACGTGAGTATTTGCCCTGTATTTTGTAGTCGTCGGGTAGGTTGGACCTGCCACTTTGTTATTTTGCCTTTTTTATTTTTAGTGGTTATTCGGAGTGGGGGTACGTTTCAGTTCACGTGTGGCTGATCTTGTTAATGGGATCGGTGCGCAGGTGGGCATGAGTTTAGCGTTTAAAGTCGCCCCGAGCCCCTAACGCCACTGAAGATTAGATGGTAAAAATAAAACTATTACAGGGTAAATGCATTTTTTTTTCTGTGGGATCGCTGTTAGCTACAATTAGTGTCAGCCGCGTTTGTTTAGTTGCGTAAACGATCGTTAATTAGTGAGAGCAAGTTGTTTATATACGTGCATGTACGTTTGCCATTTATTTGTATATCCGAGTGCGGATAAAAGTTCGTTGAAATGGCTTCGGTGGTGGATACTTTTCATGAATCTCCATCTGAAGAACTGCTTTCTTTGTGTACAAAGGAGCAGTTGTTGCAGATAGCAGAGTTTTATAAAATAGAAATAACCTCTAAGGATAAGAATTTAAAGGAAACTTTGCGCAGTATTCTGAAAAGTAATCTGGTTAAATTGGGTATTCTAGAAAGGCCCTTATCAGAGGAAACGGCTGGTCCTTCTATGGGAGATCATGCCATTCGTTTGAGAGAATTAGCTTTGAAAGAAAAAGAGTTGGAGTTTGAAAATGCAAAATTAGAGTTTCGAAAACGTGAATTGGATCATGAGTTTGCATTAAAATGAATGGAATTAGAAATGGCCACTAAGAAGGGTGCTGCTGGCTCTGAATTTGATGTGGGACGAAATTGGAGGATGGTTCCTCCTTTTTGCGAAAGGGATGTTGAAAAATATTTTAGTCATTTTGAGAGAGTTGCGATTACTCTAAAGTGGCCTGCAGATTTTTGGTGTTTATTACTGCAATGTGTGATCACTGGTAAGGCGCAGGAAGCTTACTCTGCTTTGACTATAGACGAAGCAGCAGATTATGAAACCGTGAAATCTGCCATTCTAAAAGCCTATGAATTAGTTCCGGAGGCGTATAGACAGCGTATCAGACATTATGTGAAACTTTCTGATCAGACTTATGTGGAGTTTGCGCACGAGAAAGAGATATTATTTGATAGATGGTGCGCCTCTAAAAAAGCTGAAAGCAGAGAACAGTTGCGACAACTGATGTTGGTGGAAGATTTTAAAAATGGCTTGCCTGCTGTTCTTTCTACATATTTAAATGAACAGAGGCCTGAGACACTTCACAACGCTGCTATGTTAGCTGATGACTTTGTGCTGACGCATAAGGTAGCCTTTAAGGAGAAGTCATGGGACCGATCTCCTGTTTCTTCATCAGTTTTAGGTTATAAAAAGTCATCTGGCAGTAAAACAGTCGTTCCTTCTGATGATAGGGCTTGTTTTTATTGTAAAGCTTCTGGACATTTAATTGCAAACTGTCCCATTCTTAAAAAGAAGTCCAGCCCAAAGTCTGTTGGTTTGATTTCAGGTGATTTTTGTTCGAAATCCGTTCTTCCTTCTGACTCCATGACTCAGCCTGAGAAGGCTGGATATGGGCCATTCCTGAATAGTGGAACTGTGTCTGTGTCTAGTTCTGATGAGTGTGTGTCGGTAAGCATCCTCCGAGATACCGGGGCTGCTTTGTCATTCATTTTGGAGGGAGTATTACCATTGTCTGAGAAGACTGCTACTGGTACTTTTGCTCTAGTGCGAGGTTTCGAAATGGGAGTTATAGAAGTTCCGTTACACCGTGTTCACTTGAACTCCGAATTGGTGTCGGGGAACGTGATAGTAGGTGTTCGTTCGTCTTTGCCCATTCCTGACGTAACTTTCATCCTGGGAAACGATTTGGCTGGAGGCAGTGTGTGGAGCTGTTCAAATGTGCCACCTGAAGTTGTAATGTCACCTCTTGCTGCTTCTTCTGATGAGTGTGCTGTAAAGCACCCTGATGTGTTTTCAGCATGTGCAGTTACACGATCTATGGTTAAAACCGGACGTTCACCTCTCAGAGGAGGTGGATCTAAGTGGTACGTGGTTTGAGAATCCTGATTTAACCAATTTGTCTTCTGTTGCTCCACAGGAGGAACTGGATTCGCATCCTCTGAGTGCTAAAAACGTTTTTGAACTTCTTGGTGATTCGTCTCTGTCTTCTGACAAACTAATTGCCACTCAAAGGTCAGATCCTACGCTTGTGTCATTGTTTGAAGTAGTTCATACAGAACAGACATTTGGGAATGCACCCCAGGGTTACTTTCTCAGAGATGGGATATTGATGAGAAAGTGGGTGCCTTCTAACTTGTCTGATATCTGGGATGCTGTTGATCAAATTGTGATTCCAGTGGGATATCGAGACATGATATTAAGTGTGGCTCATGACGGTACAGCTGGTCATTTGGGTGTAAGAAAAACATACCATCGAGTTTTGCGTAACTTTTACTGGCCTGGTTTGAAGAAAGATGTGTCCCGCTATTGTCAAACTTGCCATACTTGTCAAATGGTTGGGAAGCCTAATCAAACTATTACTCCTGCTCCATTGTTTCCGGTTCCTGTGGTGACTGAACCTTTTGAGCACATAATCATTGATTGTGTTGGGCCTCTTCCTCGGTCAAAGTCTGGTTGTAAATACTTGCTGACCATAATGTGCGTGACTACACGTTTTCCTGAGGCGGTACTTTTACGTACTATAACGGCGAGATCGATATCTAAAGCACTTGTTAAGTTCTTTACACTGTACCGAAAATAGTCCAGAGCGATCAAGGTACTAATTTTACTTCTCGTACGTTTTCGCAAGTGCTTAACCGTCTCCACATTAAACATAATTTTTCATCTGCTTTTCATCCTGAAAGTCAGGGCGCTTTAGAAAGGTTTCACCAGACCTTGAAATCTATGCTTCACTCTTACTGTTTCGAGCTGGAACGAGATTGGGAGGAGGGAATTCTGTGGCTACTTTTTGCTTCACGCGAGGTAGTGCAGGAATCACTCGGGTTTAGTCCCGCTGATTTGGTCTTTGGCCATACTCCGCGTGGACCTTTGACAGTCCTGAAAGAAAGTTGGCTATCCGATCAAAAACGTAAATCTCTTCCTGAGTACGTTACTGATTTTCGTACCAGTCTTCATAGAGTCCGTGAGTTGGCTAGGAAAAATCTTGAAAAAGCACAAGGTAAAATGAAGGTCTGGTATGATAAGAAAGCCAGAGAACGAAGTTTCAGACCAGGTGACAAAGTGCTGGTTTTGTTACCTGTGCTGGGAGGGTCGCTGCAAGCCCGGTATAGTGGTCCTTATGTAGTGGAAAAGAAACTTTCCGACCGTGATTATGTTATTCATCTCCCAGATCGCCGTAAAAGTTCCAAAGTTTTCCATATTAACATGATCAAGACCTATCATGAGAGGGAGTTGAGTATTGAGAAGTCTCTGAAATGTGTTCCTCCCAGTATTAAACCAGGACCAGCTGACATGACTACTGCTGTATGCTTGGCTGTACCGGAACCGTTGTATGAAGAGGTGGGACCTTCTAGGTGTGTAGTTGAGGGTCGGTTGAAAAATTCTGAAGCGTTACTAACCTTGTCTAGTCAACTGTCACATTTATCTCCTCAGCAACAAACTGACATGTTGGAATTAGTTAAGAACTTCCCGATGTTGTTTAGTGACATTCCTACACAAAGGTCTGTTATAGAGCACGATATAGATGTGGGGCTTAACACTTGACCTATAAAACAACATCCATATCGTGTTAATCCAAATAAAAGAACTCTTTTGAATAAAGAAGTTCAGTATATGCTAGAGAATCAAATCGCGGAGCCTAGTATCAGTCCCTGGAGTTCACCCTGTTTGCTGGTGGGGAAGTCTGATGGTAGTTATCGATTCTGCACTGACTATCGGAGAGTAAATGCCGTAACTAAGGCTGATTGTTATCCATTGCCGAGAGTAGATGACTCTGAATCTAGTGTAGATTGTGTAGGTTCCGCTACATGCGTCTCAAAACTGGACTTGTTAAAAGGATACTGGCAGGTACCTTTAACAGAACGTGCTAAGGAGATTTCAGCGTTCGTAACTCCTGATGCGTTCCTTAATTATAGGGTAATGGCTTTTGGAATGCAAAATGCTCCTAGCACATTCCAGAGACTCGTGAACACTGTTCTGGCCGGCGTATCTGATTGTGAAGCCTATTTGGACGACCTAGTTTTATACAGTTCTTCTTGGGATGAGCATTTGAACTTGCTTAAGGAGGTTTTTTCCCGTTTGGCAGAGGCAAAGCTGACTGTCAATTTAAGTAAATGTGAATTCGGTAAAGCTAACCTAATTTATTTAGGTAAGGTGATTGGTGGGGGACAGGTTCGTCCAGTTGAGGCAAAGGTTACTGCCATTTGTGAGTTTCCATCACCTGTATATTTACAATATACTTTTGAAAAAGAGAATATACTTGAAATACAATAAAGTATACTTTTTTTCACCAGGGAAGTCATTCTCTGGGCAGGAGAAAGAACACTTTTCTTGGTGTTGAGTCTCAACCCTAGAGAAACTAGATTAGCTAACACTGTCTCTGTGTTGAAGCACCATCTCATGCAATTGTACTAATATTAGTAATCGAACTATGTAATTCAAAATGTGAATGCCCCGGAATACTAATGGAGCCAGTAATACATCCATGCATTTAGTATATGTGCGGTTACAAGGCTAGCCGAATGGAAGACCTGAAATTGGTAAGCTTTTCCCCCCAAGAGCGAACCTCAGGAACTTCCTGTGTTGTGGCAGTCTTTATGTGAATACATGCATCCTTCGGATCAATCGTGCTGAATCCAATCACAATGTTGAATATGCGGCACGACCGTCGTCACGGTAACATTTTGACTTTGAGTACTTTAACTGCTTCACAGTTTAAGCTTCGAAGATGGCTTACTTCCCGGGGACCAGGAAGTAACTGCTGTAATAGCCCAACTCACTCTCCATAAGAGGAACATGTTCTATGGCCTCTTAGTTGAGTATAGTTTGTAGCTCTTGTGACAGTACGAGCGCCAACTCCGCCTTTACGGAAGTGGAGACCACGCCGTTCAAACACGGATGACGACAAATATATTAGTTTATTAATTTTACTGTGCTTAACACCCATGCAGAAACGCCTGGCAGAAGTTCCCACGCTGCCAGACTCTGAGAGTGATAATTTTAACACTTCCTGTTGAGGGGCTGTTAGATGTTCTATGTCCTGGATGATAGCAGGATTTAAACACAAAACGTCTAACATTTCACTGGAAACCACTGCCTCCCCAAATCACCAGAGGCGGCGTGGATGGAGTGGTTTTGAGGATAACGGGGTGGGGCGAGCAAATGTTTGACACGCCCTGTCCCGTGGGGGCAGACTGGACACTGGACCATCGGACTTCTTATATTGACGATAGTCCCGAGGTCTGCCCTGGGAGGTTGTTGAGGATGACGAGCCAGTCTCCAGTCTTTACGAGGGAGAGCGCAACTGACCACACTCTGCTTATTACCTCCCTACATTTTTGAAGGACCGAAGAAAGTTTGTGTGGCTAACAGCCCCTTCCCTTGAGTGCATCGAGGAAGAAACGGAGTGAACACTTCTTCAGGTTGATTAAAAAAAAAGCTTTATCTTTAGTAGATGAAGATGAAATGAAGTTACAGGCAATGTTGTGACCATTCCAACAGTGGACATGTCACGCACGACACACAGGCCCTGATCCGTTCTGGAGCGCCATCTTCAGGCTTCCAGGTGAATACCTGCATGTTCCCGACTGCTGGGCTTACACTGCTCTATATACAGTGAGGAAAATAAGTATTTGAACACCCTGATATTTTGCAAGTTCTCCCACTTGGAAATCATGGAGGGGTCTGAAATTGTCATCGTAGGTGCATGTCCACTGTGAGAGACATAATCTAAAAAAAAAAATCCAGAAATCACAATAAATGTTTTTTAAACTATTTATTTGTATGATACAGCTGCAAATAAGTATTTGAACACCTGTCTATCAGCTAGAATTCTGACCCTCAAATACCTGTTAGTCTGCCTTTAAAATGTCCACCTCCACTCCATTTATTATCCTAAATTAGATGCACCTGTTTGAGGTCGTTAGCTGCATAAAGACACCTGTCCACCCCATACAACCAGTAAGAATCCAACTACTAACATGGCCAAGACCAAAGAGCTGTCCAAAGACACTAGAGACAGAATTGTACACCTCCACAAGGCTGGAAAGGGCTACGGGGAAATTGCCAAGCAGCTTGGTGAAAAAAGGTCCACTGTTGGAGCAATCATTATAAAATGGAAGAAGCTAAACATGACTGTCAATCTCCCTCGGACTGGGGCTCCATGCAAGATCTCACCTCGTGGGGTCTCAATGATCCTAAGAAAGGTGAGAAATCAGCCCAGAACTACACGGGAGGAGCTGGTCAATGACCTGAAAAGAGCTGGGACCACCGTTTCCAAGGTTACTGTTGGTAATACACTAAGACGTCATGGTTTGAAATCATGCATGGCACGGAAGGTTCCCCTGCTTAAACCAGCACATGTCAAGGCCCGTCTTAAGTTTGCCAATGACCATTTGGATGATCCAGAGGAGCCATGGGAGAAAGTCATGTGGTCAGATGAGACCAAAATATAACTTTTTGGTCATAATTCCACTAAACGTGTTTAGAGGAAGAAGAATGATGAGTACCATCCCAAGAACACCATCCCTACTGTGAAGCATGGGGGTGGTAGCGTCATACTTTTGGGGTGTTTTTCTGCACATGGGACAGGGCGACTGCACTGTATTACGGAGAGGATGACTGGGGCCATGTATTGCGAGATTTTAGGGAACAACCTCCTTCCCTCAGTTAGAGAATTGAAGATGGGTCGAGGCTGGGTCTTCCAACATGACAATGACCCGAAGCACACAGCCAGGATAGCCAAGGAGTGGCTCTGTAAGAAGCATAACAAGGTTCTGGCGTGGTCTAGCCAGTCTCCAGACATAAACCCAATAGAGAATCTTTGGAGGGAGCTCAAACTCCGTGTTTCTCAGCGACAGGCCAGAAACCTGACTGATCTAGAGAAGATCTGTGTGGAGGAGTGGGCCAAAATCCCTCCTGCAGTGCAAACCTGGTGAAAAACTACAGGAAACGTTTGACCTCTGTAATTGCAAACAAAGGCTACTGTACCAAATATTAACATTGATTTTCTCAGGTGTTCAAATACTTATTTGCAGCTGTATCATACAAATAAATAGTAAAAAAAATCATATATTGTGATTTCTGGATTTTTTTTTTTATTAGATTATGTCTCTCACAGTGGACATGCACCTACGATGACAATTTCAGACCCCTCCGTGATTTCTAAGTGGGAGAACTTGCAAAATAGCAGGGTGTTCAAATACTTATTTTCCTCACTGTATATGATGACTGTCACAGAGTCCTTAATTATTGTGGTCATCAGTTATATAAATCATAGCTTGTTTTAAATGTATAAAATGTAGGCTATTATTATTATTATTATTTTAATAATCTTGTATAATTTACATACATTTAATTATTTATCTAAAGAATACAGGGTTAATAAAGAATTTTGAATATTTTCCCCTACCGATCGAATGCGCCACAATCCAATCCAGTAGGTGGCGGTAATGCACCTTCAGATCAAAGCGTGGCTTAACAGACTTCAAGCGTGAAAAAAGACAGAGACAGCAGCAGTGTTTTTTAGAGGTAAGTACAAAAAGATTAATACAATTTTCAATCTCAATTTTCGTTTCGTGTTTTTATTTATCTTTATTTCTTACAACTTGTGTGCTTCTCCTGGGCGAGTCGTGAATGCCCTCCGTACACAACAAATGGCCAGGATATTCTTTAATACATTGAATTTCAGTTTGTTTTTCACCAAACCCTAACCTGATTGTTCACATGATTTTAGAATCAAAATAATTCATCTGTGCGTGCTTGAGTTAAGATGTGCATTTGTGGATCTGGTGCCGCGCACAAAAGCACCTCTTACTCGTTGCACGCACAGATTCTGACCAACATTAATACAAAATCAAAGTTTTGCATTCACAATTATCTCTCTCTTTGTACAAAATGCTGCACATTCATGTAATTCTGTATTTAGCACACACAAGTTGAAAGGCATTTGTTTGTGGACAGTGAAAATATCTACAAAATGTATCAAGTTCATGGATAATTGTGCGTGCATTTATTAATCATTTTGATAGTAAAATCATCCCATTATTGTCCAGTGTACAGGGAGAAATCAGACGGTCGGATGAATTTCTGGCATGTCAGTTCTTCTGGTCGCCCCTTGTGCGGGTATCGCACAGCTGAAGCAGAGCTATGAGCTGATTGCCTTGTTGGCACAGTGAGGGGGAATAGGACAATCAGTTCGTAGCTCTGCTTCAGCTGTGCGATAAGCTCACGAGGGCCGACCAGAATTACAGAATTCCAATTTAATCTTTAATGCAACAAGAAAGAAAACGAAAGAAGAGTGAGATCTTTAAGTTCTGTAGGAAGCTATCAAACTGCAGAAATTTAGAAAACTGCTGCACCTCCAGTTTGTGTTGTAAAATGGATAATCTCTTCCAAGCTGTTCAGCTCCTCTTTTATTAATTTAGCTACTTGATCATTAATTTACTTGTTTCACTTTCACACTTCTTTTGTTTATTTACTATTAAATGCAGCATTAAAGGTCCCGTTCTTCGTGATCCCACTGTTCAAACTTTAGTTAGTGTGTAATGTTGCTGTTAGAGCATAAATAATACCTGTAAAGTTATAAAGCTCAAAGTTCAATGCCAAGCGAGATATTTTATTTAACAGAAGTTCCCTTTCAAAGCCTACAGCGAACGGCCGGCTTGGACTACATCCTGGTACTTCCTTCTTTAATTACGTCAGTAGAACAGTAGAACAGACTAACCTCCGCCCACAAGAATACGCGAAAAAGGGGGCGTGGTCTTGTTGCTGTCCCACATGGAGAAGAGGACGGTCGCGTGGAGAAAAGGAAGTGTTGCGTTTCAGTGTGTTTGTCGCCATGTCGTCGAGACGCTGTTATTTTCATCCCGGAGTCAAATCACCTTTGTTTGGCTTTCCCAGGGACACTATAGAGATCATTGAGCGCATAGATCTCCCGTTAAGAGGCGTGACCTTTCCGTGCAAGTTATGTGCGCTAAGCTGCGGTCAAATCACAACACGGGAACCGCTGGCACAATCAGAACTCGTTACGTATTTCTGAAGGAGGGACTTCATAGAACAAGGAACTCATCAGCCTGTTTTTAGGACCGTGAAAACAGTGGTATACAGATCAGTAAACTGTGTGAAAATACTGTGTTTTTTTACACGTGAAACATGAACACATGTTATATTGCACACTGTAAACACAATCAAAGCTTCAAAAAAACACGAAGAACGGGACCTTTAATATTTGATAAAACAAGATAGATATTTGAAGATATTTTCACCTTTCTTTTCCATTCATTCCTCCTGTGTGTCTGCAGGTGCTTTAAAGGGGAAAGTAGGCTATACTAAAATTCATGAAATAGTCTTGAATTTAAATTCTGTGTGTTTTAACTGGAATGTAAAGATTTTGATCACATTTCAAGCTTCACTTCATTTTGAGTACATTTGTAATGTATAATTAGTCACATTTCCAAATATTTACTAACATCTTGTTTTAGGTGCATTACAAGTGAATGCTGATTAAAAGGAGGCATCAGAGTGTATCTTTGCTGGGACGGTGTAAAAAGGCTTGGGGGCACTGCTCGTGGTGGAAACCCCTGAGTTTAGAGTATTCAGAGTATGTCATTCTTTCTTCTACCTTTTTTCTTTCAGTAGTACTGTCCCATTTATGTCTTGTGAGACAGTCAATGTGAGATTTCCTGTTGAAACTGTGGGGGTATAAATAAATTAATTTACATGTAAACTGAAGGATGTTGTTTACTTTTACTGACTTTTTGATACAAAATCATGTCAATTGCAGCCATACATGAAAATGAACTGGCATAGAATCCTGCTGTACATAAAGCAAGATTGATTTTATAGTGTTTCTATGTTGATTCAGTGTTAAATAAGTTATTTAATTTAAGTTGAAAAAAAAAAGATTTTTTTGACCATCTTGATCTATTTTTCATCATTGAAATAACATTATTTCAAGGTGTAAACCTGATGAAAAATCAATGTTAAATATCAACATTGATTGAATGATATTTTAGTTGATGCATTAACATTGATTCAACGATTATTCAGTGTTGGTCTGTTATCTGGGATTCAACCCTTTCGCTTTAGTTTCGAGAGAGCTGAGTGAAATCACTGTCCATGTCTTTTTAAACCTTGCAATTTTAAAAAGGAAGCGATTATATAGCATTTTGTAATACATGGGATGGGAGATCTTTAAGAGAGAGTTTTGTTTGCGCTCACACCAACAACAAACAAGCTTAACACACAAGCATTCCAAATTAAGTTGTTTTTCCTTAGTCAAATACACACTAAAGATGGACATTTTTGACATAATTGTGTGAGTAGTTACATAAACACGTTATGTCTTACGCGAATCTAAACGTCTCTGGTTGAAATCAAACATTGGAGATTTTGTTATATTTAAATGATACGATCTTATATTAGTGCGTTGGTCAGTGTTAAAGGGGTCATGAATTGAGAAATCAACTTTCCCTTCAGTTTTTGATATATAAAAGGTCATGGTAAAATAAGAATATCCTGTAAGTTTCAGAGCTGAAAACTTCCTTGTTAGTCAAAGAAAAGTTTTTATAGACACCAGGCCCAGCAAACGATGAATCTCAGAATATGCCACACCTTGACGTCATTGTGTGGTAAAGCACCTCAACAGAAAAAGAACAACGCCCGATTCTGTAGCCCCGCCCACCGACTCGTGCCACTAACGTCTTGGTTACGTATGTAACCCTCGTTCCCTGAGGAGGGAACGGAGACGTGCGTTAGTGACTAACGAATGGGGGTTTCGCCTAGAAGCCAATTACCTTCGAGAATTCAACAGCGCCCAATGGCAGTGCCATGGGCATGCGGAATTTGCATGCGTAACTCCGCCCCACCTCGTGGGTATATAAGGAAGTACGCTGGCAACATCGCATTATGCTACTGCTGCAGGAGCCAAGACTGAACTCCATGCGTTCCAGCAGTACAGCTGACGTGGCAAAGGAAACGTACGTCTCCATTCCCTCCTCAGGGAACGAGGGTTACATACGTAACCGATACGTTCCCTTTCGTTCAGTCACTACGACGTACGTTAGTGACTAACGAATGGGGGTTCCAATACAACAACGCCACTCAGCTGTCATCCAGTGCCCTGCGTAAGTGTGAGTACCCTGTCGTAAGACTAGTACGGACGAAGGACTCCCACTTATCACAGGAATACCAAGGTGCACTGGGAAGCATATCCCAGAGAGGAAATGCCAAGATGCCTGCCCGTAGGGAGGACTTAGAGAATACACATATGACCCGCTAAGGGCTGCATATGGAAGAACTCTAGGGTACCAGCCAGAGGGTGGATTTTTAACCCTAGGGGTGGCAGGGACTTGCCGAGGGAAAGACACCTGCTCACTGAGGAGTCTTACGGTGGAAATACTCGTGTGGGGGTCGCCAGAGGGGAACCATGCACACGGAGCACCTGGCCGGACATGAAGGTCTGGGCTCGAAAGGGCAGACTGAACTGATGTCCGCGTCAGCAGTGCTGGAGGAGCTCAGGGCTCTCGGGGAGCTCACCTGAGGAAAAATATCGCATGTATCCAGTCCGTGGAGTGGAATGGCGAGCAAGCGAAGACACCTGAGCCTGGCCCTTTACCGGCCCCTCGGGGGGGGGCGAGTACATAGTCGGACACTGGCTCCACTCGGAGATTGTAGAATCTGGCGAATGTGTTAGGTGTCGCCCAGCCTGCAGCTCTGCAGATGTCTGTTAGCGAGGCGCCATGCGCTAAAGCCCAAGCGAAGGCCACACTGTGCCCTGACCCCAAGGGGACATGGTCGACCTTGCTGCTGGTAAGCCAAAACAATGGTGTCCACTATCCAGTGAGACAGCCTTTGCTTTGAGAGAGCACTTCCCTTCCGCTCTCCACCATAACAGACAAAGAGCTGGTCTGAGGTCCTGAAACACTGCGTGCTGTCTACATAGGCGCGGAGAGCGCGTACTGGACAGAGCAATGCCAAGGCTGGGTCTGCCTCCTCCAAAGGCAGCGCTTGCAGGTTCACCACCTGGTCTCTGAACGGTGTGGTGGGAACCTTGGGCACATATCCGGGCCGGAGTCTCAAGATCACGTGAGAGTTAGCCGGCCCGAACTCCAGGCACGCTTCGTCAACCGAAAATGCCTGCAGGTCCCCTACCCTCTTATGAGAGGCCAATGTGGTCAACAGAGCCGTCTTCATCGACAGAAACTTAATATCAACCGACCGCAAAGGCTCAAAGGGAGGCCTCTGCAGAGCACTTAAGACTACTGAGAGGTCCCAAGAGGGAACGAGAGGAGAGCGATGAGGATTCAGTCTCCTCGCTTCCTTCAGGAACCTGATGATCAGGTCGTGCTGACTTACCTTTTTGTCTCCCAGGAGATCGTGGTAGGCAGATATTGCGGCCACGTACACTTTAAGGGTGGAAGGAGACAGCCTTCGCTCCACCCCCTCCTGGAGAAACGATAGCACGAACCCGATCGGGCATTTCCAGGGGTCCTCTTGGCGGGAAGAGCACCATGTGACGAAGAGGTTCCACTTCAACGCATAGAGACGTCGCGTAGACTCAGCTCTAGCAGAAGTGATGGTAGCGACCACCGCAGGTGGAAGGCTACTCAAACCTGCCGCGTCCCGTCCAGAAGCCACACGTGGAGCTTCCAGAACGCCGGACACGGGTGCCAAAGAGTGCCCCGTCTCTGAGTGAGGAGGTCTGGGGCTTTGCGTCATTTTTTAAAAAAAAAGCCAGTTCATGACACCTTTAAAAGAAAATACATGTCTTAATTAGATTGTTTAAATTATGCACTCACCTGTCGATCTCTTAATACTTGTACAAGTCAGGATGGGCAAGGTTTGATGGTTCTTCAGTAGTTTATTTAGTAAAATGAATTCCAAAATCACGTCTACTCGTCTATTAATTAGTTTTGGACGTGTTAAGTGAGATTCTGCTGTATTTATTTTGTTCTATGTTGCCACATTTGCCGGTTTCCCGTCAGTTTGGGTAGCGCCTGCTACCTAGCGGTGAAATTCGGAACAGAAGCATATACCGAAATGAGTAAAATCATGATATCGTACCGTTTGAAATAAAATATATACCGGTATTTTCCCAGTATACCACGCATCCCTACTGTAACGTTCACCAGCTGGAGTGCCCTTGAGAGCCACCAGAGGGCACTCCACACATAAGACTATGATCACTCACAACTACATTTCCCATAACTCACTGCCCGGACTCATCATCACTTATCACTGATCACATTCACCTGTACCTCATTTACTGATTGCATTTCACCTGTGTCTCACCATCCTGTTTTTTCCTGTCTATTTACACCTTGGTCATTCTTTCACTCACCGCTAAGTCTTGTTCAATGTTACATTGCATTTCTGAGCACTCTCCTGGTTTTCTTGTTTCTTGTTTTTGGATATCTTGCCCCGTTCCCTGGATTACTCTCTTGCCTCTGGTCCCTGCTTTTTTGTTTGTTTGTTTGTTTGTTTGGACTGCCTGTCTGTGTTTGACCCTTGCCTGTATCTTTGATTACGCTTCTGGATTGCCCTCAAATAAAGCTGCATTTGGATTCTCAACCCTTCTGTCTCAGAGCAGTTCGTAACACCTACTCTGTAGGGCCGATGGTGAATGATGAGTTATTATTAATCAGCACCCACTCCACGAATGCGATGAAATTGTAACAAGGGCCGCTCCCTGGGAGGCCTGCCTTGGACCGCTTGTTGAGGCTTGATATGTAAAACACGCAAAGCGAGCTGTCTGGATAGTGTGCATTAGGCACGCCAACTCCAAAAAATCTCTGGTGAGACTGCAAGGAGTGGCCCCTCTGCTCCAGGCATAACAGGGCAACTGCAGGAATGAGGGGAGGAAAAAAAGAAACAAAAAATGCAGCCAAAAAAAACCCTGTTTTAATCTGGTCTTCTGTAACGTAACGTGGAATATCAGAAACTCTCACGACAAAGAATAATTCCAGGAATCAGACTTTAATCACAAATACTTAGGAAGCAGGAGAAAATCACAATACTTCAAACGAGAACGGACAGAGACTAAGGCCCCGTCCACACGGAGATGCGCTTAGCTGTATACGTAAAAATGTTGTACTGTATCAGCGTTTCGTCCACACGGATCCGGTGTTTTAGGAGCATGAAACCGATATTTTTTTAAACCGAGTCCCAGAGTGGATAAATCTGAAAACGACACCCTTGCTTTTTCGTGTGTACAGCCAATCCGTCTATTTTGTGAAATGGTGATGTCATCACACCACGTCCTGCACCGGAAAGACTAGAAAGGGATACAACTACGGACACTGGGCATGTGCACATCAATATTGCGTCATTTAATTACTGTATTTGCATTATTGTAAGGGTAGGTTTAGGGTTAGGGTAGGTGCTGGAATTAATAAAACACAATCTGGAAAGTAGCACATTTAAGGGAGGAGAAGGTTTGAGTTTCTTTATGTTGTTTCTACATTATTTTGGAGATTCAATGTAAAAGTATTACAATATAAAAAATATATATATATATTAACTTTAATGATTAATATTATACAAAAATGTTTTTTTTTAGCAATTGAGAGCAATATATATATTTTATTGCTGCAAGCAAGGATCATTTATGATCAGTTGCAGTCTAAATATCTATAATAGACCGTACATTCTATGTAGTGCATAAAGAACCAAAATGAACAAATGGTTGTTAATGAAATATTGCCAGATAATGCTAGGAAAAAAACAAGCCCAAAATAAACCTTAAGTCCAAATGCTGTATTTTGGAAATAAGAACAAAATATCGGGGTCTCCAACTTCCACTTTAACAATTCTATGAAGGGGCTTGAGTTATGATCTAAGCACAAAGACGTTTATAAGTGGACATGGCAACACTGCAAGAGCATGCTCTGTAAAACACATAGCCTCTGTCAACAGTTTAAAATATTACTTTGGTTTAAAAAAAAAAAAAAAAAACCCATACCAAAAGGTAGTGAGAATCCAAAATATTGCTATGGTTACTACCGTGTCAATCATTTCAGTTTAAGGAGTGGGTCATGTACTGAACTCATACAGATTACAGAATGACAGTTTAGGGGAGTCTCTGAAACTTTGCAGTGTACGTGGCCACACAGACTTTTCCTTATAAATGTTTAACTTTTTAACTCCATGCTCATGTATTTATCAACTACCCATCAGCATTTCAAAAGCCTCTAACACACAATGCAAAGCTTGGATGTCTTGGATGACGATGGCTGCTGGCTGTATCTAGCCAAGTTTCCAATGAAGGTGACCGTTAAAGCAGTTTTATGCTAACTTGTTTTATAGTTCATTTGTGGTTTTTACTATGCCCTATAACAATAAACTCCACAGTCTATGGGTCAAGTGCAGTCAGATCCCCATAGATAAATTATAATTACCTTACTGTCGGATACCAAGGCAGAAACGTGTACGTTTTATTAAGCTGAATTATCTTGAACCATTTACATAAATTCGTTTCCATTTGGTTTCCTATTATATTGAGGATGTGAGGACCTTTGTTATTTTATTGAACATTTAATTTCATTGTTCATCTCCCAGTCATTATTGTAGGCCTATTGCATTGCATTGTTTGCCCCTCCTTTCATCATAAAACTAAGAATTTAAAAATCATCTTTAAAAGACATATTACTGGGAGATATAGATTGACTTATGATATTTATGTGCATTTTATGCAAGTAGTCTTCTATGCTGTTATAAAGATCTTTGTTTTACATTTTTGGCCATATAAATTAAAACTGCACCAGACTGCTATTTTTGCCGAGTTTGGGCCTCTGAATAAAACTGAGCTTCTTTTCCCTCCATATTCTCACCATATGTGATGTGAACTGGGAAAACCCGTCGGATGTCGCACTGGAACGTTTTCAGAAGAATAGGTTGAAAGTCCATTTTTTTGACAAAATTGGGTTTTCATTAAATGATTATTCAATAACATCTTGTCTATCATATCTAAAAAATATCTTGGCAAAATTAATTTGTTTAGTGCAGAAAAATATAAATTTATAGCGGCAAGCTGAAAAGACTGCGTCTTTCTCTAATGTTTTAGATCATGCCCGACGGAGGTGCAAAAAAAAAAAAAAAGTAGTTAGTAGAAAAGAAAAAATTGAAAAAAATGGTTTTCGCTCTCTTAATACCACAAAGACAGTTCACCCATCAAAATAAACCCCATTACATGTAGAATTAAAGTGTATCAAATCAGGGCCATGCACAGACAGTGGCCAAAACAAAAAAGGGGCACTATAAGGGGGTTGAGTATCATCTTAAAATCAATAACACACCTTTTAAATCATATTGTAAAAACAGTTGTTAGGTTTTAGTGCTAATTTAATTTATGTTGTTGTAATCCTCCAAAAAGTTGATTCTGCGCTAATTTGATCTCATATTTAATGTTTTTTTTAAATGTTGTAGATTTATGTAGCAAATGAGAATCGTTAAAACTATTGAATATATTTTGAGACAAAGGTCTTGTTAATGATTTTCAGTTTTGTTCAAGGTAATTAAAGCAACAGTTTTTCAATAACAGAAGAATATGTAAAAGTGTGGTATTTGGGGTAAAAGGCACAATAAATAATTTGATAATAAATAGTTCCCTTTCGAGGGAACTCTCACTGCGTCTGGTTAAGACACTTTGGGGATACTCCCTAAGCACTAGCGAATCTGAAGTCCGTATAGCCACTAAACCAATCAGATTGGCGTGCGTGATGACGTCATCGTGACGGCGTACCCGGAAGTATAAAGCGGGAGCCGGCGCACTGAAACGGCAGTTATTGCTCTTCAGCATAGCGCTCTCTGTTGAAATTGTCTGTCTATTTACTGTTGTTTGTCACAGTTGCAAAAGTGTGTGAATGATGGAAAAGAATGTGAGAGAGTTTAAGCAGTGTGTGCATCCGTGTCCCCGCTTCATTTCGGGCTCAGATGCACACCTGCTTTGTGTGCAGTGTCTGGGTGTTGAACATGCTCGAGGGAGCTGCCTGTCAGCATTGTGAGCTGTTCACACTCAGACTGCTCCGCTCTCGGCTGGCCGTGTTCGATGAGGCCGGCCAGCTTTGTGAGCCCCAGGGTCCTGGACCCGCGATCGCTGAGGCGTCTCGGTGTCACAGACCATGGGTTTCACATAAGGACTTGTCAGCGGGATCTGGGACTGCTGCGGCACTTTCCCAATCCTTGTCTGACAGTTCTAAAGATCTTCCTCCCCGTGTGGAAGCCCGCGCTGCGGCTTCTTCCCCCGGGGTTGAGGATCTGATGCTTATTCTCTCCGGTTCCGAGGAGCCAGAGGAGTGTTGCATCAGGGCGGGCGGAGAAGCAGGAAGTGTTTCATCGCTTCATCCACTCGCCCAAGAGGAGCTAATTGAGGTTTTGAATCGTGCGGTGGCCAAATTGAAGATCGATTGGCCACAGGAAGTGCCGGAAATTCAGCCACCTAGTAGGCTGGACGACCGGTTTCTTTCTCGCCGGGTTCAAACACCTCGCCGGGGTTTACCTTTCTTCCCGGACCTACACATCGAGGTGTGTAGGTCGTGGAGGAAGCCCTATTCCTCGCGTAATCCTCCAGTATTGGATTATTCCAATGTTCTGGGCACGCGCGAGGCGGGCTATGGGACGATGCCTCGGGTGGAAGAGGCTCTCACGAGTTATCTTTTCCCCGATTCTGTGTCGTCTCTTAAAACCCCGGAGCTGCCCACCAAACCCTGTCGGGACACCTCATCGTTGGTGGGCGAAGCTTATATGGCAGCTGGGCGGGCTGGTAGTTCCCTGCTCACATTATCTGTCTTGCAGGCCTACCAGGCTGACCTCCTGAAAGAGCTCAATGAGGGCGACAGAAAAAAGAAGAAAAAAAAGCGCTCCGGGGAAATCGAGGTAATCCCGCCGTCTATGACGCTTCGGGCCCCATCGATTTCCCACGAACGCATGCTGCTCCAGCCGCCTCCGGAGGGACTTGCAGCTGGGCAGCTAACGCGTCCACACATAGAGTATCGTTCCCAACCACTTCCTGCCGGTCTTCCGCTTCAGGGGGTTGGGGACGAGGCTCGTGTAACACCCGAAGCCAGCCGCGCGAGTCGAGACCATACTGGCGATGGTCTCAGAAACAAGACTAGGCCACAGCATCACTGTAGAGCACTTTCAGGAAGTGCTGGGGCTCAGGGCAGCAGCGTCCAACGGGATACCCTTTGGCCTGCGGTACATGAGACCTCTACAGTGGTGGCTGGAGACCAAGGGGTTTTCCCCCAGAGGGAATCCTTTCCATATGATCAGGGTAACGCGCAGATGCCTTCGTTCTCTAGTCATATGGAAGAAACCTTGGTTTCGGTCCCAGGGGCCAGTGTTGGGAGCGTCTTGTTGCCGGGAATCCACTTCAACAGACATCTCCCTCACTGGTTGGGGCGTGGAGCAGGGGAGTTTGAGGTTGCGCCCTCTATACAGACTGGCGCATCAAATTCTCCTGTGGACCCTAGGGAAACTGTTGTCCATCAGGGCAATGTATGTCCCGGGGGTCCGGTATCAGGGAGCAGACATCCTGTCGAGGCAGGGGCTGAGGCCCGGGGAGTAGCGACTCCACCCAGGGGTGGTGGCGTCTCGAGGGATGTCCCACTGTCCACTGTGGTGTTCCCTCACGCATCCAGCCCCGCTCGGGTTGGATGCCAGGGTTCAGACGTGGCCGAGGCTGTGTCTGTACGCATTTCCCCCGATTGCTCTGCTCCCGGGAGTCCTGGAGAGGGTCCGTCGACAGGGGGTCAGTCTACTTCTAGTAGCACCCCGTTGGCTGACGCGATTTGGGTCTCGGATATCATAGCGCTGCTGGCAGGTCTTCCATGGCAGATTCCTCTGAGGAGGGATCTCCTGTCTCAGGCGGGGGGGACGATATTCCTCCCCCGGCCAGAGGTTTGGAACCTTTGGGTCTGGCCCCTGAGGGGGTCAGGTACCTAGAGGCTGGCCTGTCGGCAGAGGTGATAGAGACATTACTCAGTTCCAGGGCTCCGTCCACAAGGAGACTGTACAGCTTCAAGTGGAATGTGTTTGCCACTTGGTGCAGGGAGCGTGAGGTGGACCCAGTTTACTGCCCGGTGGCTTCAGTGCTGGAGTTCCTCCAAGATCGTTTCTCTCCGGGTCTAACCCCGTCCACACTCAAGGTGTACGTGACTGCCATTGGGGCTTTCCACACTCCTTTGGGTGATGGGCCTTTGGGTAGGCACCAGTTGGTTGTGCAGTTCCTCCGTGGGGCTCGGAGGATGAGGCCTGCGGCTCGTTCCAGAGTCCCAACCTGGGATCTGGCAGTGGTTCTCGAAGGCCTGGCTGAGGCCCCCTTTGAGCCATTGGAGTTGGCGGAACTAAAGAACCTGACCTTGAAGGTGGCTTTTCTCCTGGCGATTACATCGCTAAAGAGAGTAGGGGACCTCCAGGCTCCCACCAATCATGGTGTTTGGAAATGAGTGTAAAACCGGTCTGACCCGACCTAACCAGAGTCAGACAACCATCAGGCAGCATCACCGTATGCAGATGCCGTCAATTCAGTCTGTGCAGACGCCCACACACACACCACTCATGGTGACTGGAAACCAGCATAAAAATGGTCTGACCCGACTTAACCAGACAACGTGGGCGAGAGTTGAAAGGCCACTCTGGGAGGTCAACAAATCTCCAGTCCTGACTCTGCCTCCGCTGGTCAAGACGGACAACCCCCGAGTGACAGCGAGAGCTCCACTACGACAACCTGCTGCTGATCTGCCACAGCCTGGGGCTCGCCGGATAGCACCTGTGGCCCGTGTGGAGAAACCAGCCAGAGGAACGTTAGTCAAGCAGACCCCTGTTCGTCCAATACAGAAGAACAGGAGCTGTAGAACAGAGGAGCCATGTAAAGACGAACCGCGAAAGCCAGTGAGGCTCCTGGCTGTGGCTGATTTTCCTCCAGTGAGTGAGTCAGTGAGGGCACTGATGTGCAGAATGGCCGCTCAGCAGCAGAAGCAGCGCCAGCAGCAGAAGCAGCGACAACTGTCCCGTGGAGATCCAGCAGCAGCGACAACTGTCCCGTGGAGAGCCTGAGCAACAGTGTGTGGGTGTGTCCAACATAGAAAAGTGGAGCGCACATGTTTCTGGTTGCAAGCTTGAATCTCTGGTGGAGTGGCGTTCACAGACCACAAGAACCAGACAAGTCTTTCTGCTATGAACAGCTTTATCTCCCTCCCACCAAAGGCTATGAACAGCTTTATCTCCCTCCCACCAAAGGCTGGAGTAATGTATCCCGATCAGGAACTGGACGACATATTCTGAATGATATCCACAATCTGACTTGTGATGCTGCCTGACCACGTTCATTCGTCTGAGCCTGGTTTCTCCCAAGGATTTCTCCCCTCCATTGGATGGAGTTCGGGTTCCTTGCCACAGTCGACTTTTGGTCGGATATGCTTCATATTCAGCAAATATTACTGATCTGACTGCACTGACGCCTTTGGATGAGAGCTGAACTGAGATGGATTAAAAAAAATGCTTTTTAGATGAATTGAACTCATTCCATAATGGATGAATTTTACACAGTTATTGAACAAGAAAATCTATCACTGAATAAATTGTGTAGTCTTTAATAAGACTTCATTCATACAGTGTGAAGAATACTTACATTTGATTATTCAGTTCTGTACCTGAACATTTTAAAGCAGTTTATTTCTTATATTGTATTTTGTCCTAGAGTTTTTTCTATGAATGAACATGAATGAAAATAAATCAATATTAATTAATAAATTGTCACTAAATGTTACAAGGCAAACCTTCCTTGGGTATCATTGGTACAAAAAAAAAATACAAATTTAATTAAGTGTTCATATGAGTGGTACAAGACCCGTACAATTTGACCAATCATAGGAATGAATGAGTGGCGCACACATGGGACGTTGATGTGGAGAACAACACGTCCTGGATGGTGTCGCCACAGAGCCCGGCCAAAGAAAAGGAACCAACGGCTTGCCCAGTGCAGTCTGGTGTATCGGACTTAAAGGTGCACTATGTAAAAAAAAAAGTAAAATATCTAAAAACCACTCGGCCAGTGTTAAATATTTTGTTCAGTGGCGTACTTACAATATCCCAAATGTTTCCAACTATTTGTAAATCATGAGAAAATTGCTATTTTAACAAAGGAACCGGGACGCGTGAGGGAGTCGCCTGTCAATTGCGCCATATCTGCGTTACCCTCGGTTTCCGGTTTATTTTGCAGAAGCGCTTTACTCTCACTGCAGTGTGAACAAGTGTCACAGCAGCCGCTGAGCAAACACACAGAGTAACGTCATGACATAATTTTCAACACACTCAGATGTATCTGATATGATAAACAGAGCTGCGTTACCTCACACTCATGACCGGAAAAGCGGAAGAGGCGCCGGCTGTCATTCTCAGATCTGCTGTGCGAGACTGTGCTAAGCACCCTCAGTTGATACTGTAATAATATTGGCCAAACAGATTTGGCAGATTCAAACGCATCTATTTACAGCGAGTTTTTGCAGCGGTGAGTAATGCAGCCAATCACAGATATAGTTGTTTATTTCTCAAATGCGATTAGAATCTCACCGCTCAAAACGCAAGAGTTTTTATTCAGTGCTGAGTTAATGCAAGCTCGCGAAACCTCTCATTAACAAAGTCAAAGACACGATGTAAGTCATTTGACGACTTATTGTTGACGACTTCATTTTTATAACGGAACTTGGTGAGATTGCGATGAACTGACAAAGCAACAGCATTTTAGTGATCGTAGCGATCTTGGCTTGGCTCACTTTTGAGGCATTCATTGAATAAAACTATTGTTGCTAAGAGGACCGATGGCCAATTGCATGCAGCAAAGTTTCGGAAGTGACATCTAAATATGAACTCTGCATGAGACAGAAATATCCTCCTGAGACCCAGATTAGAGGTTTTGCCTCTGTAGAGGACATTATTTAGCGAATTTCTCTGAAAACAGTTTTAAGTCTGGAGATTCTTATGAAATACAACACATTCTTATGAAAGTATTATTATACGTCTTTTTACATTTACATATTGTTTCAAAAACCTTTAATATGCAAATTAGATACAGTGTATGCATTGCCTAGAATGGGAATGGCATTTATGGCCATGTTTACACAAATATTTCATGAAGTAAAATGGTATATGAAATTATTCTGTATCTTTCATAACACTGAGAATCATCTTTATACAAAGTTTGGATAAAACAAACTTGAAGCATAAAAATTGAAAAATTGAAAAACAAAAATCCCATTGTTTGTCTATTCATGTCTTTTAATTTTCTCAATAAAGGGGTTCTGGTGTCCTCTACAGAGCAGAGAATATAGCATATAGCATATAACATAGGAATTTAAAAAAATATATAAATTAATTAGTTTTTCATGCTCCAAACAATAATGACCGGGAAAAAACAATTCTAAATTCACAAAAACTTTCTCTGGTTAATAGACAATTTGTAGCAAAATATTTGTGAAAATCCTATTATTGGTAAATGACTTGTAAATAAATAATCATACATTTCTCACAGTACACTGCTATGGTGGAGCCGTTGCTTAGCCTATATGCACTTGACTAGAGCACTCTCAGTAATTTCAGAAGCACCCTCAGTGATTTGATTCTGGAACCGGGCCTAATCTGAAGCCCATCGAAGCGCTTTGAAACTGCATTGATATGGACCTTCAGCATTTTGGTTGCAATTGAAAAGCATCATATGATGAAAAATCCTGGTAGGTTTTCTTCAAAATACTTAATTTCTTTTCGACTGAAGAAAGAAAGACATGAACATCTTGGATGGCATTGGGGTGAGTAAATTCAGGAAATTTTCATTTTGGGGTGAACTAATCCTTTAATGAAGATCAAGCTCAACGTTTCTACTTTACCCATATTCACGCTATATTTTAAAATCTTGATGACACTTTGACAGGAATGCAAGGGTTATGCTATCTGTACGCGTTTTATATATAATGTAACTCCTATGCTTGTATTTATTAGGTTGAATGTATAAAAAAATAAAGAACTTCATGTCATAAAAAAATTGGGACATTGATTCAAAGACATTCCTTTAGTTTTGATTATAATTTGAATGCTTGCCACATGTGGGCTTTATTTTTATTTTTGTGTCATGTGATCTCTTTATTTGAAATGAAAGTGAAAGTAACAGACCAAGCTGATAGAGCAACCATTGACTACCATAGTATTTTTTCCCCTACTAATGGTAGTCAATGGTTGCTCTCTCTGCTTGGTTCCCAACATTCTTCAAAATCTCTTCTTTTGTGTTCAGCAGAACAAAGAAACTCGTACAGGTTTGGAACGACTTGAGGGTGAGTAAATGATGACAGAATGTTCATTTTTGGGTGAACTATCCCTTTAGTATGGTTATATGGTTAATACAAAATGGTATATGAATGCATTTCATTATATAGTTCAGAATCATCTTTAAATAAAGTTTGTTTAAAAAAAAAACCTGAAGCCTAAAAATTGATTGGTGAATTAAAAATAAATCCCATTGTTTTTGCCTATACATGCAATTTCATGTCATTTAATTTTTTTAACAACTGAGTCCTGCTGTCAACTACAGAGTAAATATCATAACATATGAATAAAATATAATTTTTCAAAAATGTTTTTTTCCCCCATTTGTTTATGTTCTAAACAATGTAATGACATGAAAAAATACTAAATTCAAACAACTTTTTTTTTCTGGGTCCCTTATTAATGAAAAGCATGGGAACTTCAACTAACTTACGTGCAAAGTATGCACTCTAATGGTGCGTTCACACCGGACGCGATTCGCGCGAGTGATTTACATGTTAAGTCAATGCAGAGACGCGAAATGGCATTCTGCGGCGCGATTCGCGCGAATGAGGCGGCGAGATTCGCGCGATTGAGGCGGCGAGAAGGACGCGACTTGAGCGTTTTGAACGCGCGATTCGCGCGAAACGCTCAAGTTGAAAAATCTGAACTTTGGCGGATATTTCGCGCCGCGTTAACCAATCAGGAGCTTGCTCTAGTAGTGACAACAATGAAGAGAAAATCTGTATATTAATATCTGGTTGAGACAATATGATTATCACTGTGATAACATTAAATGACATGAAACACAACCCAGTCTCTTTTTGTTAAATGCAAGTTTATGTATGATCAATAATACAAAAGTATAAGTAATGTATAACAAGCTATACATGAAATAAAGCAAACAAAGTCAGTGCTAGTAGGCTAACGTTACAACTGCAACATACAGTTATAGCCTAAAAATATAAAGTAATGAAACTTATCTTTGCCCTCAGCCTAAACGATTTGCCAGGGAACAAATTATAGATCCATGAGACCAAAGATCGGCCGTTACAAGACGAATTATAGCTCGAGACACACCACAGAGACATCAGAGCCAGCGGTAGACGGCAGAAGGACTGGCCGAGGAAAGGTTGCCCTCGCCGGCTTTCACGTGCGCTGAGCGCGCTGTCCGCTGGAGCTCACAGCTCCGACAACGGCAGATAAAATGTTCAAATAGGCACTGTTTATGTAAATACACCACAGATTTGAGCTTTAAACAACTACATTATCGACTGAAAAAGTCTTAAAACTACGTTTTGACACACATTAACAGTAGATGTGAACAAAAAAAAAGACATGTAAACACAGCCCATGTCAGCCATTTCTCAACGAGACGAGCTGCTGGCGGAAGCCCCGCCCATGACGCGAATTCGCATCTGTTGTGCAGTGAATGTCACGCGCGATTCGCGCGAGTAAACTCAAAATGTACACGCGTCCACCTTCGCGCGATTAGCGCGAATTATTCGCGCGAATCGCGTCCGGTGTGAACGCCACATAAAGGAGTATTCAATTGAAACCCTCTTTTAGAATTTCGTAATATATATATACATCTTAAACCTCTTAATGTTTGCAAAACGATACCGAGATGATTTATTTTTATTATTTTATTTATTTGGCGAGGTTGACACACCACGAAAGATTAATATGCTAAAAATAAATTAACGTGTAGGCTACTACAATGTGCATAAACAAAATCCCTGTTGTAATGTGAAGAAAATAGTATTCAAAAGAAAACAGAATGTCACGTGTTTGAAGGCACGCAAGAACTCAAAGGCCCAACATTCTATTTTGGATTGTGACATCATAATGGACATTATTACAGAGAATCCTGGAGAAAAGACCTTCATTTTGCATCTGACTGTTGTTGTTGTTGCTTCTTGCTCATTCAAGACAGTTTTGTTGAGGAAATCTTCACTCCAGCATTTAAACATGTGGAACAAAGCAAGCAATACTCTCCAGAATCCGCCACTGCTATGCACAGGCAAACAGATTTTCAGCAGATCTTCTGGACCAGAGACTGGAGAAAAGAAGCCAGCTTCAGGTGAAATGCTAACAGGACGTCAAGGTCCTAGATCTCCTGTCTATTTTATGGATGTGCTAGAGAGAAACAGCACAGACCCTTCATGTGGACCAGTGAGGGTGGACAACGAAGCGTCTCTGTCTGAAAGCCCTGTTGTCTTGTCCACAATCATACCTGTTCTGGAACTAACCCATGTTCCCGTCAAGCCTGGACAGAACAGGTCAGCTGGACATTGCTTTTTGCCAAAGGCTGAAAAGAAGAAGAAGACTGAATCAGTTTCAGGTGTAACCCCAGGGCATCGAGGAGCCAGGTCTTCTGAGCATTTCAAGGAAGTGTCGGTGAAAAACATCACATACCCTTCATGTGAGTCTGACCTGAATGTCAGTGCTTCCTTACATCTTTATCTTGAGAGTCAACCAGTGAGAGTGGACAGACGTACGTCTCTGCGCCAACACCCTGTTGCTGTGTCCAAAATCATGCCCGTTCCTGTGAAGGTTCTAGCTGGACAAAGGTCCATTTCATGTGAAAGACCTCCAAGACATCAAGGGCTCTGCATTTCTACAGATCTAATTGATTTGGTGGGGAGAAACATGGCAGAACCTTTATGTGAGTCTGATCTGCAAGCCATTGCTCCCCTTTCCATCCCCCGACTGCCCAGTCTCGCAAGTCGGCCAGTGAGGGTGGGCAAACGCACATCAAAATAACCCATGTTCCTGTGAAGCCTGTTGCTGACCCACAGAAAAGAGCCAGTGTTGTTCTGAAGAGGGCTCAGCTTACAGCTTATAAAGCATCCACACGCTAAGGAAACAAGATATTAAAAATATTCTTTGTGCATCAGAAAGCTTTGTGTGCATCTAAAAATGTTTCTTTGTTGATAAACAGGTGTGACAGGTAATGAAATGTACATTAAAAATGCCTAATCATTGTTTAAACAGCATTTGACAATTAATTGTACAGCACAAATTATTTCTTGAAGAAAAAGCTTTAACAATCATTTTTGCAATATGCCAGCCATTTCATAGTCTAAAACCTTCTGTATAAATATCACTCCCACACTCCTCTGTTTAGAAATTTGACACAGACATATGAGAATCTATCAATATTTCTCCTCATCTGCACACTTTTGAACTGAAAGCCGAGGGATGTTGATTTGTCGCGAGTCTTCATGACGAGAACAGAGGAGTTTTTTTAATGAATGAGATCAGCTGAGGCTCATATTACAATCAAACGGTACCGAAAACCGCGGTTTTCATATTCATAACTCCTGACACATTAACAAATTACTGTCACTATAAGACTTTGAGAATAAAACAGAGGTAAAAAAATGGAAGCTTGAATCTTAGATCTTTTAAATGATGTATAGTTTGTCAAGGTATATACTTACATCTGACAGTCATTTGAGCTAATTTAAACAAATAAAGCTTAAGGACGAATGCGCCCTCAATCCGGTTCATTCACATCGATCATGACTCAAAAACATTACATCAGTTTTGGAAAAATGTAAATGAAATCATATAAAGCCAATTCAGTTTTGAACACACATGATAAAGAAATCACAAAAACACACCAAAACACATCACCAAGCCTGCACAAGTTGTAAACATGCAGTTATTAATCAGTGTTTTATGAATTTGCCAAACACAGGAGAGAAATTCATCTCCACAGGCGAAGCGCTCACATGAACCTTCACACTGCATTCCCTCGGTTAAACTACACTTCTGCAGATTAAACACCTTTAAACTCGGCTCTAATGAAAGAGAACATACTCGTGCTTCTCATTTACACATCTTAACAAAACACAGATCAATTAAATCATCGATTCTTAACCTTTAAGACGCTTTTGACGTCACAACTGCGATGCACATGCGATTTGAATATTTCAGGTAAAAGAGCTGGGCTTCAAATAATTATTTCATTATTACAGTGTAAAACATTGGGGAAGTGACCGCATTATGCCCACATAAAGAACTATACAATAGAAAGAATTAAGTAATTACAAATAGTATTTTATATCACAGGACATTTATGATGTCTGTTATTTAATTTTTTAATTAGAGAAATGCAGTGTTAGCTAAATGTGTGATTTATATATGTACATTTCTGAAATTCATAACTTTGGACAAATCAAATTCATAACTTTGGACAAAGAGTGATCTGTTATCACCTCTGATAACAGATCACTCTAAATTGTAATGATTTTTAAAAAGTTATAGGGAAATTTCAACATAATAAAATATATCCTGACAGAATCTGTTCTGAGAGGAGGGTTTCTGACAGGAAAATGTATTTTCTGATGTACTTTTGACCTCAAATCAAATTATATTAATGATTTTTTTAAAGTTAGGGGGAAAGAACACTTGGCTGTAGAAGAACACAGCATAAGCTTCCTACTGAACACACTTATGTGAGAAGGCTAAAACATGTTTTTTTTATGTGTGTTAGTTTTGCATAACATTACAGATTGTTTGAAATCTATTGATTACATACCTTAGTAATCTCTCTCTCTCTCTGTGTGTGTGTGTGTGTGTGTGTGTGTGTGTGTGTGTGTGTGTGTGTGTGTGTGTGTGTGTGTGTGTGTGTGTGTGTGTGTGTGTGTGTGTGTGTGTGTGTGTGTGTGTGTGTGTGTGTGTGTGTGTGTGTGTGTGTGTGATGGGTAGGTTTAGGGGCAGAGGCAGTGTAAGGGGATAGAAAATACGGTTTGTACGGTATAAAAACTATTATGCCTATGGAATGCTTTATGCTTATGCCATTTCACAAAAACAAACGTGTGTGTGTGTGTGTGTGTGTGTGTTTGTGCTCGCGACACACACGAGTGAAGCAGGTGCTTCTGAAACCTGCCAAACAGTGCAGGTTCAGATATATGAGATCAGTGAGACCGTTAAACACACACACACAAACACACACATACACACACACACACACACGTTTGTTTTTGTGAAATGTGAGGACATTCCATAGGCGTAATGGTTTTTATACCGTACAAACCGTATTTTCTATCCCCTTACACTGACCCTGCCCCTAAACCTACCCATCACAGGAGACTGTGCAGTTCACTTTCTGTGAAAAAAACTGTGTGTTCTGTGTGATTTATAAGCATTTTGAAAAGTGAGGACATGGGGAACCCATGTCACCCTCTTTTTGTAATACCCATGTCATTATACACATTTGTGTCTTGATATTTCACAAAAACATGCCCACTCACACACACACACACACACACACACACACACACACACACACCAGAATGACTCAATAGCTATGTTTCCATCCACCTATTTTTATGCACATTTTGGGATATCGCATCAAAAAATGCTGAATGGAAAGGGCAAGATGCACATTAGCTCTAAAAATGTGCATAAATCCGTATGCGCTCGTTTGAGTCGGATAAATGTTCAATCCGATATGAAAACATGCGCATAAACTACGATGGAAATGCATTACCGAATAAATTCCTCGATGCGCATAAAAACAAAATCATGTGACTTCCGCGATGTAACAGCAGAACTGAACTAGCCAGAGGAGAAATCCTGTTCTGTGTCATTCATTAATCTGTTGTGAAAGATGCTCGGTGTATTTCCCTCCTAGAACTCTAGAACTGTCTTACATGCGTTCCCAACAGCACATCTGCCTCTGAGAGCAACACAACACGTTTATTGAGACGCAAATCATTGATTATATACGAACAGGATTATATACGGTGGCTTCTCCTGTTTCTCAGAGATTGTTTAGCTGTAGTTTATCAGGAAGGGGCGATTATGTTCTCTTCGACTGGATGGAAACGGTGCTTTATTCGCAAATGTTTTATACGATATTGCATTTTTGCGCATAAGTTACATTCGCAACTTTGGATGGAAACACAGCTAATGAAGGCTTTGCACCACTGCTGCTTATTAAAGCCGCCATTTCCACAACGGCTGTCACATTACCATCAAGCGGCTCCTCCCGCAGTTTCTCTTGAAGCCGATACTGAAGTGACTTAAACTGCAGTTCATGGACTGGCCACTAGAGACAGACTCCAGAAGAGCAGAATCTCATTGAGCTCATGTTAAAATGCTCAACTTTACAGCAGAAGAACACATGTTCACAGTCTGGGACAAACTGTGGTTTTGGTCTGTACGGCTAATGTTGCCCTTCATGACGACTGGGGGGGGGGAATGACTTTATAACTCATTCGTTTACATTATATAAAGCCTTAAAGTTCTGCATAATTAAGGGCGTGGCCACTTTGAGTGACAGGTGAATTGTCGTTTATCTGCTGTCTGTTATGTGGCGTTCACACCGGATGCGATTCGCGCGAAGGTGGACGCGTGTACATTTTGAGTTTACTCGCGCGTGACATTCACTGCACAACAGATGCGAATTCGCGTCATGGGCGGGGCTTCCGCCAGCAGCTCGTCTCGTTGAGAAATGGCTGACATGGGCTGTGTTTACATGTCTTTTTTTTGTTAATATCTACTGTTAATGTGTGACAAAACGTAGTTTTAAGACTTTTTCAGTCGATAATGTAGTTGTTTAAAGCTCAAATCTGTGGTTTATTTATATAAAGAGTGCCTATTTGAACATTTTATCTGCCGTTGTCGGAGATGTGAGCTCCAGCGGACAGCGGCGCTCAGCGCACGTGAAAGCCGGCGAGGGCAACCTTTCCTCAGCCAGTCCTTCTGCCGTCTACCGCTGGCTCTGATGTCTCTGTGGTGTGTCTCGAGCTATAATTCGTCTTGTAACGGCCGATCTTTGGTCTCATGGATCTATAATTTGTTCCCTGGCAAATCGTTTAGGCTGAGGGCAAAGATAAGTTTCATTACTTTATATTTTTTTAGGCTATAACTGTACGTTGCAGTTGTAACGTTAGCCGACTAGCACTGACTTTGAATGTTTGACTGCTTTGTTTGCTTTCGCCTCAATCGCGCGAATCGCGTCGCAGAATGCCATTTCGCATCTCTGCATTGACTTAACATGTAAATCACTCGCGCGAATCGCGTCCGGTATGAACGCACCATAAATCGCTGCTCGCCACATAATAGTTCCATTTTATGCGCAAATTACTAAGTTTCATGAATGAGGCCCATTTACACACATTTACAAATTTAAACACTCACTCACACACACACACACACACACACACACACACACACACACACACACTCACTCTCTCTCACACACACACGCACAAAGTATACTTCTTTTGACTCGCATGTGTACGCAGGCATTCAACAGTTTTGAGCAATCTCTCGCCACGAGTTACAACCCATGTAAATATCTTTGTATTCTTTCATGCTAGAGTTGTACAAATGAGGGCACTTTCTAAGCTCTTCGCTCAATCTCTCGTCTATGATTCTTAGAATTTTAAATAGATTATTGACCGAAATTGTCGATTTACGATTCAAAAATACATGTTTCAAGATCGATGCATATGCATCGTCAGGATTTGTAATCAAAGCATTGAGAAAAGAGTCAATCGTTACACCCCCAGGGTCACCTGTAAATCACAATCATTCATCTTCAGCTTAAAGGGACACTTCAGCGCTGGGAAGATCAATGTGTGTTTAAACTGGGTCATTTATGTAGAAGAAATGTGAAATTATTTTTGAATTTGCTGCCTTCTAGACTGAGAAAAGACAGAAAATGTATTTTTGTCTCATGTGGATGAAACACAACAACTCCCAGAATGCACTTGCTTTCGCTGCCCTACGAGGCCACTCCCAAAGCCACGGCTACTGGTTATCACTTGCCCACCATTACACCGCCCCAACATCATTTTGATTGTCATAGTAATAAAATAATTTTGTTCAGTTAGAGAACAGACACTACAATTAAAAACTGAATGTGTCTTTTCAATAAAGTGTGAGTGAGCCGAACGAGAGTCACGTCACAGACGCAGCAGGAGTCAGATCTCATTCATCACGAGAAGAGCTGAGCAGAGCTGAGGTAAGAGCGGCTGTCATTCACTGTCCAGTCTGACGTTTTCAGATCGCATGTGGAAGCTAAACTTTCATAGGAATTAATTGAAAAGTTGAAACTCTCACTTTCATCTCGTCTCAGGGGGACATGAGGGGGGAAAGTACCATAATTTGAATATACTACCAGGTTTATACTGATACAAAGCCTAATGCTAAATCACTGAAGTTACCCTTTAATGATAGGATGATTATTGTTCTTCAGTCAGGTTTAGTTCAGTGATGTTGTTCTCTTGTTGAGGAAGAGACACTGCTGTTGCTGGGCATTAATAAACAGTGTTAACCACACACAGTCCTTTAACCTAAAGCTAAAAGTGCATGTGTTACTCAGTCAGTCGTTCAGTTGCTGTTGATCTGATGAGCTACAACACGGTAAGACAAACACACTCTTACTTAAAGGGGCTATATGCGTTTTTCCTGAAATTTAAACTCGCGACTGACACCTGTGGCCAAAAAAACAGAACTGCTCTTATTTTCTGCTCGCTCTCGCAGCGGTGGTGACGTGAAAATAGGATACAGGCTTATAGGTGCACCCACTGTGAGCGGACAAGGTGTCAGTATGCTCATCAGGAGATGTTTGAGTCATAAATGGTCTATTGTTACGTTTATTTTGGGGGAAAAGTTGCATATAGCCCCTTTAAATGAACACTGATGATTATTTCTATAGATGAAGCTCATATAACACATGAGAAATATCTTCTGTTCATCTAATGATCAGTTCATTCACACACACTGATGTTGAGCATTAATAATCTCCAGATGTGCAAAGATCTCACTAACACTAAGAGCTGTTTAGGGTGATGAACATGACCTGTTTATGAGTATATGAGTGATGTTTAATGCTGTATTATAGATGTATTTTATGCTGATGTGGGTCAGAACGGCTCCTCCTCTTCCTCTGGTCTTTCTGCTCATGATTCACGGTGAGTCTCTGGCACATTTCATCTTCTGTGTAATTTAGTTATAAAGAGTCTGTCCTTTTCTTCTGAAGTTTGTAGCCTGTTTGGATCATATAATGATGATTAATGAGCAGTTTTCTGTGCTATATTGATGCGTTTCCTTTTTTGAAGCAGGAAGTTTGAGTGAGAGATGTCAATGGGCTTGTAAGTTTTATAAATATCCAATAGTTTTTAGTGACGTCACAGTTTTGAACATGAATTGCTAATTTGCTTCTTGCTAGTCAGTGTCTGGTGGTTTAGGGGAGGGACTTTCTCACTCATCAGAGCATTTGATTGGACAAACATCAGTGTATCGCAGATCATGGATATTTTTGGCTCATATTCTCAGAAGACGATGTGGAGATATTGTTGAGGTTTATGTGTCAAAGGACTGTTTGTTAGCACAGGGGTTTTAAACTTTTTGTGTGTGTGGACCACTATTTGTAATCAAAAATTTTGCGGACCACCTCATAACACACATAATAAAATATGTCTACACACAGTCCTACCTGAATTATTCCGCACCTCTAAATAGGCTTACTAGCACTAAAACTATAACTAGTCATCACATCAGTACAACAGGCTTGTTAAAAGAAAGTTTACTGCACACAACGGCTGCTACATATTTAATTTATTTATTCTGGCTCATAGATGCATCCGACTCACTGTCAATCTCTTAATTTTTTGTAACTTCTGCCTCTGTCTCTTTTCTCTTCAAAGAACCTGTTGCTATCCACCGATCCATAACAGCACTGAACTTGAATGTCACGGCAGAGCGCCACTAGCCTATTTTAGTAATCGCACAATAACTTGACAATTAAATACAAATGTTATATCAATATAGGCCTACATATTCTTTTTATTTTTTTATGGGAATTTCCAGGTAAAATTAAGGTAAAAAAATATTTTATTTTATTTTATTTTGCCTTTCCACGGACCACCTGCAGTACCCTCACGGACCACTAGTGGTCCACGGACCACAGTTTGGGAATGACTGTGTTAGCATATAGAAGATCGCAGAGCTGAGTCTTTAAATCATCATTGATTATTTTCTTAGTCTGTTGTGTGTTTGATTATTTGATAGAGCTGTTGTTCGTGACTGACGTCTGTTTTCACTTCTGTTTCTGTGTTTATTTCTGCAACATCCTCCATCAAAGATCATGAAGTAATTCACACTGAGATCATTCATCACTCAATAGAGTCTGAGAAGATGAGCTTATATTTCCTGTCATGAGTCGCTGTTTAGGAGTAAAAATGTGAAGTTTTCAATGGTCCAGTATAACTGATAAAACATGTTCATCAGGGTGAATTCTGAGTTTCAGGGGTTTCTAGTGCTGGTTTGAGTGTGAGTTACAGTCCTTCACACATCTGTCCACTAAAGGACTCAACAGTAATAATGAACTGCACTTATACATACCCTACTGGACGTCAGATCAAGAAAGTGTTCTGGACCATAACAAAAGATAAAGAGGAGACAGAAGAGTTTCCAGATCTGTCTAATGACACTGAAAACAGTCAGAGGCTTCAGTATCTGGGAGATCAACAGCAGAAACTGCACCGTCAGACTGAGTCATGTGACACTGAATGATTCAAACGAGTACTGTTTCAGATTCATCACTAATAATGAAAAATGGACTGGTTATCCAGGAGTGAACCTTACTGTCACAGGTGAGTTTGGTGAAGTTTATCTCTTGTTCTGAGCATTATATTGAATAATAATCAGTGTATGACAGCGGCACTAGATATAATGTGTGTGTTGTGTTCAGATCTTCAGGTGGAGTCTCCTGAGAGAGTGACAGAGGGAGATTCAGTCCGCCTGACGTGTAACGGCAGCTGCACTCTGACTGACAGAGCTACATTCATCTGGTACAGAAACAAACGGCCATTAACTAAGACAAGAGACAATGAACTCCTGCTGCAGTCAGTCAGAAGAGAGGATGCAGGCAGATATAGCTGTGATGTACACGGACACCATCACATCTCTCCTGCTGTTCAGCTCAATGTCATGTGTGAGTACAGATCGATCATTTCTCTTCAAAGTTGTCTTTGAAAAGCTAGCGGAGTTTAAGACTACATAACTCTAATAAATGATCAGTCAGGGAGCTCACGATGAGAGCGAGAGAGAGATTTTACTTTTAACAACAGGAAGAAAATCAGACAGACACAGAGAGAGAGAGAGAGAGAGAGAGAGAGAGAGAGAGAGAGAGAGAGAGAGAGAGAGAGAGAGAGAGAGAGAGAGAGAGAGAGAGATTTTACTTTTAACAACAGGAAGAAAATCAGAGTGAGAGAGAGAGAGAGAGAGAGAGAGAGAGAGAGAGAGAGAGAGAGAGAGAGATTTTACTTTTAACAACAGGAAGAAAATCAGAGTGAGAGAGAGAGAGAGAGAGAGAGAGAGCAGGCATGTGATTGGCTAAGGACAAAAAAGCAGGAAAATATACTGAGAGCCCCCCCCCCCCCACTTTTTTTGTACAGTATGAAAAATAACATTATTTGGTGGATGCATTTTTACCCAACTTTAACAGCTAAATGTTCAGTTAGCACACTGGTTCTCTAATTTTGCTAAAGCAATTGAGTGAGAAAGTGTTTCCCTCAACTTGGACAGTCTCCAGCAACCAGCTCCATTTGAACCGATTCTTGACCCCCTGTTCGATAGACTTTAATTCAGGGCTGTTCAGTGCTAGCTTGGCCATGAGTCTGTGTATGCTGGAAATCAAAAATAATGGAAAATTTTCATTAGAATGTAAGAATCCATATCAGAAAATATATACATTTTTACATGTTTGACTATGTACTGTATGTCTATCCGCTCTTCAGAAAGGTTGAAAACTAGAGCAGAGGTGCGCGAGCGCAGAATGGAATAACACTTGCTATAGCTTAGAAAGTTAATACTTTCCATGTCTGCTCTGCCATTAAACATATTGGATTCACAGGGTCACTGGGCTCCTAATGTGAACAGACAGGCACAGAAGTGCTGCGCGATTAAACTAAAACACCAAATAGACTTATGTCCCTCACATTAACCCTTAAATGCATACCTCGGGTCGTTAGTATTTTTTAAAGTTAGACATCCACCTTCTTAGTATTCCTCAATCAATCCATTTTAAACAATATAACAAGAAAAAAATAATAGAATTATAATTGAATGCCTGTTTTTTCACTAGTTTTTTGTCAAAATGTATAGGGTCGCTAACGATCCGAGGTGTGTAGGATTGTACATATATTTTTTTTGCACAATGATAAATGAATCTATAATGATGAAATAGGTGCAATTCACCTTTATTCCACAGGGTGGCGATGTCTGATACACAATGATGAAGTGACGTTTCACTCATAGTTACCTCTGACAGAAAACGAAACAATAATAATTATAATCTGCAAAACTTGAAATGGCTTAGTGATTTACAGCAGAGAGCAAGTACTGAACACAATCAAATATTAGTATCGCTGTCTCTGATGATGGATGTGGTCAAGAAGCTGTCAGTGAGCAAAATATTGATTTTGAAGACGTTGAAAATGATTTGGAGAATAAGCGTGAGATCGCGAATATGAGGCAGATGCTGAATGCACTGGGAAACGAGCTCTGACGAGGACATATGATGATGGTATTAAACATCTGCTCAAACTGAACCCTTCCAAGCTCCAAAAGGTAACGAAATACGTTTTATTTTATTATCCTGTAGCTGTTACTCTAATATCAGGAGTTTTATATATTATCGCGACAGGTAGAGGTCTATCCATGTTAAATATAGATCCGGGTCGCTAACGACCCCAATATGTAAGAATGTTTGGCGAGACATGCATTTAAGGGTTAAGCTATGGAATGGCTTCAGATGACTTTGTCACCCAAACTGACGTGAAAAAGCGGGGGGCGCCGAAAAGCGCGCTGTTTGCTATAGCTAGTGCAAAAACAAAGTCAAATTAGTAACTTATAGGTTATATATAGACACAAGCAATAATACATACCCAGATCATCCGATCCGGCTATGTTCTTGTCACGATACAGTCCTTGTTGCGCATCCCGCGATTGTGGTTCTGTCCCGGGTTACCATGGTGACGGCTGTGAGATGACGGCCAACCCCCTCATCCCCCCATCCCCCCCTTTTTTTTTTTTTTTTTTTTTTTTTTTTTACAGATCTGCATGATTCACGTAGGTCACATTTTCAGGTCGGAAAATCCGGAATTCCGGATTAATCCGGAAAAATCACATCCCTGAGAGAGAGAGAGAGAGAGAGAGAGAGAGAGAGAGAGAGAGAGAGAGAGAGAGAGAGAGAGAGAGAGAGAGAGAGAGAGAGAGAGAGAGAGAGAGAGAGAGAGAGAGAGAGAGAGAGAGAGAGAGAGAGAGAGAGAGAGAGAGAGAGAGAGAGATATTTAATGGTTTCTTATTTATAGCATACCTTTGTGCAGTTTCAGATGTTATTCATTGTATATATTCATAAATTGTCTTTAGTAACTTTGGGTTAATAGTATGAAAATAATTAATCTTTTCTCTCTTTTTTAGTTTCAATTGCCATCTGATTTGTGTAAGTGCAGTCACCTTGCATCTCTGAATTAACACGATCATATACCATATAAATTATTCAATAATTTATGCAAAAATCTTTTTGAATTTGTACAGACATGCTATATACAACTCATATTCAGTGATGTTTATTCTGTTTCTCCCCTTTGTCAACAGCAGCTGAATATCACGAAGGCTCTTTTAAGAGCCATCCAAACACAGAGCATCTTTAGCTTTGTAAGTATATTTACTGATTAGTTATCAATACTGATAGATCAATTAAAACTACACCATGCAACAAGTTAGTCAACAGTGATTTTATGATAAAGACATTAATATATAGTCTTAAAAACAGACTATCACCCTGCATCACTAAAAGACTGCAAATTATGTTGTTGTTAAGCTAGGTAATTACCAGAAAGGTAATTATAAAAGTTTCACCAATTTAAAGTTTTTGCATGGGATAGTCAACACTATAGTTGTGTAACACAAAATAAAAAATTCTTAATTTGTATATGAAATGTAAGCAGTGGTGAATGTAGTACACAAATAAACCATATTATTACTCCAGTAAAATAATGATGTACTCCTTTTCAATTTTACTTCAATCAAAGTTCAATTATCCTAACATTAATACAAAATAAAAATTACAACAAATAATCCAGCTTCACTGATGAGTTTATTCAGTGAATACATTCAAGAACAATTTGTGCAAATGTACTTTTACAAATTTATCTGACAAGAACTTGTACAGGGATTTCTACACATTACAAGAAAAATAAAGTATTATAAATAAATAAAAAAATACAAATAAATACAAATAGAAAAGTCAAAGAATGTATTCATTACTCACACACTCACACTTCTGCAAGTGCAACTTGAAACAGCAAAAATATGTTGGGAGATTTGTCACCATGGGTGTTAAATTTAGCACTTTCCGGGTGAACATACAGGTCCATCTTTGCTAGTGTTAAAACAAAATTGAATGATGGTTCCCTAGACAACACAAAACCAGACCAATTACAATTAATACTATATGTATTTTAAAAATACAGCAAGTTTATGGTGGGAAAAGTTCAATCATCTTGGAATTTCATGACTCAAACAAGAAACTATTTTGGTTAGAATTGACAGATTTCCAAGTAAATTAAAGGCTAACTTCATCCAAAAATGTTAATTCTGTCATTAATTACTCACCCTCATGTTGTTCCAAACCCGTAAGACGTTTGTTCATCTTCAGAACACTTAATCAAGATATATTTAATGAAATCTAAAGCCCCGTTTCCACCGAAATTACCCGGAATAATTTGTATCAGGAACTTTTTTTACAGGAACTTTTCTTCCCCCAGACCTGCTGCTGTTTGCATTTCCACTGCGGTCTAAAGTACCGTGAAGATTAGGCAGATTAGTCCGGTGATGTAGGACTGCGGGCGGCGCGACTGCTCCTCCAGTCAGAGACGGACAATAGTAATTTTTGTGCGATACTGTCTGCAACAATAACAAGTATAGAGAATCTAAGGACAGTGACCGTGAGATGGCTGAGACAAACACACGTCATCGGACAGAAAGAGCAAGGCTGATATTTGCTGAACGCAGAACGATCCTCGCAAAAGACTTTTTAAAATGCCGGTTGAATAAAATGCTGCGTGAGCTCAACCAATCAGCATGTTCAGCGCCAAAGTCCCACCCCCGAAAAAGTACCACCTCGGGAGCAGGGCCGTTCGGAGGGGGAAATATTTAAAAAGGCTTTAAAAGTATTGTTAGTTAATGATAACTATTGCATAGGATAATGTTAATGGCTACACAACCTTATTAAAGTGTTCCTGGCATTAAACACACAATGCTGCATGGAGAGACTCTTATATCATGCACTTTTCCAACTAATCCTAAACTAACTTTTATTCACAGTATAGAAAGAAAAACCCTCTTTGTTCTCTTTATACGGGTCATTTTCCTTATGATGATTCTGAAAGAAAACGCACCGGTGTTTACTGTTGCTATTATCGAAGGCTACTTTTTGCGCATCTGATTGATAAATAAATAAACGCATACTCTTATTTCAGTGTTGGTAATGTTGTAGTTACTTTAGCAGTTTCCTTCGTATACTCAGTTAAATGACATTAGGTTAAATGTCATGTATCATTCATTAGAATTGTGCGTATGTATTTTAGACACTTACAGTGTTTGCTCCGACCATGCAATATATGTTCATCCTTGAATAAGCGGGGTTTTACTTAGGCCTACTGTATTTCCGTAAAACTTTCCGTAAAATCCATCCATCATAAAACTGCATCCGTCCATCATAAAAGTGCATCTATCATCATAAAAGTGCATCCATCCATCATAAAAGTGCATCCGTCCATCATAAAAGTGTATATTTCACCTGCTCAATTACACACATTTAGTGTTTGATATTTGACTCAATGACATGATGTGCATATTTGTGTGTCCAGGTGTATTATTCCCTTTTACAATAATCTGATATATACTATCAAACATATTTAATTTGAATCTAATAATCATACTAATATCGTATTTTAAATGTCAGCTATGGTACAAACTAAGAAAACAATTAGAAATTATGTCTTAAAAAATAAAAAACGTAATGCTATGGATAATTTCAGGTTTGAAACCTCTCATATAAACACATTTTACAAATATCAGTGGTTTTAAAACTTTAAAATAATTCTCAAATGTCATGGAGGCACAACTGCAAACATGGCTCTTTGATTATGAATTGTGAAGGTAATAACAGTAAATATGATAATGATAAGATATGATATGATAATGATTCATCCAGAGGAGCTCAACTGATCCTGGAGCAGTGAAAAGGTTTGTAAATCTCTCTCAAATACTCATAAAAACTGATAATTTCAAGTATGAATAAGCACTTTCCATGTAAAGTGACATAAAAACAGTCACAAAATGAATCAACACTTTAAAATGTTATTTAACAACTAAAACTAGTTTAAACACATTATTTAAAACATAAATACATACATACATACATTGAAAAGATTAAAAAAAAAAATCATATAAAGCCAATCCAGTTTTTAACACACGACGAAGAAATCACAAAAACACATCAAAACACATCACCATGCCTGCACAAGTTATAAACATGCAGTTATTAATCAGTGTATTATGAATTTGCCAAACATTGAAGCACAGGAGAGAAATTCATCTCCACAGGCGAAGCGCTCACATAAAACCTTCACACTGCATTCCCTCGGTTAAAACTACACTTCTGCAGATTAAACGCCTTTAAACTTGGCTCTAATGAAAGAGAACATACTCGTGCTTTCATTTACATATTTTAACAAAACACAGATCAAATAATCATCGATTCTTAACCTTTAAGACGCGTTTGAACAGGAGCGATCAAACACGCGCCTTTCTCCCCTCAGATCTCCCGCGGACTGAAGAAGCGAGAGCGCGCAGCGGGAGCGCGCCGGTGACGTCACAACCGCGATGCACGTGCGATTAGAATATTTCAGGTAAAAGAGCTGGGCTTCAAATAATTATTTCATTATTACAGTGTAAAACATTATATGTCATCATTTTTTTAAAGTTAGGGGGAAATTTCAACATAATAAAATATATCCTGACAGAATCTGTTCTGAGGAAAATTTATTTTCTGAAGTGATTTTGACCTCAAATCAAGTTATATTAATGTTTTTTTAAAAGTAAGGGGGACATTTCAATATAATAAAATATATTCTGACAGAATATGTTGTGAGAGGAGGGTTTCTGACAGGAAAATTTATTTTCTGAAGTGATTTTGACCTCAAATCAAGGTACATTCATGATTTTTAAAAAGTAAGGGGGAAATATCAATATAATAAAATATATTCTGATAGAATATGTTGTGAGAGGAGGGTTTCTGGTGGAAAAATGTATTTTCTGAAGTGATTTTGACCTCAAATCAAGTTATATTAATGATTTTTAAAAAACTAAGGGGGACATTTCAATATAATAAAATATATTCTGACAGAATCTGTTCTCAGAGGAGGGTTTCTGACGGAAAAATGTATTTTCTGAAGTGATTTTGACCTCAAATCAAGTTATATGAATGATTTTTTTTAAAAAGGGACATTTCAATATAATAAAATATGTCCTGACAGAATCTGTTCTCAGAGGAGGGTTTCTGACAGGAAAATACATTTTCTGGAGTAATTTTGACCTCAAATCAAGTTATAGTAATGTTTTTTAAAAAGTTAGGGGGAAATATCAATATAATAAAATATATCCTGACAGAATATGTTGTGAGAGGAGGGTTTCTGACAGGAAAATTTATTTTCTGAAGTGATTTTGACCTCAAATCAAGTTATATTAATGTTTTTTTAAAAGTAAGGGGGACATTTCAATATAATAAAATATATTCTGACAGAATATGTTCTGAGAGGAGGGTTTCTGACAGGAAAATGCATTTTCTGAAGTGATTTTGACCTCAAATCAAGTTATAGTAATGGTTTTTTTTTTTAAGTTAGGGGGAAATTTCAACATAATAAAATATATTCTGACAGAATCTGTTCTGAGAGGAGGGTTTCTGGCAGGAAAATGTATTTGGGTAGTTGACGTGACGTGGCTTTTTCACTGTCACAGAAGATAAAACATAATTTATTTCACATTTTCATCATTTAGAATACTGTAAATGGTTAAACATTTTCTTGTTTTACATGAATTTGTTGTTTTAATACCCAAGTTATTTTTAGTTTTTTTTTACAACCCCACCGGGTCCCACTCATCTCCACTACAAATAGGAAAAATAGGCTACAATTTGCAAAAGCTCACCAAAATTGGACAGTTGAAGACTGGAAAAATGTTGCCTGGTTTGATGAGTCTCGATTTCTGTTGAGACATTCAGATGGTAGAGTCAGAATTTGGCGTAAGCAGAATGAGAACATGGATCCATCATGCCTTGTTACCACTGTGCAGGCTGGTGGTGGTGGTGTAATGGTGTGGGGGATGTTATCTTGGCACACTTCAGGCCCCTTAGTGCCAATTGGACATCGTTTAAATGCCACGGCCTACCTGAGCATTGTTTCTGACCATGTCCATCCCTTTATGAGCCCCATGTCCCCATCCTCTGGTGGCTACCTCCAGCAGGATAATGCACCGTCACAAAGCTCCAATCATTTCAAATTGGTTTCTTGAACATGACAATGAGTTCACTGAACTAAAATGGCCCCCACAGTCACCAGATCTCAACCCAATAGAGCATCTTTGGGATGTGGTGGAACGGGAGCTTCATGCCCTGGATGTGCATCCCACAAATCTCCATCAACTGCAAGATGCTCTCCTATCAATATGGGCCAACATTTCTAAAGAACGCTTTCAGCACCTTGTTGAATCAATGCCACGTAGAATTAAGGCAGTTCTGAAGGCGAAAGGGGGTCAAAATCAGTATTAGTATGGTGTTCCTAATAATCCTTTAGGTGAGTGTATATGCATCAATGTTTCCTTATTGATGTATATATAAGTATCAAAGTTACTTTTGGTGTGCTATGTTTTGCACAGTTTATATTGTTGAAAAATAAAAACAAATGTCCTCCTTTGTAATTGTTACAAAAAACACTACATATTCTTACTCTTTTTATGCAATGACTATCTTTGTCCTTTGGTGTGACGTTTTGTCCTATGGTGTGACAAACATAAAACAACAGAAAAATATACTTATTTTAAAATATCTTTTTAAAAAAGAGTCAAGTTTGGCATTAGGGGAGTTACAATAATATCTCCTCTTAGATAGGTACAAATTCAAACAGTTTTGTAAGGTTGGCGAAAAAGTTTTATTGACATTCGTAGGGAAAAGTTTATCAACTTCATCTATTCATGGTGAAAATGATTCTAATTAGTATTTTCATTTAAAATAAATATCACTTTAAGAAAATAATGTTTTAATAATGTGAACAATTCGGTCTCAAGTATTTGTTTTATGTTATTTAATATAATATCTTAGTACTTTATAAATGTCACACCATAGGACACATTTACAGTACTGTTGAGTGAAAAAGTGAAAAAAATATGTGAAGTCATTGACAAAATGAGTGACCACTACTATTTTCTGGAACTGCAGTTTTCATACTCCACAAATATATGTATTTTTTCATAAAAAGTTATGTTTTCCAAAAAAAGTACTTTTTCTTGGTCATTTGTCAACTACCCAATAACCACATGAGAATTCGCACAGGAGAGAGCCCATTCACATGTGGTCAGTGTGAAAAGGGTTTCAGATTTAAAGGGTTAGTTCACCCAAAAATGAAAATTCTGTCATTAATTACTCACCCTCATGTCGTTCGAGACCCGTAAGACCCGTAAGAAGAAGATATTTTAGTTGAAAGCTGATGCTGAGAAAGGCTTCAGACAGGCCTCCATTGGCATTCAGTACATTGACACTTCCAAGATCCATGAAAGGCACTTAAAACGTCGTTACAAAGTCTATCTCACCACAGTGGCTCTACAATAATCTTACGATGCGACGACAATAGTTTTTGTGCGCAAAAAAAAATCAAAATAACACCTTTATCCAACTTGTTCTCGACTTCCGTGTATGCCTCCACGACGCATGCGCGAGAATATGACGTAGCGCCGGCGTTCGGGAATCCATGAAATACACACTTAAGCCCCATTTTGAGAACAACGCCGAGACCTAAAGCACGATCAATGTAGAATCCAACAGCTTAGACACGCGCGTCTTCCTCTGCTCGTAAACAAATCGCTTCTGGGTCATATGTCCGAACGCCGGATCTGCGTCATATTCTCGCGCATGCGTCGTGGAGGCACACACGGAAGTCGAGAACAAGTTGGATAAAGGTGTTATTTTGATTTTTTTCTGCGCACAAAAACTATTGTCGTCGCATCGTAAGATTATTGTAGAGCCACTGTGGTGAGATGGACTTTGTAACGACGTTTTAAGTGCCTTTCATGGATCTTGGAAGTGTCAATGTACTGAATGCCAATGGAGGCCTGTGTGAAGCCTTTCTCAGCCATCAGCTTTCAACTAAAATATCTTCATTTGTGTTCCGAATATGAACGGAGGTCTTACGGGTGTCCAACGACATGAGGGTGAGTAATTAATGACAGAATTTTAATTTTTGGGTGAACTAACCCTTTAAAGATAACCTTGAGGATTCACTGGAGAGAGAACGTGTAGACTTGAAAATTAAACCTTTTCCCTCGTTGTTTAATTCACATGACCAGTTATTTTGCCAAGAGATCTCTTCTGTTTATTTTATGTTTTTTCTCTGGCTGCCTTGTCTTTTGCCATCACGTACAGATATTCCTGAAAAGTCATGCAGATCTGAGGCTCTACAATTTCAAATGGCACCAGAAAATATGTATCTGTGTGAAATTAGGGCTATATTCACATTGCAGCTGAACATGATTTTCCACTCAAAATACAATGTTTTTTGTCTTTTTTTGGGTGAGGCTGTTCACACAAGACCTTTAAATGTGGTTTATATCAGATGCTCATCTACAAGACTCAACCCTAGAATGTTCTTCAGATCTGGCAGTAGCACTTTTAGTATAGCTTAGCATAGATCATTGAATCTGATTAGACCATTAGCATCTCTCTCAATAATATATTGATATTTTTCCTATATAAATCTGGACACTTCTGTAGTTACATCGTGTACTAAGACAGAAGGAAAAGTTGTGTTTTTCTTGGCCAATATGGCTAAGAACCGTACTCTCATTCCTGCGTAATAATTTTACGCAGCACCTGAAAATAGTCCCCAGCACGCTCCCTGTGTAAGCAGGTGGTCACGTTGGTTATGTTGACAGAAGTTAGCCTATTTTCAGGCGCTGTCCGTAGGCCTAGAAAATCGCAACTTTTTGTTCGTAGAAAAAACATTTGTGTGAATCAAGGGAATGATTAATTTAGAAGTCAGGAACAATGCATCACAAATTGTAATACATTTTTTTATAATATTTTTTATGTATGTGCAAAGGTTTAAGTTTTTTTTTAAATTATTGAATGATTGTTCTTGTTTTGCTCATTATTTTTATTTTATCTATGCTATTTTTAAAAAGTGCATAAAAAAAGAATTAAATAAATAATATATATATATATATATATATATATATATATATATATATATATATATATATATATATAAAATAAATATACATACAGTGAGGAAAATAAGTATTTGAACACCCTGCTTTTTTGCAAGTTCTCCCACTTAGAAATCATGGAGGGGTCTGAAATTGTCATTGTAGGTGCATGTCCACTGTGAGAGACATAATCTAAAAAAAGAAAATCCAGAAATCACAATGTATGATTTTTAAACTATTTATTTGTATGATACAGCTGCAAATAAGTATTTGAACACCTGTCTATCAGCTAGAATTCTGACCCTCAAAGACCTGTTAGTCTGCCTTTAAAATGTCCACCTCCACTCCATTTATTATCCTAAATTAGATGGACCTGTTTGAGGTCGTTAGCTGCATAAAGACACCTGTCCACCCCATACAATCAGTAAGAATCCAACTACTAACATGGCCAAGACCAAAGAGCTGTCCAAAGACACTAGAGACAAAATTGTACACCCCCACAAGGCTGGAAAGGGCTACGGGGAAATTGCTAAGCAGCTTGGTGAAAAAAGGTCCAATGTTGGAGCAATCATTAGAAAATGGAAGAAGCTAAACATAACTGTCAATCTCCCTCGGACTGGGGCTCCATGCAAGATCTCACCTCGTGGGGTCTCAATGATCCTAAGAAAGGTGAGAAATCAGCCCAGAACTACACGGGAGGAGCTGGTCAATGACCTGAAAAGAGCTGGGACCACCGTTTCCAAGGTTACTGTTGGTAATACACTAAGACGTCATGGTTTGAAATCATGCATGGCACGGAAGGTTCCCCTGCTTAAACCAGCACATGTCCAGGCCCGTCTTCAGTTTGCCAATGACCATTTGGATGATCCAGAGGAGTCATGGGAGAAAGTCATGTGGTCAGATGAGACCAAAATAGAACTTTTTGGTCATAATTCCACTAAACGTGTTTGGAGGAAGAAGAATGATGAGTACCATCCCAAGAACACCATCCCTACTGTGAAGCATGGGGGTGGTAGCATCATGCTTTGGGGGTGTTTTTCTGCACATGGGACAGGGCGACTGCACTGTATTAAGGAGAGGATGACCGGGGCCATGTATTGCGAGATTTTGGGGAACAACCTCCTTCCCTCAGTTAGAGCAATGAAGATGGGACGAGGCTGGGTCTTCCTACATGACAATGACCCGAAGCACACAGCCAGGATAACCAAGGAGTGGCTCTGTAAGAAGCATATCAAGGTTCTGGCGTGGCCTAGCCAGTCTCCAGACCTAAACCCAATAGAGAATCTTTGGAGGAGCTCAAACTCTGTGTTTCTCAGCGACAGGCCAGAAACCTGACGGATCTAGAGAAGATCTGTGTGGAGGAGTGGGCCAAAATCCCTCCTGCAGTGTGTGCAAACCTGGTGGAAAACTACAGGAAACGTTTGACCTCTGTAATTGCAAACAAAGGCTACTGTACCAAATATTAACATTGATTTTCTCAGGTGTTCAAATACTTATTTGCAGCTGTATCATACATATAAATAGTTTAAAAAAAGCATACATTGTGATTTCTGGATTTTTTTTTTTTAAAGATTATGTCTCTCACAGTGGACATGCACCTACGATGACAATTTCAGACCCCTCCATGATTTCTAAGTGGGAGAACTTGCAAAATAGCAGGGTGTTCAAATACTTATTTTCCTCACTGTATATATATATATATATATATATATATATATATATATATATATATATATATATATATATATATATATATATATATATATATATATATATATATATATATATATAATATATATATATATGTATGTATGTATGTATGTATGTATGTATGTATTTGAAAAAATCTATTAAATAGAGCACATATAAAGCTCCGTGGTCATTGTGGCATGGCCGCAGATAACAGACATCATTTGTCAAAATGAACGAAGATGAGAGAGGTGGAGTCCAAGAAGATGCAGAAGATGAGGAGGGATATGGGGATCAGGCAGGGGCGGCAGAAGAAGATGATAATGTGGATCACCTTTACAAAAATAACCTACTGGAATCCTGAGATTTTTTCTGCAGGATTTTTGAAGGTATCCTGTAGGAATGATGAAATCCTCCAGGAAATTCCTACAGGTTTTAGAATGAAGCCTTCAGTACAACAGAAACATGCAGGAGCATCCAGCACAACTGCAACACAAGTGAAAAATCCTGCAGGACTGCTGTCCAGCACAAGTGAAAATTAATACAAATACTTACAAAATAATTAAATACACTGTATACAATATTTATTTAATTACATTCAAGCATATTTCATGGAACTATTTTGATAAATTAGGCCCACAAATGCTTTTAAAAGGCCATCAGCTTTGTCAATGTTTTGGGGGAAAATTGAATCTTGAACAAGAATGTATCTGGCCTGTACTAGAAGTAGTAAATGGTCAAGATATTTTCGGGGTAAAATGACAAACAAACAGGGAAGGCTGTAAAATAGGAGGAAGTGTCTGTATTCAGAAGCTTTCCAATATTTAAGCAAAGAAAAGAAACAGGGATACTTTCAGGTGTATCCAGTATGGCAGTGACTGTTGCTCTTTTCTGAAGTCCATAAAAGTGCATCTATCCATCATAACTGGTCCATAAAGTACAATTTATAACTTCCAACTTACAGAAAAAGTGAAGAAAAAAAACCTCTCACAGTTCAAAATGCTTTCGCTACATCAGACGAGCGTAACTGGTGTGCAATGTCTTCAGGCTTAGTGTAAGCATTTTGAACTGTGAGATTCCGTAATTTGAATACAGAAGATGAATTACTGTTTATTTCCAAGTCATTTTACTGTTTAGTTTTGAGAAAAATAAAAGCAAAATCACCCCCAAAAAGTCCATTCTTACACTGCATTTATTCATGAAAAAAAATCTAATAATTTGCATAGTGTTGCACGGTTATACAAAAATGTCTTGTTTTATTTTTGTAAGACCCTAAATAAATAGGGATCTGGATTTCACTCCTTTACTTATATAAATTACAAATAAAAAATGAATATAAAATAAATAAAATGCAAGGTTAAAATACAGCAGTGGTACGTTTAAATTAAAACGTTAAATAATTTAAAATACTAAAATAAAAAATAAAGCTTCTTCTTATTGCACTCATTTGGTGTTCCCCACTGTGGTGTTTCTCATGTAGTGTCCAGTCCACTATGTCATCAGTGGCATTTGAAACATTGCCAGACCTGATCATTTCCGATTACAGTTCTGGATGTATCTGCACATGTAGGATGATAACACTCTTGGCATTCAGAGCACTGGACCATGAGCTCTTGTTATGGGCTGTTCTGCAAACACAGTAAACTGGTTCTGCAGTTTTGGTCATGTTTGCCTCAGCTTCACTCATGCAAAGTGTGATGCTGTTTTTATTTTAATGAAGCATACAGTTGTGCCCTTAGCCTGCCTTCATTAAATATGCATAGCTTTGGTGGATGGCCCTTGCATAGAGCATATGTAAATGCTATTGAAAACACGCCACAATTGCTTAGATTTGATTGGCTGACTGTGGCCTTACCGGCGAGGACAGTGTCTGTAGGGTTCTCGGGTCCAGAGGGCGCTTTTACTGTCATACACAGAGAGCTGATTCATCACAAAATAAATTGCTAACTGTGATCCAGTTGTTTTGCCGAATGTGCAATATCTGCACAAACTGGAGTTTTTTGTGGCGTTCCCACAATCCCTCCATTAGCAATAGCACTAAAGGACAGAACTGACTGAAACCCATCAATGTCCATGTTGTCCTTTGCTGTGAGGAAGCTGGCCAGGTCAATGGTATCGCAGGTCAGCCAGTAATCCTGGTGAAGGACTTGTTGCAGCATCTTTACTTTTGGTGGCCTGGATAGTCTTCTAGGAGCAGTTCTGTCTGATGGACTTGAGTTGTTCCAGATTGGCCCCTCGATTTTCGATCTTCTTCTCCTGATATTCTGCACTGGAGTTTTCTATAAATACAGAAGATACAATTTATGCCACTTCAAATTTAAACTTCATGCTATGTAAACATAAAATGTTATTAATGTTGTGTGTAATCTTAGTCTATTAAGTGTCTTTTTAATGGGGAACCTTCTAGAAAACCACAAGATAAATGCGAGGGCCCAGATTTTTTTTAATAAGAATTATGAATACTTCAAACTGGAGATTTGATAACACCTGAAAACTGGCCATATCCCTCAGGACCAGCCAGATTATGTCCAAATATAATGTTGTGTTAGGGCAAACAGAACCCAGTAGTCATTTACAACTTACCATTAACATAAATATTCCACAGTCTCTAATCTCGACTCTTCTGTTTTGAAAACTTAATGTATGACACTATATATTGGAGCTGATGCTATTTATAAATATAAAATATGGTACAAAAGACGTGGTTTATTTAAATTAAATGAATTTAACTACAGTAGGTAACATTATATTGTTGTTCGCTGATATTAAAGTTAATAAACCTATCGAGACTTATTGAAGATCTGGGTTTCTTTACACTGATTATAAAGACTATAAATTTACTAATTTGAGCAAAGCGTCAGACCTTCGTTCAGCTTCAGAACACACATTATGATATTTTTGATGAAATCCGAGAGCTCACTGACCTCTCCATAGACAGCAATTTAACACTTTGATTTACCAGAAAGGTTGTAAAAACTTTTTTTTAAATAGTCCATGTGACTCCAGTGGTTCAACCTTCATGTTATGAAGCGACGAGAATACTTCTCATGCGCAAAAAAATTAACAAAAATAATGACTTTATTCAACAATGTCTTCTCTTCCCTGTCACTCAAAAATTATTGGGATTTTATATTACATATTTATTATTTAATAATATATTTATCATTAAGAATATATCTAGATGTAAATCTATATATCTAGATATAGATCATTTATATAAATAAGAAAAATAGATAAATAATTGATTCCCCTAAACAAAACAGTTTTAACTTTTAGACACAGTCTCTCAGTCTTTACTAGTTTCATATTTTCAGCACATCATTGAACAACATGTATTTCAGCAATACATTCAACTCTGAATTTCTGTCATCTCTTGTATTATTTGTATGTGTGCACTTCTGTGAATGTAGACTGGAGTGTGTAAACGAGACTTTTATTTTGGTGTGGTGGTGTGACGTCATAAGTCCGCGCCGCGCTCCTGCATCTGTTGTGACTCGGCTGGAGAAAGGTTTGTGTTTTAAGCGTTTAAAGTGTTTAAACAATAGAAACAATCTTCAAAGTTTTACAGGCGACACAGATTGAATTACTTATTATTAAATGTAAAATTGCATTGCATTATCTAACACTTATTAACGTTGTGTGAGTAAAGTAACAGAATAAACTCATGAGTAACAGAAGGAGCTTCTCATTTCTCTCTTGAGTTCTCACATGAGTTCAGTCTCTGGCGAGTAGAGATGAGAGATTGAGTAATTGCTTTGGAAAATGATTCAGTGATTCAAAGCGCTCTATTTCTATCTCTATTTCTACAATCATTAAATAAAATAATTTTTATATATGTATGTTTTTTTTATATATAAAATTTCTACAATCAATAAATATATACCAATTTTATTTTATTTAATGATTGTAGAAATAGAGATAGAAATCACTGAATCATTTTCCAAAGCAATTACTCAATCTCTCATCTCTACTCGCCAGAGAATATACACACACACACACACACACATATTGATTATAATTATATGAATTATATATATATATATATATATATATATTGAGTGTTACTGAGACTGTGCTGATGCTGATTGAGACACTCAAAGATTTAATGTGGATTTATTTTTCTTTCTGTTAATTATTCTCATCTTAAACAAGACAAACACACAGAAAAACTCCTGGAGAAGCGATTGAGATCCTTTATAAAGATGGTGTTTATTAAAGAGGAGAGTGAAGACCTGAAGATTGAAAATGTATTCAGTTTGAAACATGAAGAAACTGAAGAACACACAGAGAAAGAGGAGAGTGAAGAAATGAAGATTGAAGAAACATTGAGAGTGAAACATGAAGAAACTGAGGAACAAACAGAGAAAGAGGAGAGAGAAGACGTGAAGATTGAAGAAACATTGAGAGTGAAACATGAAGAAACTGAGGAACAAACAGAGAAAGAGGAGAGTGAAGACGTGAAGATTGAAGAAACATTGAGAGTGAAACATGAAGAAACTGAGGAACAAACAGAGAAAGAGGAGAGAGAAGACGTGAAGATTGAAGAAACTTTGAGAGTGAAACATGAAGAAACTGAGGAACAAACAGGTTGGTTTCATTCTCAAATCTCTGTCGATCGCACTATAACGGCTGCACTGCTTGCTTTCTGTAGTCTAAACCAGTGTTTCCCAACCTTTTTTCAGTCATGGCACCCTTTGAAAATGTTCTCCATTTTGTGGCCCCCCCTCGCATACGTTACGCTAGGGGTGTAACGGTACAGTTTGCTCACAGTTCGGTTTGTATCACGGTTTTAGGCTCACGGTTTCGGTACGGTTCAGTATTTGCTATGTTCAGTGAAAAAAAGCACTACTGTCAAATAAAAATAAAGAAAATAATAAGAACAAATTATTTAAATACAAGCAGCAGCACAAATAAATACTATTGAGCAAAGATAGGCCTACTAATAAAATAAACAACGCTTTTCAGGTTTTTCAGGTACGTCTAACATTAGTTTTCAGGTACAGAAATTGATCAAATGTAAAATAACACTGCATATTTGACTGTATACATTAAAGAGTAATAATTTTTAAACTTACAAAAGCTATTCAATCAAGAGCAGTGAATGATGTCCTTGTCTTTTGACATTAAACAGACAGCAGTAAAGGCTACTGCCCCTTTAAGACCTAATGCTACTGCCCCTTTAATACCTAAAGCTCGGATATGCGTCGTCTTTCTCGACTGTAAAGTTTACGTAAGGCATATACAGACAGTGGCTGCGTTCGAAACCGCATACTCATTGAGTAGGTACTCATTTTCAATAAGTACTTACTTAACGAGCTCTAAAAGAGTAGGTACTATATTGCCTGATCTCGTTAAGTATGAATGCGATCCGCACTTTATGCGCCATGTTGACGTTATCATGTGACCTACGACGTTATCTCAAGCGCAACTTGAAAGACGAGTGACAGGTTTAATTCATCGATCTATAAATATCTTAATATTGATTAAACTTGCTAATTGTGTGGGCTTGTTGAAGAAACAGCTGCCCATTTATTTTGTGATATTAACCCTACTAATCTGACCCAGTTTTATCCTTACCAAAACCCACAATCGTGATCTCTTAAATATGTTGTTAATTTCTTTATTTTATATGCAAAACATTTCATCCACAAGCAAAATTGGCCTAAATCTCCTTTATATTTTCCTTTTTAAATTTAACTCCTGTTTTATCCCTCAATCCCTTATTCAAAGATATCTAACCTTGTTATTGTTTTTTCTTTGTATATAATGTATGCAAACCCATGATATATGTTTTATTATTAGGATTGTTAAAGATACAACCATGTAATTATAAAATAAAAGATAGGCCTATGAGTGACAGGTGCAGTGAGAGCTCAAAGCATCAATAACTCCCAAGCCCGACCTGTGCGGTTTCCCTCAGAGTCTGCAACGAGGACGTCTTTCAGCTGCTCGAAGATCTCACCTTGGGAGAACACTGTTGATTTTATACTCTTAAAATGTAAGTTATCACTATTCAAAATTAAGATTACCTCAGAATGAATTGCATTGCTAGCCCACTAAAACACTTACAATAATAATAATAATAACAAATGCTGACCAATACTTAATTATATTACTTTTTTTTTTACTGAAAATTATATTGTTTTAGTAAAACAAGCAAAATGCAACTTGTTGTCATATGACATAGCGATGCATGAAAATACTAGAACAAATGCAGCCGATGTGAATACCAATTTTCAGTCAAGCAATGAATAAATGCATGAGTTAATAAAATATTTTATTTACTGACAACAATAGGAAACATGAATTAATGAGTAAAAGAATTAATAAAAGTAAACATCACAAATGAATAAGTCACCATGAAACAAAGCTTTATTCAAACGTATTGTTCTAACAAACCATCACACATTTACAGACGGTGAACCCCACATCTGCTGCCATCTCAACACAGCTTGATGAAGCAGTTGACCACCGTGAACACCTTCGCCTGTCCTAGCCGTCCCTCCTGTCCCTTCTGAACCCCACAACCTTGAAGCAAGAGTGGGAGAACATGTGCGGGACAATCTCTGACTGCTGATGTGTCTGCTCCAAACATCCGTCTGCCTGCTCTCAATCAGCATGACTACTTAAAACATTTCACAATTCATGTTGTCAGCATCCCATTTCTTGCCATATTTGATTTAATATTTTTTACAATTACATGCTATTTGTATTGTAGCTTTATGACTTTTGTGGTGTAGTGGGCTAAACACTGAACTGATAAGCAGAAGGTTTCTGCTTGGATCTCCGCAGCCGTCACCACCAGTGTGTCCTTGAGCAAGGCTTATCCACAGAAGCTCTGCAGCAAACGCACAGACATCAAGAATCAGAAAAGTGCTGAAATAACTCTGTTTGAAATTAAAATAAAATACAACTTAAGATTTAAATGTATGTTTTATTCATTTCTGTAGTACACTCAAAGCCTTTGATGACAGGCTTCCTTCATCAGCCTCTCTCCAGTCTCCACCAGATAAACACACATGAGCTCTTCTGGCCCTGTAACATCAGACAACATTCACGTTACCTGTTTCTTAAACAACACCTTGATAAAAGCATAAAAGTTTATGTGCTCAATAGCCTTAAATGTTGAGGTAGTTGCTGATGTGTTAATGTTCCTCAATTCACCAACAGTACTAATGGACAAATAAAAAAAGATAACTTATGTTTAGTTACTTTATGTAGATCTATTAACATTACTGACGTTCATGTAAAGTAAGCAGTGATGACAACAGTGAACTCTACATTATAGCACACACACATCACTCTGATCAGATGTCTATTTCATGCTGTGATGTCATCTGCAATACTTATCGAAAATGTTCCTGTCAGATGTTAAATAAACATTTAGTAAGCATCTTTATCTTTAAGTATATCGTTTATGTAAATCCACTTTGGAGACGTGTGTGTGTGTTACTGGAGCTCATACATAATAAAACGTGTTTTTACAGCCCAATCACAACTACACTATACTGTCTGTCGTCTTTACACTTTTAACAATTCAACAGTTTAACGTTACTCTACAGTAGTCCAACAAATGCGATTTTAACACAAGGAACCGTGATTTTGGTTTGTAATACTCACATTTGATTGGCTTTTCTCCGTCTGACGTCTCCTTTCCTGTGGCCTCATGGGAAGGCAGGGATAGAAAAGTATCCGACGATGGGTACTTCACAATCTGGGCGGAATCAGTAAGCCATCCGGGAACTTCTCGCCTACTCTTTTATGATTACTGAGGTTTCGAACATACTTCTCCTTTCACGTACTGTTTTCGCCTACTATATAGTAGGTAAGTAGGCATATTCGAACGCAACATCAGTATACGCACGTCCGAATCTCGCGAGAAATACTCCAAAACCCTGGTAGTTCTCGCCTACTCTTTTATGAATACAAAGGATTCGAGCATACTCTTCGCTCGCCTACTGCTTTTTACATACTATATAGTAGGGAAGTATGCGGTTTCGAACGCAGCCTATGTCTGCTAGAATACTCAAGATGGACATGTTGACATGCTCTTGAACGGACAAACTCACACTAAAAGTAAGACTTGAAAGAGAACTCAATATTTGCTGTGAGACGTGTGCGCGCTTTCGGGTGAGTGCACAGAGACTAATTTTCTCACAGCGTCTCGTCAGACGGCACCCCGGTTGGGAAACACAGGTCTAAAAAACATTCACAATTTCAACCGAAAGTGCACATGAAGTGTGCTATTTGGGACAGGGCCTTTGTTGCTTCACAAGCCACTTGGACAATTTCTGTGATTAAATCTGCCATGATCAAACCAGAACTTCAACAAATGCAACGCGGATCTCCACCTTTACTGTTTGCAGAGTAAATGCACCAATGCAACCTATGTGACAATTCAATCTAACAGACAATAGCCTTCGCGCACGCGTCTCATAAATGAACTGAAGACGGAAAATATATTTATAAGTATTAATTGCCTTTTTTACAGTGAATATTGTTTTGTATAAATTGTATCTTAATTTTAATAAACGTTTTTAATATATTTGATATAATATAACAGACTGGTATAATAAATATATTAGTATATTTGGTACCAATATAGCAGACAATAGCCTTAGCGCTGGCTCATGCATTTCACGTGTTTCTGACTGAAGCTCGAAATGATATTTGAGGATTTTGTGTATTTGATCGTTTACAAATGATTCAGAAAATGTTTGCCTTTTGAAATGACTGGGGAAAAGTGTCCCTAAAGTCACCAGATACTATTTGAAATCATAATTGCTTTGCATTATGTTGTTTTAAATCCCACATTTTACTTATAACATTCATCATTACCAATTATTCAGTTATTTGTATTTATTGAATATCGAATTGGGTTCAGTGTCACAATATTACAGTTTTTTTAGCTCTTCTTTCAAAAAATCTTGAAATCTTGTTTCTTTTTTGGCAGATAATTTAGCTTGCTTTAAGAAAAAACTTTAAGTAAAAATATTTAGATTTTCCCCCCAGAAAACTTTTTTTTTTTACTGTTACTGTACTTTTCTAGTAAACCTAAAATCTAGTAGGCCTACCTGAAGCTCAGTCATTATGCAGCTCATTATTATGCAGGTCTTTTGTTTCTCAGGAGTGATCACATTATTATTCTTGGATCGTTCACGCCTCCTCGCATATCGGCCTCAGTAAAGAAAAAGTGTTTTACCAATTGTAAATGAAAATATTGTTGTATGTGAATGTGTCAGCTCAATGATTCTCACATAAGTTTGAAGCAAAAAATCTAGGCAAATACACCCATTAGTCAAAAGTCTTGTGAACACATCTATTGCTTGTTTTGAGGCCTTAATTTAAAAAATGTTTTTTTTTTTTTTTTTTCAGAAAACATGCTTGCATTTTTGAGAGAAAAATGTTTATGCATGTACATTCATGTTGCTCTCATATTATGATAGCCCAGTTTTTGCTGAATACAGTGTAATTACACTTTTGCCATTAATATGTTTATAAGCATCTGAAAAAACACAAATGTAAGAGCATGTCAAAACTTCTAAAGAGCCCCAAAACAGCTCATACATCTAGGGATAAAAGGGTCATGAAACACCCTGTTTTAGCAGCCGTCAGTTCTCACCACAGTTTTGAAAAATGCAATAAAAGCGGGCGTGGTTAAAGCTGCCTTCACGTGCTATCGGAATTATCGTAAATACGAGTTTCCTAGGTAAAAATTGCACATGAACGCCTTCTGATGTTGTGTTTACCACTGGGAAGTTCGGAAATAATTCTGATACCCCAATTCCAGAGATGGGCGTGTCATAAGCTTTAAACATGGTGGCGGGGAGAACTAGACTGCTGTGGCAGGTGTGGTTTTATTGTTTTTTTTCTCCAAAACAGCTAGGTCGTCTTGTCTTGACATTAACGTAGTACATATTTAAATGTAAGAGTAATCATATGAAGTGTGTTGTATGTTTGGTACACAGCGAAAATAGCCTGCATTTGACTGAAATTACAGAATCAGCAGAAAGCGGACTATCTGGAATGTTTACATGGTTGTCGGTGCTTTGGAGACTACAAATGATGATGGTTTTAATAAGATTTTCCCAATAAATAGGCAAGAATAACCTGGTGTCCACCATGATTCCTGTTCACTCCGACAACAAAGCACTTGAATGCAACAAGCTCGTAATCACAACTTCTAAAGTGGGAATTAGGAAATTTCCGATAGCACGTTAAGGCAGCATAAGCTGCGGAGTGGAGGGGGTGAGGGGAGACTGACTGACTGACAACAACACAACAACGGCTTCTGATTCAGAGTTTTGTCAGTAAAAGCATCAACGCTTCCCAAAAAATTGCACGCTGCAAAATATCATTACGTAACACAATTTACACATGGTTTAGTAAGCTCACCTTAAATAACACAAATACATAAAATACATATCCTATGACAGCTGTCATTCATTGCACAAATAAATGCACAGCCATTCGCATGTTCTCTCTATAGGAAATATATACGAACACGCTGGTGCATCACTGATAACTTTTGAGGCTTATTTTGCAGTGTTTTATGAGCCGTTTGATCGGTTAATGGGCCGTAAATAGAGGTTACACTCACAGTGTGGATGAATCGCGTTTGTGTGAAGACTCTGGATCTACTGAAGAGAACTTATGCGACGCAGAAACTAATACAAAGCAAAAATAATCACGCGTTTTTGATCCATTAAAGCATCTCTCACTTAAGATCTCACTTACAAATGCGATCTCACTCTTTGAAGCGCTTGTCAAGAAACGCGTGCTGCTGTGTTAAGCGAGGCATTTTCTCATAGGATAAGGACACGCAGACTTGTGAATAATTAAGCAAGATGTCTTCTCATAGGATAAGGACACGCAGTCTCATGAATAATTGAGGCCTCTTCTCATAGGATAAGTACACGCAGACTCATGAATAATTATGAGACATCGATGAGTCATCGCTGTACTATAGTATGACAAAGTGTCACATTCTGTGACACAAAGATGTTGATACAAAGATGAATTTAAACCCAGAAGTTGAATATAGTGCAAATTTTTTTAAAAGGGTTAGTTCACCCAAAAATGAAAATTCTGTCATTAATTACTCACCCTCATGTCGTTCGACACCCGTAAGACCTCCGTTCATATTCGGAACACAAATGAAGATATTTTAGTTGAAAGCTGATGGCTGAGAAAGGCCTTCAGATAGGCCTCCATTGGCATTCAGTACATTTATACTCCTAAGACCCATAAAAGGCACTTAAAACGTTGTTACAAAGTCCATTTCACCACAGTGGCTCTACAATAATTTTACGATGCGACGACAATAGTTTTTGTGTGCAAAAAAAAATCAAAATAACACCTTTATCCAACTTGTTATTGTCTTCCGTGTATGCTTCCACGACGCATGCGCGAGAATATGACGTAGCGCCAGCGTTCGGGAATCCATGAAATGCTCACTCTAACCCCATTTTGAGAACTACGCAGAGACCTAAAGCACGATCAATGTAGAATTCAACAGCTTAGACACGCGCGTCTTCCTCTGCTTGTAAACAAATCGCTTCTGGGTCATGTGTCCGAACGCCGGATCTGCGTCATATTCTCACGCATGTGTCGTGGAGGCACACACGGAAGACAAGAACAAGTTGGATAAAGGTGTTATTTTGATTTTTTTTTGCCCACAAAAACTATTGTCCTCGTAACGTAAAATTATTGTAGAGCCACTGTGGTGAGATGGACTTTGTAACAACGTTTTAAGTGCCTTTTGTGCGTCTTGGGAGTGTAAATGTACTGAATGCCAATGGAGGCCTATCTGAAGCCTTTCTCAGCCATCAGCTTTCAACTAAAATATCTTCATTTGTGTTCCGAATATGAACGGAGGTCTTACTGTCGAACGACATGAGGGTGAGTAATTAATGACATAATTTTCATTTTTGGGTGAACTGACCCTTTAAATTAACTAGTTTTCTCCTACAATCAAAATGAATGGATGGTAACATTGACTTCTATGATGCTCAACACTCATAACTCTGTTAAAATCTCAGAAAATTTGGTTTAGGGTTTTATGAACCTTTAAGGACAAAGGCAGCAAATGCTGTCCTGTGCATTTCTCTCTGAAAATCTTGGGTTGTTCCAGACATTGTTCAGAAGAACAGCGTACTTTGATTAAAAAGTTGATTAGAGCAGGGGTTTACAAACCTGTCCTGGAGGACCCCCAGCACTGCACATTTTGTATATCTCCCTCATCTAACACACCTGATTCAACTCATGAGCTCATTATTAGAGACTGCAAGACCTGAAGTGGGTGTGTCAAATATGGGAGACATACAAAATGTGCAGGGCTGGGGGTCCTCCGAGACAGGTTTGAAAACCACTGGATTAGAGACAGGAAAACAAATAAAGAAGTGCAGAAAATGATAGGCTGCTCAGCTAAAATGATATCAAATGCTTTAAAATGGCTACCAAAACCAGAAAGACGTGGAAGAAAACGGAAAACAACCATTCGAATGGATCGAAGAATAGCCAAAATGGCAAAGATCAGCTCCAGGGAGATCAAAGAAAGTCTAAAGTTACCTGTGAGTACTGTAAATATTAGACGACGCCTACGTGAAGCCAAGCTATCGGCAAGAAGCCCCCGCAAAGTCCCATTGTTGAAAAAACTACATGTGCTGAAGAGATTACAATTTGCAAAGAACACATTGACTGGCCTAAAGAGAAATGGCGCAATTTTGTGGACCGATGAAAGCAAGATTGTTCTTTTTTAGGTCTAGGGGCCACAGACAGTTTGTCAGACGACTCCCAAACACTGAATTCAAGCCGCAGTAGACAGTGAAGCATGGTGGCGCAAGCATCATGATATGGGGATGTTTCTCATACTATGGTGTTGGCAGGGGCGCCGCTAGCAGTTTTGGGCCCTATGAAAGAATTTGATGTTGGACCTTCTACCACACCAACCTAGCTATCCAAAATCTTTGTCTGCAATTTAATAATTCTGACCAATTAAGCTCCGCTCACTCAACCCAGAATGCCCTGATTGGCTGATGAAACATTGATTAAAATTAAGAAACAATTTATACAAAACAAAACTTAATGAAGTGGTCACAATCATGTCTGATCAACTCCATTCATCTTATGATGTGTCCTATCTCATACTATTCACTTTTCATAATCGTCATAGATCGACAGATTGACAACATAGACAACATAAAAACAACATTATAATATTTAAACATAAATATAAAAATAAATACCTTAATGGCTGCAACAATTATAGCACAGAGAATTTTCATGTCGGAGTGGGATTTGAGTGAACGTAGTTTTACCGGTGAGTGTGAGCGGTTCACGAGTGGAGTGTTTAGCTGGATTTTGCCGGAAATGCACCATCATTTTTTTTATATTTGCAATTCTTTGGTAGATTATACATTTATAATACATTACTACTAGTACTGTTACTACTAATAAAACTGATCTCTGGAAGCCCCAAAAGTGTGTGGGCCCTTAGAATCGTCCTAATCCACCCCCCCCCCCCCCCCCCCCCCCCCTAGCTGCGCCCCCGGGTGTTGGGCATATTTATCGCATTCCAGGGATCATGGATCAGTTACTTAAAGAGGTAATTTTGCCTTATGCCGAAGAGGAAATGCCCTTGAAATGGGTGTTTCAACAAGACAACTACCCCAAACACACCAGTAAGCGAGCAGCATCTTGGCTCCAGACCAACAAGATTAACGTTACGGAGAGGCCAGCCCATTAGAAAACTTGGTGACATCAAAAATGCTGTTTCTGAGGCCAAACCAAGAAACGCAGAGGAATTGTGGCATGTAGTGCAATCATCTGGGCTGGAAAACCGGATCACAGATGCCAGAAGTTGGTCGACTCCATGCAACACAGATGTGAAGCAGTTCTCAGAAACCGCGGTTATACGACTAAATATTAGTCCGGTGATTGACAAGAAAGCGAAATCTTCAAGCATTTTTCAGTATATACAGGAAATGTTTGACTTTGTATAGAAAAATGCAGACACTGCTATTTTTTGAACAGCCTAATATTACTTTTTCTTCACTTTCTCTAAAGTAATTAGATACATTTTTCTTCATGTTTTGATTTAGAGCAGGATGTGCAGTGTTCCCAATGCATTTGCGTGTATTGAAATAAAAGTTATTATAAGGATTTTGAGCTTTACTCACTTTTTTTAATCACATTGCTATTATTTTGAACACAACTGTAAAACATAAACGTCAGCAGTTGTTTTAGGACACATGCTGAAAGTTACTGCAGAAACAAGGTTGTGATGTTTGCAAAGAGCAGAAAATGACAATATAACTGAGGCATGTTTTGAAACCAGTGGAGACGACAGCAGAGACGCTGCTTAATATTAGGGCCCTATGAAATGGTTTAGTTGTTCCCCAAGTTGTTTTCTGTTTTAATTTTTCTGGATTTAGATTTTTTAAACTCACATTTTAATGGTTACATCAAATTTTAGTATTTTTTTTTTAAATAAATTATTATTTTTAATTTTAATTGCAATTTCAGGGCCATGAAAAACATTTCCCCCCTCCAATTCCTTTTTTTATTCTGGATTCCATTTTAATCGTTTAGTTACATTTTAATAGTCAATGATTTAACAATCAGTGATTTTAAGAATAATACTAATAATTTTACATTTATATAGCGCTTTTCTGGGTACTCAAAGTGCTTTACATAGAAGGGGGGGGGGGGGGGGGGGGGGTCTTCTCAACCAACCCCAATGTGTAGCACCACCTGGATGATGAGACGGCAGCCATATTGAGCCAGAATGCCCACCACACACCAGCTGATTGGTTAAGAGGAGATAGACCGATGAAGCCAATCAGCATATCGCTATATGGGGATGTTTAGGAGGCCATGATGGACAGGGGCCAATGGGTAAATTTGGCCAGGATGCCGGGGTTACACCCCTACTCTTTTACTCTTTTTGAGAGACTCTTCTCTTTGAGAGGTCTCTCATCCGAAGGATCCATTTCAATCTATTTTTTTCCTTCAGATATTGTGTTTGTGTATTTTTATCAGAAATCTGGTTGTGTATTTACATTTTTCTGACAATCAAATGAAGGCATAAAACATTAATTAAATTTTTTTTTAATCATATGAAATTAAAAATCATCAAAACATAAAAGTTAAAACATGCAGGTAAATTTTGATTTGTCTTTTTTTCCTTAGACCTGATGTCACTGAAAGAGGAGAGTCAAGATCTGCATGGAAGGAAAGAGAAAGATCAATATGAGAAACATGATTTCATAACTGAAGAAACAGGTTTTAGTTGCTCACAGACTGAAAAAAATTCTTCACGAGAAAAAGCTCAAAAGACAGAAACTTATTTCACCTGCCAACAGTGTGGAAAGAGTTACACTCATAAAGGAAACTATAACAGGCACATAAGAACTCACACTGGAGAGACACCTTACACCTGCAGGTGGTGTAGAAAGAGTTTCAATCGAAAAGGACACTTTCAAGACCACATAAGAGCCCACATTGGAGAGACGCCTTACACCTGCCAACAGTGTGGAAAGAGGTTCACTCTTAAAGGAAACTTTAATAGACACTTAAGAACTTGCGCTGGAGAGACGGCTTATACCTGCAGATGGTGTGGAAAGAGTTTTAACAGAAAAGGAATCCTTAACAGGCACATGATAATTCACACTGGAGAGAAGCCGTTCTCCTGCCCACAGTGTGGAAAGAGTTTTGCTGAAAAAGTAGGCCTTAACAGGCACATGATAATTCACACTGGAGAGAAGCCGTTCACCTGCCAACAGTGTGGAAAAGATTTCAAACAAAAAGGAAGTCTTGATCGCCACATGAGAATTCACACTGGAGAGAAGCCGTTCATTTGTGATCTCTGTGGAGAGAGTTTCAGATATAAAGAAACCTTTATGCACCACATGAGGATTCACTTATGAGAGAAGGATTTTATATGTCATCAGTCTGGAATGAGTTACAGACAGAAAAACCTTGGGTTTATGTAATAACTTAGAATCATTTCATGTGGCATCACTGGAAAGACTTGCAGAAACAAAGCCAACCCTGAGGTTCACATGAGTTTAGATTATAGAGTGGCCTTTCACCAGCCCTCAAGGCCCTGAAATACTGAAATATGGCAAAGTTATTTTGTTATATTTTATCTGTCTTTGCTTAGGGGCAGCGCACTGGTGAATATCCTGTGTGGCAGTTAAATGAATATGTGCTGTGCATTTTCCTTCCAGTAACAAAATAAATACGGTGAGAAAACTGCATTTGTGAAAGCATCAGATATAATAAACTGTTCCCGCACAAAACTTGGAAATATTAAGATTGTGATGGCCACACTAAAGGAAAGGTGCATGTCATCTGGCAGTTTTGCCTTTAACACAACCTCCAATGTGTATAGAAGGAAATAACGCTAGGAGATGACTGGTTTTCCACCTGTCCAGCTCCTCAAGACCTCTAGGCTTTCACACAAAAGTAGATGGGATGCAGTTTTGAACTTGTGTTTGATTTTTGAATGCTTCAATTGTCCAAAGCATGAGATCAGCAATAAAGAATTTAGAAACTAAAGATCATTTCTGCTGTCCTTCAGCGTTCTTTAGAGCATTTGCAGTACATTCGCGGCAGACATAAGTGCCACTACGTACTGAAGCTTTGGTAACAAAACCAACGGTTCAAAAACAAAAATATCAAAGTGAGGTGAGCAACGCTATGCATTTTGCCGCCTTCACGCTCGCTGTCGTTACTAAGCAACCGGGTAAACAGCTGCTGCTTTGATGACACAAACGCACCCCGGTTCGGACCCAAATAATATAATATGAACACAGTCCAGCTGGGGCAGGGGGAGGGGGGAGCAATCGAACTCGGGTTCAGCCCAGGCAATCGAACCAAGTGTGAAAGCACCCTAAAAGAGTCCTTACACTTATACATAAGCACTGCTCATACCTTTTAAAGCTACAGTCCATAACTTTTTTTGGTTAAATTTCAATTTCAAAATAAATGTTTGAACAGGTACATAACCAGCCAGTGTTTTCGTTTTAGACTCAGGGCTGTCAAACTCATTTTCACTGAGGGCCACTTCGGCATTATGGCTGCCCTCAAAGGGCCGGGTGTAACTGTAAGACTGTATAAGTGATGCTACTCCTCAACATATAGTCTCTTTACTTGATTATTATTTAAGTTACAAATATTGTATTCATTTTCAGAGATGTAACAATATGTTATTGTTCTATTATAACAAAACCTTTTAACCCCTTGCCTGTCAGCCCCCATTTTGGCAAGTGGGGCATTTTGACATACCCATAGTAAAAAGGCTGCTGCTATATTTAGAAAGCCAACACTTGAGAGTTTACAGCTGAATACTCAGAATTGCTTAGACTGTTATTAATATGGAGATATATAGGCTCAAACATAAAAACAAATATTAAAAATATATTTTTAAATATATATAAATATTATATGATTGTGACCATTAACTTATGACCACAACTAGAGTGAAGCCACAAGTGTGGTCATGCTTAATTTCAAATCTGTGGTATCCTGATATTAATGTGATAGTTACTGGCAGTTCCACCCCACACCACAAGAGGTGCAGTTGACCTTCAGGTTCATGTGGGTGCTGAAAAGGAGAGACAAGGAAGTCCAAGCATGGAATAACAGTTGTGTATGGATGCTCTGTTATGGTAGGAATGCCAATAAAATACGAAGTCCAGTTATGCTGTGTGATCCCGTCCTATCATTACTGAAGTTACCACATATTGGCGACGAGGATATTGGAAGGATGAAATAAGCGTTTGTAACCCACGTTACCAAGAGCCCTGTTAATATAAAATATAAAAGGGAATAAAAACTAGCACTCAAATATGTGAAGTCAGTACTTTATTTTAATAGCAATTGAGAAATAGAAAAATGAATAAATTAAAAAAATTAAAATAAAATTCATTTGAAAAGTTGATGTTTAAATAAAACAGTGCAGTTTAGACCAATGAGGAGAGTGTAGATTTAGCCCCGCCCTATGATCGGGACTTTGCGGGAGAGATGTACGAGAGAGAATGCTCGATGCATGAGAGAAGCTGCAGTTCCAACGCGGTCCTGTAAAAGAAAGGAGAAACAGAGTTAAAAAAAAAAACACATAAATTAGTGAGTGTGTCAAGAGAAACAGATTTTGAGTGTGCATTGAACGTCGTCAGTCGATCGTCACGGCTGGTGCTAGTTCAACTGTTTATGAGGAGAGAGAAACTTCCAGAGGTTGGAGTTTTGCCTGATTAGAAACTTCATAACTAGAAAATTTGAATTCTCTTGGTAAGTGAAGTGATTAAATCCTCAACTACGGAAATTTTCTTGTGTTTAACAATCAGATACGTTATATTATGTCCAGTAGTGCATAAAAGATGCATAGAAGCTAATCCTCTGTTTAAAACGGAGGAATATAGAGTGAATTAGTCAAAATAACTAATGTTCAAGTTTAAAAACCACTTTAAGCAGCTAAAAGTGTTATTTTAATGTCTTTGTTGTGTATTTGAGTTATGTGAAATGGTGGGTGGTGACGCACATGTGATACGAGCAAACTGGGCCTAAGCGCGCCATTTTAAAAATGCTCTTAGCATGTCTATGCAATTTCGATGTGTTAATATTAAATGAACATGGAGTTAAATATGTTAAAATGTTGTTAATTCACAGATTAGCTGCAGTGATGATGTATATCTTGAACAGAGTTGTCTAACTGTATTTTTGGCCTTGTCTTTTGCAAGGTTGGGTTTTTTTTTTCCCTTTCTTTCCTTTGCTCTCCTTTTCCCGTTTCTACTCTTCTATTCTGCTATTTTCCTAATCACTTCCTGAGTCGGATGCTGCACGTTTGATGGACACTAGACGAACTCAAAGAGGATTTTGAACCTGTGTTGTCCCTGCTTCACTCCGAGAGTAACTCTTGCAAGCAGGAACTGGCGAGCCATGCCCATATAAGGATCGAGCTACGAGAACCAAGAAACTGAGTGGTATGATTGTGCACACGTTTTTTTCCTTCGCTTTTCTGACCTGAACTGTGTTGCTCAGAACTAAGTTGCGGAAGAAGGATCTCGTGTAAACCGCATCGAACGTGAGCTGAACTCCAGTGAAACCCTAATCCACATTGGGACGGTATTGTGAGCATTAACATTGATCCATTGTGATTTATTGTCTACTGATTTTCCACTTTTAATTTCACTGTCCTTTTGTTTTATATTTTGTTTTTTTTATATATATTTTGTTTCATTTTATTTCTGTTGTTGTTCTCTGAAGAGCCAGAGTGAAAGAGTATTTCAAGTGTAATTTGGGGTAAATTGTATTCATACTCAAATCCAAAGTTGTTCTTTATATTAATTAAGCTAATTAGAAACAGATTGAATTAATAGGTGAAATAAGATTCAGTTAATTTTATTAGCTTGAACCTACATAGGTCAAAAAAATAAATAAATATATAAAAAGTAAACTAAATAGAAATATAAATATATAAGGATTATAAGAATACATTCATTCCTATATTTATTTTATTATCCATTACCCCCCTTTTTGGTCATTATTTCTTTTTTTCCTTTTCTTTATTGTTTCTGATGTATTGAACCTCTGATATTATCATCATTATTATTATTGCATTGTTATCTTACTAATACAACTTGCCTGTTTCTAATGCAGCCAGTGTTGTCGTCATTCCTTCTACCATTGTTGCTGACACAGTCTCTTGAGCGAATCTGATTCTTCTGATCGCTGGTCCAAATTTAGAGATAGTGTATTCCTTTTCTGCTCATTTCCGTTATTCACTGTTTGGGAGGGAGGGTCGTACCTGTGCCGCGACGCGCGTTACATATATACATGACAAACGGGCATTGGTGAATTGTGTAATACTTTAAAATATATAATATATAGATTTGTAATTAAATCAACACATTAGCTCTGATTATGGATGAAAAAATATTGGTTTACTTTTTTTCCCGTAAGGCCACACACACTCTCTGAAAGGACCATATTTGGCTCGAGAGCCGCTTCCGAACAGAGGAAAATCAGCTGTCAATCAAAACGCACACGATCCATAGCAACGTGTTATGGCAACGCCTCAACAGAAATTGTCCGACTTTTGAGCCGTTCGTTACTATTGTATACATTGTCATGTTATAATAATCACATTAATTTAGTTTTGTTGACCACGATATTATCATTGATATCTGTCTGAGAGGGGCACTTTTGATTCATTTTGAAAAAGGGCAGCCCCCCCCCCCCCCCCCCCCCCCTTCATGTTGGCGTCATGAAAATCCTTGAAAAACAAGTGAAAATTAACACAAATAAGCCAACTTTTTTATTTTTGAATACAATGAAGAAAGTGTCTTCTAGCTACTGTTGACAAATTGACACAGCAGTCCCTATCAGAACCTTATTTGGACCATCTTTAACTTACCTGAACATCATAAACACTTAGGATGTCAGGCAGCATCTCTGTCTGAACAAGGCCATGAGTTGCGGTGTGTGACAGTCGAGCTCAGCATAGAACTGATGCGTTAAAACTCAGCACAAACCTAGAAAAACTAAAGTTATGCACAGAATTGTATAATAACAAATATAATGAATTTAGAAAAAAGAAAGATGAGTGTTTTGAGGCTCTATATGGCAAGCATCAATCTCAGCAAGCATCCAGTTCAAACTGCAAGAAAAAATGTACAAGTTTACAACAAGTATTTCCAGGCAGTCAAATTGCACTAGTTTACTTAATCCAATATCGTGTTAACTTCATGTCAATGTATTTGCCGTGGACATTAAGTTGCTTCTAACATTAAGTTGCTTCTAACTGACCCGGTAACATTAATTCATTCCCATGCATGTAACGTTAGGAATACAATCACATTTACCATATCAGGGCGCTTAACGTTACCAAAACAGCATCAATACACTTTCAAAACGTAAAACCGTCGTTGACTGAAAAGAGTTACCAGTTAAGGTTAAAATGATTGCCCTGCTTGCTTGACGTTAACATAGTGGCGCTAAAATGGCATTCAAAAAGTGCGCGAAGCACAAGGCGACTGCCTCGCTTCACAACGCTTCATAAAAAGTACCACATCCCAAACGATTCAACATGTCCTTCTTTACATATTCTTGAAACATTTAAAAAACAATTGAAAAAACTTTCAAAAGTTGTTCATTGTACTTACAAGTTGTTTAATGTGTTAACTCCTGCTGCCTTCAAGTGTCCGCCATGTAGAATGGATTCTTCGAACATCGATCGGATGCAATTGAAAAGCATCATATGATGAAAAATCCTGGTAGGTTTTCTTCAAAATACTTAATTTCTTTTCGACTGAAGAAAGAAAGACATGAACATCTTGGATGGCATTGGGGTGAGTAAATTATCAGGAAATTTTCATTTTGGGGTGAACTAATCCTTTAATGACGATCAAGCTCAACGTTTCTACTTTACCCATATTCACGCTATATTTTAAAATCTTGATGACACTTTGACAGGAATGCAAGGGTTATGCTATCTGTACGTGTTTTATATATAATGTAACTCCTATGCTTGTATTTATTAGGTTGAATGTATAAAAAAATAAAGAACTTCATGTCATCAAAAAATTGGGACATTGATTCAAAGACATTCCTTTAGTTTTGATTATAATTTGAATGCTTGCCACATATGGGCTTTATTTTTCTTTTTGTGCCTATGCCTGTGTCATGTGATCTCTCTATTTGTAATGAAAGTGAAAGTAACAGACCAAGCAGATAGAGCAACCATTGACTACCATAGTATTTTTTCCCCTACTAATGGTAGTCAATGGTTGCTCTCTCTGCTTGGTTCCCAACATTCTTCAAAATATCTTCTTTTGTGTTCAGCAGAACTGTCAGCATTTGGGACTGCTGTTCCTTAGTCCTGCCACTAGATGTCATGTTACTCACCTGTTGTCTCTCGTTTGTGTAATCATCTTCACCTGCACCTTGTTTCCCCTTGTGTATTTAAGCTCTGCTTTTGTTCTCCCTTGTTACTTGGTCTTTGTATGAGATGTCTGCCTGGCACCCTGAGTTTCTTTGGATCTTTTGAGACCTTGTAAGGATTTTTTGTTTAAGTTATTTTAAGTAGTCCTCTTGCTTCTGTCTTTTTTTCTGTCAGGACCCGGCCTAGAACTCGGGTCTCTGGTGTAAGAGCTTGGCGGTAATACCACTGAGCCACCAGCCAGCAGGAGTTGGATCCAATTGAAACACAGGTCAGAGTACGAGGTCTCAAGTAAGATGGTTTAATGAACAAAAGATGATGACAAAAAACTCCAACAAAAGTTCTTCTCAACATGGAGGAATGAAAACAAAAAGGAGAAAAACAAACACTCCACGAGGGGAGAAAAAAAAGACAGAAGCAAGAGGACTACTTAAAATAACTTAAACAAAAAATCCTTACAATGTCACAAGGTCTCAAAAGATCCAAAGAAACTCAGGTCTGAGATGAATGAACCGGCGGCGCCGGGGTTGAAACCCCATCATCCATTCCAGTAACACATAAAAAATAAAAATAAAAAGTAGCAATTCTGGCTCCATAGTTGTCAGGATGGCAGCTCTCCTCTCACAGTTTGGTTCCCAAACCTGTCCTGGAGGTCCACCAGCCCTGCACATTTTGTATGTCTCCCTATATCTGATACACCCACTTCAGGTCTTGCAGTCTCTACTAATGAGCTCATGAGTTGAATCAGGTGTGTTTGATGAGGGAGACATACAAAATGTGCAGTGCTGGTGGTCCTCCAGGACAGGTGACAGGAGCGGTAATAGGGAACACCTGGTGGATCAATTACCAATTACCAATGAAGGCTACATTTGGAGCCTCCTTTGAAGGATGCAGCCCCTGAATTGGGACAAGCCTAAAGAGTGAATGGTGAGTGAGAGTTAGGGATGTGGAAATGAAGCCTCATGAAGCAGTGAGGCTTTACCCTGACTGTTTCGGGAAAAGATTCAAAGCTTCGAGAGTGTCAAGAACAGCGCCATCTGGTGCTTATTTAAAATAAAGCAGGCAGAAGTCTGTGGAAGAAGCTCTGTCAGATGAAGCAACCACAACACACTCCATCGTTTCAATGCTATGTGTACAAATAAAAGCTTTATATGTTTGTGTTTAATGTGTCCAGTAAATAAATTAATTTAACCATTAAAGTGTGTCAATAAAATATAATATGAGCTTATATGATTCAGTAAGATGTAACGTAGGCCTACTCTCTCTCTCCACACACAAAATAAGGACATTGTGTGATAGGATCATCTGTAATTAAATGTGCTTATGACACTTGGCAGTGATAGTGCTTGTGTAACAGTAGGAATGACAGTAAGGCAAATATTTTACCAAAATACAAAGACACAACTCCAACAAACAAAAAATAATAAATAGTGACAAATAAATGTTTATCTAAATGTAATATATTGTTTAACTTTCAAAGTACAGCACTCTCCTCACAAAACCATCAACCAGACTGAGGCAACAAGGACTTGTTAAGTAAGATCTGGGGGTTCGAAGCTTCTGACACGCAAAGCGAAACGCGCACGTGATTGGACAGAAAGTGAGGCTTCATTTGTCATCGATCACGTGACTCTAGGAAACCAATACACACCCCGATACGGAGCTTCACTACAAAATGTGTCGCATGCGCGATACGCGCATCGACGCTTCAGTGTCATACGTAACATCACTAGTGAGAGTCTCTAATGAGTCAGTATTCTGGTGATTGTGAACGAGTGGGCGGCTCCTGGTGAGTCCTGATGATTGTGGCTGTGATATGTGACTGAATCTGTGACAGTGACATAGCGATGCATGAATCCACACTAGATCAATGCAGCCGATGTGAAAACATATCAATTTTCTGTGCCAATTCTGCAGCTTTTTTATTTTGGTTAAGCAGTTGATCACCGTGAACACCTTCGTCTGTCCTATCCGTCCATCATGTCCCTCATTGCTGCTCTTCTCTACGGGGACATCATTGATCCAGAGCAGTGGTTCCCAACCTTTTGTCTGTGAAGCCCCCCTCCATACACATAAGAACCCCCCCCACCCCACACCATCCACAAACCGAAAAAACAAACAAACCAGCAAACTCACTCTCTACCAGAAGGTGGTGCTTATGGAACAGCAGCAATACACTGAAAAAAAATTATTACTTTTTGTATTTTTGACTTGTTTCCAGTCCAAATATCAAAATAATTCTAAAAATCAAGAAGAATTGTGTAAAAAAGCCAAATGATCTGCCAACGGAGTACGAAAATAATAATTGGCAGATCATATTGCTTTCCAGAAAACAAGAAACAATATCTTATGTCATTTTACTTATTGAATCTGATTGATAGCCATGGTTTATTTAGGATAATGATTTGTCCATGTTTTGCCAGCTGTCCGAGCCCGGAGACAGCTATTGCTGGTGACCACGTTCACATGTGTTGTATCCGATTACAACCGTCGCTAGAGAGATGGGCTGTGGGGTGTAACAGCTAACCTTCCCCTGAATCCTCTTCCTCTTCTCTTCCAGAAACTGGGCATGTTTCTGACGTAATTGCTGGACTTCCTCTTCCTGCTTTGCTCTCTGTAAGGTGAGCGTTTTCTTCAAATCCGCCATTTCACGCTGATGACGCAGATGCGCGTCTGTCCTCCGAGCCTCCAGGAAGGCGTATCTGCGCCATTTGGCAACTTCACGGTCAATGCGCTGCTCGGCCACAAGGCTTCTCTGCTCTCTGGCCTTGTCAGATGAATGATGGGCTCTTTCAGTGACTTTAAAGGGGGAGAGGCTGAAGTTGTCATGGCCATGACCAGTGTTAAGCTCAGATGGCCCATGGTTGCTGTCTTCTTTCTCGGACGGCTCAGCCTTGCGTTGGACAGCACGGATGCCGTATTCAACTAAAGCCGTCGTCTGAGCGGCTGGATGTAGACACAGTCCTGCATAAAACATCACATTTATTTCATGTTAATATGGTTCTTATGTTAACGTACGTTTACTTCATATTCAAGTGATATGTGTTTGAATTCAATTGTAGCAAACCGGTTTGAGATTGCTGGACTAGCTCACCTCTGCCAATGACAGGAGGAAGCTGGACAGACTGCGGGCGGCTGGAGATCGGGGCCTTTTCTCTGACAGTAATGGTGTTCAGGCGAAACAGCTCCTGCTGAAGATAAATAAGTCAGGGTTAAACCACGACTAGCTCTGCATTAAACTATTTTAGTTTATACCACTTATACCATGGCCATTTACCAGCATTGACAACTTAAAGCTGTAATTGATATTTGCGACGCAATATTTGACCGGAAGGGTAAAACTGATGGTTATTTTCATCAGGTATGGCTTGTTATATCCAGCATTCTGTCCGCTTTGAATCAGACACACTGTTCCGTGGGGGTAAATCTGCATTTTTTGGCTGGGTTCCCCTGCTACAATTCGCATTCCCAAGGCTAAATATCACTTTATTGGGTGATTACTTTATTCACATTAAACCGTTTTATTGCACACCTTCCAGCCAGTCAGTGTCTAGTATTCAGACAGACCATGGTATAAGAATAAGAAAACACGTTAGTACTATGATTAACATATAAACGCAGGCTAAATATTAATAATGACCGATGATGAAACACATTGATAGGCTTCTTACCCTCCTCTGAGGCGGTGGTTGTGTCTTCAGTCTTGGCATGTCTGCGGCACACATTTCTGATATACAATGGTACGCTGATCCAAAATCCTCCAACCAAGTGAAATCGTATGATCTGAAGCCGTACACTGATCAGAAAGCTGTGCAATTCAACGATCTGGAAATGAAAACAGATCAAGACGGATGTAAAAGTTCACAGTGAGCAATGAAAATGCAGGTTGATGCTGATAGGAAACCGTATACTGACACTGAAGTGCATCTGCGAAGGCAATGAGTCAAAGTGAGAAGAACACAGAGGCTCTGGAACCTCCAGTGCTGTGATGTCACCAATAGAATGCATTCCGATGACGTCACACAGCAAACAGCACTTCAGTGCAAGTGAAGGATTATTGTTTTGATTTAAAAACTGAAGTGACTTGTGTTTATATCAGGCCGTGGGCCGGACCACATGTTGTGTTTATATGGTTTCCACAAGAAGTCCATGAGAGGATTGTAGATTAGGACACTTGTGGCACCGCCTTCCCGGGATGCTTTGCGGTAGGGCTGTCACGATATTCGATTTTTCACACCACGGTTATTGTGGAGGGGGAAAAAAATCATGATATCGATATATTGTGATATCTATAGAAACCCTGGGGGAAATTTGTACTTTGTTTATTTAGTTTTTCTTTTTTACCCAACAAACATATTTGGATACTGATAAACACAGGGTAATACTGTTACTGATACATCTTCTTTGAAGCTCCCTATGCAATAACAAGAGTAAATATTAACATAAATGTTATTGGCCATGACTAGATTTTTTAATCTCATAAATTGTTGTGTTTTAATAAATTGGTTTAATAAATCATAAATTATGGTTTAATAAATAATAAATTATGGTTTAATAAATCATAAATTATGGTTTAATAAATCATAAGTTGTTGTGGCAGATAATTTAGCTTATTTTAAGCAAAAACTCACATCATTTTGCTCACATCAACCCCCCCACAACACACACACACACACACACACACACACACAGAAAATTCACTGATCTTGTAAATTAATCTTGATTTAAGACAAAAAATATATATTTCCTTTGTTCTGTTGCTCTCAGTCACATACCTGAAGCTCATTCATTATACAGGTCATTATGGGTTCTTTGTTCTCTCAGGTGTGATACCCAGCATTATTCATTGTGAACATGCCTCCTTGCATACTGCATTTGTAAATGTCTTACAAATTTTAAATCAGTGTATTGTTTTATGTGAATGAGTAGGCTCAATGATTCTCACATCAGTTTAAAGCAAAAACTCTAGACAAATACATGCTGGAGTCAAAAGTCTTGTGAACACATATTTATTGTGTGTTTTGAGGCCTTAATTAAATTTTTTTTTTTTTTTTTTTTTTTCAAAAAAAATTTCTCTCAAAAATACAAGCATGTACATACATGTGTAATACAGTGTAATTACACTTTTACAATTAATGTGTTTATAAGCAACTGAAAAAAGCACAAATGTCAGAGCATGTCAAAACTTCCAAAGAGCCCCAAAAAAGCTCAGACTTCTAGGGGTTAATAATAATTGATGATAATAGAAAGATTTATTAAACATTTACCAAAACGTATAAACATGTAAAGAACTTCAAGTGAAATCAGAACAAATACAATGAACAAAAACACATTAAACAGACCATAGTCTTGTTAACAAAGCTGAACTCAAAGAACAGTTCTTCACGCGACCAAACCAGCAGACGAAGCCTCTCCTTCCTCTGGTAGCTGTGCTTCTCCTTCCTCTGGTAGCTGTGCTTCTCCTTCCTCTGGGGCCATCCCTTCCTCTTCATCGATGTCCCACTGCTCCTCCGGTCCTGAATCACGACCCGCTGCTTCTGACGGACCAACATCACTCTTTGCATCAGCTGGCCGGATAGACATAAGAAAGCCACCCATGTTGGCTTTCAGGTCGAAGGCAGGCGACTGCAGAAAGTGATCCTCGATCGTCTCTGCATCGTTGAACATACTAGTAAGGCCGGAGGCGCACAGACACATAGACAACGCCGAGCTGGTCCACACCACATTCTCCACGCCTTGCTCACTGCATACGGCAGCTTTTCCAGCCAAAAGAAGTGGAGAAAGAAAGTGACGCCTGCTTAAAGGGTTAGTTCACCCAAAAATGAAAATTCTGTCATTAATTACTCACCCTCATGTCGTTCGACACCCGTAAGACCTCCGTTCATCTTCGGAACACAAATAAAGATATTTTAGTTCATAGTTTAGGTCATAGTCCGAGTTGTTGGCTGTCACCACTCTGCTGAAGGAACTGTTAAGTTGAACTTTTCCACAGATCTCTCCCACCTTAATAAACCACAAGCACAACATTAGTTTTCTATCCATATTGGCCACAAATAGAACAGAAGCGCTCAGGTTCGGCTGTGAAATGACAGCTGTAAGATTCTCACCTTCTGTTTGGGGCCGAGGGCCTTCACCCCTGATACAGTCATTGTTTTGCAGCTCGGCGGCGCACATCTAAAAAAAGGCAAACTGGTCACCTCCACACTGGTCCCATGTGAGGAGACGATATATCAAAGCCGCCTGGATCAGAGAAGGAAAATACCTTGATTAATGCATACTTCTCTTACTTCCTCTTATTTCTTCTGTTCCTGACATTTGCTTCTCCGAAGGGGCATGAGGCAGTGCATGAGTAGACTATCTTTCTGTTTTCTTTTTAGTTATTTTTGTCATTAAATCTCCCTTTGACCTGTCTCCCAATTTTTTAATACATTTTCTGTAATCTACAATTTCTACAATCTCTCTGTTTTTAAAAAAATATATATAAATACTTGTTGTTCTTCCCTTTTTGCTTCACCCTTTTCACTCTTTTGGGCTTTATAATTTTTTACCAATGGCAGGGTCATATATTGTCTGACCTCATAACGCCAATCTATCAGATGCCATTCTTTTTCAATTTGTTGTAAATTTGTAACTTTAGTGAGTTTTCTCAATAGTTTGTAGTGGATAGTGGATCCCTTTGCATCCACATACTCACTTTCCAGCCAAAAATGTTTATTGATTCTATCAGTGCTTCCTTAAAATGATGCTCTTCTCTAAGTTCTATATTGAATCTTCTAATTATTTCTTTCTCAAATTCATTAAGCCTTCCCCTCATGCTGGAATAGGAGAAAAATGTTCCTTCACACTGTCTGCTCACACACACAAACTTTCTCCTTGTCTCTTCCAATGTGCGCCCCCGGTTTTTATGCCCTGCACAGTAATTCACTTACATACACATCCACACACATTCACACACCCGGGTTTTCATTCACACACTTTCAAACATGCAGCTTTTCAATGGTTTTGGGGAAAGCAGAAAGGACACTCCTTGTTAATTTAACTTTTTAGTTATTAGAAACTGCGTCTCTCTGTCTGGATCGCAGCATTTGCAATCTGGAAAATGTCCAAATAAACGACAGAACCAGCTTCTTGGAATATTTTTAGTTCTTGTTGTAATTTTAGTACAATAGTAATTTCTTTTTGTGTCTCACTTAAGGTTTTATTATTTATTTTCAATTGTCAATATCTTTATTATTTTAATTCACAGGATATCCAGCAGTGACATAATGCCAATGTTCGTACAGTATGGCAATATAGTTAGAATTAGACTGATTTTTCCCGTCTCTCTGTTTAAACAAGGTCTCCAGTGAAAGGGCACTAAAAACCAATATAATTGTTTGCCTCTGCCAAATTGTGACCTTCTGCTGGTGGTTACAACTACTGATAATATAGCTGAATCTGTCAATAATAATTGTTCATATATATATATATATCCTACTTAAATTCATAATCAAAGCCCCAATCAATATTCATTCTCCTATATAATTATTATGACTTTAATGATTCTTTCCAGTTATGATTTTGATTAATCAATAGGACCCAGTGATTTTTTTCTTCCTTTATAATTTCTAATGTTCTGTCTCTGAGTGGTGACTGAGGGTCTGTCCTGGTAGTGTGTGATGTTTCGCAAAAACACTTGATTTCAGAACATGTTGTTGTGTGTTTGGATTTTGGAGGCATCACACACCTCAAACTCGACAGGAATGCAGTAACAGAGATTGCTCATTTAGCCTGGCTTCCAGAGATGAAATATGGATTTGTCTTTCATTTTATTTTATTTCATTGTATGTTTCCTTTTACTGAAACCCTAAAGAATTGTATGAATACAATTGTACTATTGTCTGCCTCTCACTGAGAGAGAAGCACATGTTATCAGCATGTTTTGGTGAAGTGCTTTGTTGATATGTAATTAATACTCTCCAACCTTGGGAGAGCTGTGATGCTAGGGAGCTTTTGTGTGTGTGCGTTGCATGATCTGTTCAGGCCCAATATTGAAGATGGACATGACACTAGACCTGAAGACGCCTTTCTGCAACCTCCGAGGTCAATAATGATCTAATTCTAGTGATGGGGCGACAACTAGTCTACCCAGTTTAGTGATATGCTCTGCTATCTATCCTTGTGTGGTAATTTACCATGACTGTGCATTTTCTCTGAGCCAATCAGAATCATTCAACTTGCAGTAATGACGTGGCTAGACCTTGAAAACCGTATAACTGTTCAGAAATTGTATGTACGAAAGGTGGAGTAAATTTCTCTTTAATTCATTGCACTCCTGACTCTTGGTTTTCATTTTTCACTTCTGGTCCTGGGTCCTAAGCTGTTACCCTAAGAGTGCATATCCTGGTTTTCCTTTCCATTTTTAGCATGTCCATGTTTACCTCCTTTGAGTCACTGCTTGTTTGTCTTAAAATCGTCTGCTGCTTTTTATTTCCTCACTTTGTCTTATCTTTGTAACTGCTTTGTTGAGTGTGAGTTCGGGATCTAACTGTAATCTCTCTGACAGTGAGTGATCTCTAATTCCAACTACCAGCCTATCTCTTATCATTTCCTCTTGCAGGACTCCATACTGACAGTTTTCTGCTGGTTTATGAACTGCAGTAATGAACGTTTCAGCTGATTCTCCTGGTTCTTGGCACCTCTTGTTGAATTTAGCCCTTTCATAAATAACCTTGTGCTGTTCTCAAATGCTTCTTTAACTCTGTCATATTCCTTCCTGTCTTCTTCAGACAGAGCTAGTGTGCACAAAATTTTATCAGCTTTATCTCCCATTGTGTAGATAAGCGAATTTACTTGATATTCTTGGCTTCTATCACTGAAGTCGAAGTGTTCAGACGGGCTTATTGAAAAGAGTGTATTCATGTTAAATGTTCACCTTGGTGCTGTTCTCTGTTGAATACTCTTATATTGTCTCTTTTTCCGTTGCTTTTTCTTTGCCATCTCGGCGCTCACTCACACTCTGTGTCTGTGACGCAGCTGCAGGTGTTGACGCAAGGTCTGGATTATTTGCTTCACAGACAAACTCTTAATCTTGCCGATCTGATGCGGATAGTTGTCATCGCTTTGAACGCGAGGTAAGTCTGCTTCTGATACCATGTTATATTATTGACAAGGAACGGACAAGAGACAGCATGTGTGTAACATGACTTTACTAAAACTCTCACTTCTGGCGCATACCCCGGACATGTGCACATTACACATCCATAACATCCTATCAGTACATATACCAACCTAAAGAACTCTCTTTGTTGCCCACCATGATCTTCAGCAGACTCTCCAACAAAACTCAATTCGTGGAGTTCTGTGCCAAACAAAGTAGCTTTTTGACAGAGCTTGACAGGCACTTTGGAGAATTTTTGACCGTCTTGCAACAACAATGGCACAATTTGTGTGTTAAGGTGGTCTTTCTGGAATGATCTCAGAATGTCAGCCAAATCTGCTTCTTCCTAAATAAAGGTTGAGAAATTTAACAGAATATTATTATTGTTATTATTAGCTATACATTTCATGCAAAGTGCCTGGTTAGTATGTACTCACAGAGTCTGAATTGGTGTGAACGGGAGAGCCCAACATAACAGGTTCGTCCTCTGTGTCTGTTAGAACTACAAAGTCCTCCCTTAAAAATAAGAAATAATAATAAAAAATATTATTATATATATCATTGTTTACTCACTGTCAGGTTGTTTCAAACCTATATGGCAGTCTTTCCTCATAGGAGAAATTTAATTTAACTGTAAAATGTTTTTGACTGCTGAATGCTATAATTGGCAATCAGAATCAAGTATTCCATAGCAACATGCAGCAACAACAATAATAACATTAATAATAATAATAATTAATGTGTATTTTCGCACCCGCTACGTAAAATGTGTTGGCGCGTTTATCGAAAACGATTTGACGAATCAACTTGAATTTCATAACTTTTTTGTCCATAACTTGTAGATGATCTGGTTCAATTTTCGTGCAAATCGGACGAACCGTCTAGGACAAGAACCGTCTTTTTCATGACGGAAAATGACGTCATAGGGTGCAATCGAATGGACTTGAGCCAAGGATTCAGAGGTAAAAAGAATTTAGTTTCTATTCTATTTGCCCTTATGGTTCAAAAGTTATTAGCATTAACATCAAACTTTGGACAGGTGGCCAAATTTCATAACTTTCCCGCAAGCGGTTCTATGGGCTGCCTTAGACTTCAATGGCGGAAGAATAATAATGCGGGAACGGTTTCAATAGATGCCTTCGCACCTCCAGTGCTTGGCCCCTAATAATAATTACAAACCCAATCTGAACTTCGTAGTTTGAATGTTCTTCATTTGCTGGTGGTATAACCCTGTAGTACACCTATAAAAATGCTTTAAAAAATTATTATTATTGTTTTTAAATCTACACTGTGTGATATTTTCCCCCATCTAGCGGTTAAAGGGTATTCAATTCAATTCAAATGTATTTGTATTGCGCTTCTCACAATACACATTGTTTCAAAGCAGCTTTACAGAAAGTGCATTTCATAAATGTACATTGAAAAATGTTAGAAAGAGAATGTTAAAGAAAAATGTTAGAAAAAGTTAATCAATCATGTTTTAATTTAGGCCATAACAACGCTGGCGTTGAGTCGTCTCTTCACAGGTGTTGGGGCATCTGAAGTCTCCATGAGAGGCTGGATACAAACTGGAGCTGACGAACTATTTACCTCGGGACTAGTGTCCCGAGATAACAACAGAAAAGCAGATGGGAAATAATTAGCATAGCTGCTGTTCAGAATATTAATGCTTTTGATCCGATTTAACTGTAGTATAAAAGGTAATTATAATGTGAATGCTTGGCTAAAGAGATTTGTCTTTAATCTAGTTTTAAACTGGGACAGCGAGTCTGAACCTCGAACAATATCAGGAAGACTATTCCAGAGTTTAGGAGCTAAATGTGAAAATGCCCTCCCTCCTTTAGTGGACTTAGATATCCTAGGAATGACCAGAAGCCTCGAGTTTAGTGATCTTAAAGAGCGCGATGGATTGTAGGGCGATAGAAGATCCGTAAAATACACTGGAGCGAAACCATTTAGGGCTTTATAGGTCAGTAGCAATACTTTGTAATTGATACGGAACTTAATAGGTAACCAGTGTAGAGATGATAAAATTGGTGTTATATGATCATATTTTCTTGACCTAGTAAGAACTCTAGCAGCTGCGTTTTGGACTAACTGTAGCTTGTTTGTAGGTATATGACCATCCAGTGAATATTAGTTTCTCTTCCTCTCAATTCTGATTTCGTTTTAACTCCTACGGTGGCCGATTTAGTCCAAGATTAATATGGCTTTCAGTTCGACCTCGTCCACATTCGACACGGTGCCATCGAGTGTTAAAACGCGAAAGGCAAAGCTTGAATTCACGGGTATGTCCCTCTTTGGCTGATGTACTTTCAAGATGGAGGGGCAACATGGCGACCCGCATTCGAACCCCTCACCCGTATGTATTTTCAATGGCATATTATAAACTTATGAGAATACTTTATTACTTGAAAGAAGTAAATATACATTAATGAGCACATATATTTTTGAAAGAACTAAGTGTTTTTAGCTAAGAATAAACTAAAAAAGTTACACAGTGTAGCTTTAAAGACACAGCAGAGACATTGTGAGATCACCTTTAAAGGTACACTATACAACTTTAACCACTGGGGAGTAGCCCAATACTTACTTGACTCATCATAAACTGAGAGAAGTAGCTCCAGCAACAATGTTCTTCCACAACTATGAACTATGCCCATTGATCACGCCTCTTGTGCAGTAGAAAATACACAGCAGACTCCCCAGACTAATGTTCAATCTTAAAAGATTGAGCTTGGTCTGGTGATAGAGAAGGTCCTGAGAGAGAAGGTCCCTTCTGATCGGAATCTCCACGGGAGAGCCGTCGAGGAGAGACACTAGGTCCGAGAACCATGTACCATGAACCACTCCTGTACCATCACGTCCAGTCCGAGAGGAGCTGGGGGCGACAGGGAGAACCACAGACAACAATGCGCATTCTCGTGAGTGGCGAACAGGTCCACTTGGGCCCTGCCGAACTTCTCCCAAAGGAGCTCCACCACCTCGGTGTGGAGTCTCCACTCCCCGGGCCTCGGCCCCTGCCTCGACAGGATGTCTGCTTCCACATTCTGGCTCCCTGGGATGTACATTGTCCTGACTGACAGCAATTTTCCCTGAGCCCAGAGGAGGATAAGGCGCGCCAACTTGTATAAGCGATGGGACCTCAAACCCCCCTGATGGTTGATGTAGGAGACCACTGATGTGCTGTCTGTGCGTCCAAGCACATGATGGCCCTTGAGATGTGGCAGGAAGTGTTTCAGGGCCTGAAACACCGCCAACATTTCCAGGCAATTTATGTGCCACGAACGCTGGTGTTCCTGCCACTCATACTAAAGATTGCTTTTTAAATAATCTCCCTCATCAGTATCATCTGCTCAGCATCCCAGATAGTATAGAAGAACTCGATGTTGCAACAGAAACTATTGACTCTCTCTTTTCCAGTACTTTAGACACAGTTGCTCCTCTGCGCTTAAAGAAGATTAAAGAAAATAGTCCAACGCCGTGGTACAACGAGCACACCCGGGCCCTTAAAACAGCAGCCAGAAAAATGGAGCGCAGCTGGAAGAAAACAAAATTAGAGGTATTTCGTAATTCGTGGAAAGAGCACATGATCACATACAGAAAGGCTGTAAAAACAGCTAGATCTGCTTATTTCTCAACTCTCTTGGAAGAAAACAAACACAACCCAAGGTATTTATTCGATACAGTGGCTAAATTAACCAAAAATAAAGCTTCAACTTCTGATGATTGTAAACAGCACAGCAGTAATGACTTTATGAACTTCTTCACATGTAAGATTGATAATATTAGGAAAAAATGTTTAACCATGCAGCCGTCTAATACAGCATCACATCAGACAGAGCATTGTAGTGTCACTGAGGAAAAATTACACCCATTCACTGCTATAGGAGAAGAAGAATTGGCTAAACTCGTTAAATCATCAAAATCGACAACATGTATGCTCGACCCTATACCGACTAGGCTATTAAAAGAGATGCTACCAGAGGTCATAGATCCTCTTCTTAATATCATTAATTCATCTTTGTCATTAGGATATGTTCCGAAAACTTTTAAGTTGGCTATTATTAAACCACTTATTAAAAAACCGCAACTTGATCCTACAGATTTAGTCAATTATAGACCAATCTCAAATCTACCCTTTCTGTCAAAAATACTTGAAAAGGCAGTGTCTTCACAATTATGTTCCTTTTTAGAAAGAAATGGTATCTGTGAGGATTTCCAGTCAGGATTTAGACCGTATCATAGCACTGAGACTGCTCTCGTCAGAGTTACAAATGATTTGCTCTTATCATCCGATCGTGGCTGTATCTCTCTATTAGTGTTACTCGATCTTAGCGCTGCATTTGATACTATCGACCACAACATTCTTTTGAATAGACTCGAAAATGATGTAGGTATTAGTGGAATTGCATTATCATGGTTTAAATCATACCTATGCGACCGTTATCAGTTTGTAGTAGTAAATGAAGATATGTCACACCGATCGCAAGTTCAGTATGGAGTACCACAAGGCTCAGTGCTAGGACCGCTACTCTTCACCCTGTACATGCTACCACTGGGAGATATCATTAGGAAGCATGGCGTTAGTTTTCATTGTTATGCTGACGATACTCAGCTCTATATTTCTGCACGCCCTGAAGAAACTTACCAATTCACAAGATTAACGGAATGCATAGCTGATATAAAACATTGGATGACTGGTAATTTCCTGCAACTCAATTCAGAAAAAACTTAATTTTTAATTATTGGACAAAAAAGCTCCACAAGTAGTAACCTAGAATACTGTCTAACACTTGATGGCTGTTCTGTCAAGTCCTCGTCGTCAGTGAGGAACCTGGGTGTGCTCTTTGATACCAATCTTTCGTTTGAAAGCCACGTTTCTAGCATCTGTAAAACTGCTTTCTACCATCTTAAAAATATATCTAAATTACGGCACATGCTCTCAATGCAAAATGCTGAACAGTTAGTTCATGCGTTCATGACCTCAAGGTTAGATTATTGTAATGCTCTACTGGGTGGTTGCCCTGCTCGCTTAATAAATAAACTCCAGCTGGTCCAAAACGCAGCAGCTCGAGTTCTTACTAGAACCAGGAAGTATGACCATATTAGCCCAGTTCTGTCAACACTTCACTGGCTGCCTATTAAACATCGCATAAATTTTAAAATCTTACTTATTACTTACAAAGCACTAAATGGTTTAGCTCCCCAATACTTGAGCGAGCTCTTAACATATTATACTCCATCACGTCTACTGCGGTCTCAAAATTCTGGCCAGTTGATCATACCGAGAATATCCAAATCAACTGCAGGCGGTCGATCCTTTTCCTATTTAGCTCCAAAACTCTGGAACAGTCTTCCTAACCTTGTTCGGGAAGCAGACACACTCTGTCAGTTTAAATCTAGACTAAAAACACATCTCTTTACTGTGGCATACACATAAAACACTTTTTCAATGAAATGATTGTTAGGCTGCATTAACTAGGTCAGCCGGAACCGGGAACACTTCCCATAACACCTGATGTACTCGTTACATCATCAGAAGAATTGCATCTACGCTAATGATAGTCTCTCTGTTTTATCCCGAGGTTTACTGCAGTCAGCCGGATCCGGGCCGTATCCAGTTCAGATGGTGGACCTGCGCCCAGAGAAGACCAACACAAGACCCTGAAGTGTCTGCAGAGACCATGATTGGACTCCCCCTGCAACTGCCTCATCGACACGGCATCTCAATAAACCCGTCTCCGGCGTGTTGACTCAGATTGTTCGAATATTACAATTAAATAATACTTAAATCGATATGTCATCCTCAATAAACCCGTCTCCAGCGTGTTGCCTCTGATCATTCGAATATTGCACTTTAATAATTATTTAATCAACATCATCCTCAATAAACCCGTCTCCAGCATGTTGCCCCCGGTCCCTCGAATATTCTGATCTATTATGACCTCCGAGCTGTAAAACTGCCAGAATAATAATAATAATATGCTCTTTGTTAATTGTCCAGAGGAGAACTGGCACCCCGACTGAGCCTGGTTTCTCCCAAGGTTTATTTTTCTCCATTAGGTCACCTAATGGGGTTTTGGTTTCCTTGCCACTGTTGCCTCTGGCTTGGCGTGCTCAGTTGGGGACACTAAATTTTTCAACTAAACATCGAAATACATCTAAATAATAAACTAAATTAACCATTTAAACTAAATTACTGATCAAATTATTGATCTAAAGCCCACACTGTCACTGTATGATACTTTAATTTTTTCCAGAATGGCTATACAGCTGAATAAAATTATGCTGCATTATTTTCCTGTTTAACACTGTAAAGCTGCTTTGAAACAATCTACATTGTTAAAAGCGCTATATAAATAAAGTTGACTTGACTTGACTCATGGTCGCCCCCCAGCCCTTCAGGGAGGCATCCGTGGTCAGACATGCATGCTGACACGGTGCCCCCAGGGACGGGCCTTGGGTCAGGAACCAAGGGTCCTTCCACATAACTAAGGTGCGGAGACACCGCCGCGTTGCCTTGATTAAGGGAAAAGGGTTTCCCCTCGGGGAAAAGTCCCTGGTCTTGAGCCACCACTGTAACGGCCTAATGAACAGCAGGCCCGAAGGAATCACGTTGGACGCGGCTGCCATCAGACCTAACAGTCTCTGAAACTGTTTCACAGTGAGCGGCTGGTCTAGCTTCACCCCTTTCACGGCTGAGAGGATCGACCCTATGCGAGGCTCTGACAGACGGGCCTGCATAGAGACCGAAACCAAACTCACACCGAGATAAGTGATCTTTTGCACAGGAGAAAGAACACTCTTCTTGGAGTTGATCCTCAGCCCCAACCTCCTCATATGCGTGAGAACAACATCTCGATGCTGAACCGAGAGACGCTATGACTGCGCTAGTATCAGCCAGTCGTCGATGTAATTGAGTATGCGTATCCCCTGCATTGGCACTGTTTCCAACAGGACGTCCAACATGGGTGCCGCAAAAAAAATCACTGGGCTCCAGCACCTCTGGAAACTCTGTGTCTACAAGGAAGAGACCCTCCAACCTCGCACAGATCCTTAACGGCGTTTTAAGGGCCAGATCATCAATGTGCTCCACATAGTGTTTGGCATCCGCTAACAGCATGCGGCGATGCTTTTCAATATATAGATCACACATAGTGATCACCCGACTAATAGGATGCTTTGCGGGGAGGCCTGTTGGGAATGAGGAGTGACGGCGTACAATTGAAGGAAATTCCCTTTGCAGTCGTGTTGACGCACAACCTGGGAGAGTTGGAAACCAACATCCATTGGCATGTGGTCCAAGTTTGACTTGAAGTTAGCTGTTTCTGGCATGGAGTAAGCAGGGAACAGAGTTCCACGTGAACCCACCACCTCCTGCAGACCACACCGAGACCAAAAGAGGTCGACAAATGGATCCACACAGCTGATGTTACAGGCAACATGATATGAGACCTTGAAAATGCCATCCTTGTCCACCAGACTGCTGAGATCAAACAGACGACTGTCCTTCTGTCCAAATTTGGTGATTGTCAGAACAATTGCCATGTCAATATCAGCATTGAGTGAAAGTTAAGACTGGTGAAACCTGGTGAATTTTTTATCAGCATGAAGAATGTTCATCCTGCCCAAGTTTGTCAGGTTATTCTTCTGGATTGTTGGCCTTTCCAATTCAACTGGTGGGAGACTTTTTAGTCGGTCCGAAAAGTTCTGGAACACAGCATTGATCATTCCAATGGCATGGGCCTTCACCATAATTTCGCTGCGGAACATCGGGTGAGACATTTAATAAATGCTGCTGCCTACCAGCTGCAATAACCAATAAAACTTTGTTCTAGGGCTGGGCCGATAAACAATATCATATCGAATCGCGATAAAATTCATGTCGATAACGATGATAAGCTCTGGACATTTTTACTCGATATAGATTACCCAATTGCGCAACAGAAATTAATGCGACAACAGCCAGTCAGAGTGCAGCTTTTAACGGGCACACTCCGCAGTCCGGGTTGTGCGTTGTAGTCTCTTGATGTCAGATTTGGTAGCTGAACCAAACCAGACAGTGATGGAAGTGCATAAGACAGACTCAATGACAGCCAAGTAGAACTGAATCAGCAGCTCCTGTGGGAGGTTGAACTTCCTCACTTGTCGAAAGAAGTACAGTCTCTGCTGGGCCTTTTTCACAATGGAGGCATTGTGATTGTCCGACTTCAGGTCCTGGCAGATGGTAGTGCCCAGGAACCTGAATGACTCCACTGCTTCAACAGTGCTGTTCATGATGGTGAGTGGGGGAGAGCTGGGCTGTTCCTCCTGGAGTCCACTATCATCTCCACCGTTTTGAGCGTGTTGAGCTCAAGGTTGTTATAACTGCACCAGACAGCCAGCTGTTCAACCTCCAGTCTGTAAGCAGACTCGTCACCGTTTTGGATGAGGCCGATTGACAGTGGTGTCGTCTGCAAATTTCAGGAGCTTCACAGAGGGGTCTTTAGAAGTGTAGTCATTGGTGTACAGGGAGAAGAGCAGTGGGGAGAGAACACACCCCTGGGGGGCGCCAGTGCTGGTAGTGAGAGTCCTGGATGTGAGTTTCCCCAGTCTCACTCGCTGTTGTCGGTCTGTCAGGAAGCTGGAGATCCACTGACAGATTGAGGGTGGCATGGAGAGCTGGGTCAGTTTAGCTGAGAGAAGATCAGGCATGATGGTATTGAAGGCCGAACTGAAGTCCACAAATAAGATCCTTGCATAAGTCCCAGGTCTGTCGAGATGTTGCAGGATATAATGCAGTCCCATGTTGACTGCATCATCCACAAACCTGTTTGCTCTGTAGGCAAATTGAAGAGGATCCAGCAAGGGTCCAGTGATGTCCTTCAGGTGGGCCAGAACCAGTCTTTCAAACGACTTCATGACCACAGACGTGAGAGCGACAGGTCTGTAGTCATTAAGTCCAGTGATTTTGTTTTTTTTGGGGACAGGAATGATAGTGGACCGTTTGAAGCAGCAAGGAACTTCACACTGCTCCAATGAAGACTGGGGCCAGTTGGTCAGCGCAGGCTTTCAAACAGGCAGATGAGATGCCGTCTGGGCCTGAAGCTTTCCTAGTCTTCTGTTGTTTGAAGACTCGGCTCACATCCTCCACACAGACCTTAAACTCGGGTTGAATGACAGGAGGGGGGAGGAGAGGGGGAGCAGGAGGTGATGGGGGACGTGTGAATTGCAGATCAGAGTGGGTGTGTGGTGTGAGACTGGGCTTTTCAAATCTGCAGTAAAAAGCATTCAGCTCATCGGCCAGTTGTTGATTCTCAGCAGATCGGGGGGATGGTGACTTGTAGTTGGTGATGTTCCTAAGACCTGTCCAGACTGAAGCAGGGTCGTTAGAAAAAAACTGGTTTCTCAGCTTTTCAGAGTAGCTTCTTTTAGCAACTCTGATATCCTTTGTCAGTCTGTTTCTGGCCTGGTTACACACGATTTTATCCCCAGTTCCGTCTTTGGTGAAACTGATCGGAAAAGAATGGCTAAACGCAGAACAAACAAACAAAAACAACACAATAGCTGAAGAGCTCCATCATGAGGCAGCCCTCCACGGCGCCATCTTGTATATCGAAAAAATTATAATAATTGCCTACCCTACCTTAATAATAAACATTGATCAGTTAGAAAAGATATTGCACACTAAGTCAGAAAAGTCTGAAGGTCTTCTGCAAGTTGGCCATGTTGTTAGTGTCAAAATCACATAATCAAGTCAAGTCAACTTTATTTATTATTGTTTCAAATCAGCTTCACGGTGTTAAACAGGAAAACAATGCAACAGAATTTGATTCGGCCGTACAGCCTCTCCGTAGAAAACAGTGATGTCATCAGCTCATTTCAATTATCATACAGTGACAATGTGGGCAGATCACTAATTTAGTTTATATAGTTAATTTACTTTACTAATTAGATTCATTTGAATGTTTAGAAAATTTGAGTCCAGTCCACATTAACCGTAAAGGTAGGCCCTTTGTTTTAAAAAAAAATGTTGTCACAATTTTGTTGTTTAGGTTTAACTCACTTCACATCCAGATAGCAATCAATATTAGAAGTGTGTATGTTAAAACATAGATACTGTACATCTTTTAAGTCTCAGGACCAAAAATGTTCATCCAATCGACGTTAAATACCTCCCTGAAATTACTTTTTGCAAGTTGGGATGTCTGGAACAGATGAGATTCAACTACAAAGATGATGATTGTGAGTCTTCACTACGAACAGGATCTGAGGCATGATCCTGTCGTAGTGCGATTGATTTTCTCTTCAGCTCAATGTTAATAAACCAAAGGACATGGCGATTGATTTCAGGACGTCCCCACCCGGTCCTCTGATGACAAATGGAATTGTTAAATGCGTTCCCACTTTATATTAGGTGTCCTTAACTACTATGTACTAACATAAAAAAATAAGTACAATGTACTTACTGTGTTCATATTGTATTGCAAAACACCTTTGCTGATATTGAGGTGGGATTCAGGTAAAGTTAGGGACAACCACCACCAATGTGCAGCACCCCCTGGAGGTTCGGATGGCAGCCATATTGCTCCAGAACGCCCACCACACACCACATGGTGGAGACAGAGTGATGAAGCCGGTCAGTATATGGGGATGATTAGGAGGTCATGATGATGGACAGAGGACAATGGGCAAATTTGGCCAATATTAAACCCTTGCTCTTTTTTTCGAAGGACATCCTGGGATTTTTAATGACCACAGACAGTCAGGACCCCGGTTTAATGGCTCATTCGAAGGACATGTGCATGTAACACAATAACTAAGTTTTGAATGTTTTGGGTGAGTTACTCTATTTGCAGTCATGCACTAGAGTTGTGATGTTTCATCAAACAGTGACAATTGTTTAAAAAATGAGTCAAAGCGATGGAGAAAAACGGTAACATCCAATAGTTTATACCAATCTACACCAGATAATGCAAACTGCAGCAGAAAAGATGAATATCACGCAACAACTCATGACAGGTGTGATTTGCAGTTGAAGAAGAGACTTCTACGACCTGAGTGCTGCTTATTTTTGTACTTATTTTTTTCACCTTTTAACAAAATCAAACAACGATTACATTCATGCTTCAAGTCCACATAAGCATAAAACTCACACACAGTCACACACATTGTGCAGATACTTTCAGTAGGAAACAGTAAACATGCATATTATATTAGAGGTGGTGTGTGAAATGCATAATTAAATAATGCTGATGGGAAATGTGTAATCGCTACTGAATGTCTTGGTAAGCTTTTGAAAAGGGAGGGGAAAAAATCCCCACATTCACTCAATCAGGGAAGTGTTTTCTAATGGCAGAAACCAAAGCCACTATGAGACTCAGGAGAAGTGCTTCAAGTTCAATCCTTCATGACTGAAGCTTGCAAAAAGAAAGAATGCATAAAAACTGTACTGTTCATCATTTTAGCTGCTATCATCTTTTAAATCATCATATGTGAAATATGTGCATCACGTGGCTTTTGTGTTCACTCTCAACATGTTAATGAAAGTGTTCATTGCTGTCATTATTTTCCATTAAGCTAAGATGCTGTTTGATTATTCTTCAAATGTGCCGTAGTGTGAAAGTCAGGTCCATATTTGAACATGAATTAGGTTTTCATCAATATTAACACATAATTTAACATTTGGAACACACATGTTGTAATGATCTGTAAATCTTTAACAGAAATGCCCATTTCTCGTGTGGATACAGTCGGTATACTTTACAATCATCACTATATCAAGTGTCAATAATTATAATTAAAGCCATGCAGAATCAAACTAACTCAAGAGTTTATCGATGGATCGATGTCAGACATCAGTGTCTGGAATCAAACTGCAAATAAACATGGAGCCAGTTTGTCTTTATTTTGCTTTCACTTCATAATCATAATCTGATAAGTTTACAGAATGATCTCAGTATGATATCACTGTATTTCTGGCTGTTCACATTTTCCTCTCTTTAACACTCTGGGCTCTTTCTTTAAGAGTTTTTCTGTTTTGATTTGTTTGCTAATGCGATTAAGTGTGCATTAAGTGTAAATGATGTGTAATGCATCTCTGCTTGATGTTTCTGGAGTTAATTCAGGCTATAAAAGAGCGCTGAGCAGCTCATAAACACCATCATCTTCACGAGCAGCGTCTTCAGTCTGATTCCTGGTAAGATCATGTCGTCTCTGCTGTGAATTATTGTGTCATTGTGTTTCAGCCTTCAGTCAAACATCAGCACATGTTGTTCAGCTTGTTGACTCTCTAGTGTTGTTTATGTGGAACAGTGTAGAAGAAATGAAAATGGAATTGATTTTATGTTCTTGAGATTCATTTGATCATGATATGACTGACTCATAAACATCATCATCTGTCTTGTAGTTTGATGATTATTATGATTCCAGGGAAGATCATGAGATCATCTCATCTGTGAGTTTAGATCAACTATCTTTGTATTTCAGCCTCTGGTATTATGTGATCATTTGCACTTAAACCTTTAGTTTCCTTTAATTAACATTGTGTGTGATTTCAGTTCAGCGGCAGTCAATGGAAAAAACACAGATTTCCATTTCTTACAGAAAACAGGCTTGAAAAACAGCAGAGAATCAATATTTTAGGAAGATCAAAGCATGTGTGCTTTCTCTCGTCGATACATATTTTCCCTGTTGTGTTTAATAAAGACAAATATCTTTTTACAATAGGAAATGTTGTTGTTTTTAACTAATGACTGGTTTGTTATTTAGTGCTGCTTGTCAAGATCTGGTGAAACAATGGCAGAACACAACGCCAGCATCAACGGATCAACTGGAGGAAATGATCACAGTGGATGGAAACCTGAGGAAAAGGAGATGGATGAATTTTTCCGGAAACTTGATCTTGCACTGTCATTATTTGTCTGGATGATTTCAGTCGTTGAGATTCCAATCATGATCTTAACTCTGTTTGCGTTATGTGTTCTCATCAAATCTCATCGCTCTGCTCCAGTTTTTGTTATTCATTTGATTCTTTCAGATCTCATTCAGATCATTTGTACATTAATAAGGACATTCGAATGGTTAAAATGGTCACATGAACTGATCAGTGCATATTTTTATAGTGTGATTGTGGGTCTGTATTTTATGGCATGTGTTGCTGTTGAACGATATCTTCTGGTTTCTCATCCTATCTGGTACAAATCTCATCATTCACTGAAAGTCTGCTGTGTTGTTTCTGTGATCATCTGGTTTGTTCCTCTGATCTTTGCAAAAGTAAACTCTAATTTGCTATTTAACTATCTGCCTCAATCGATCGCCTGTTTGATCCCCTACCCAATAGTCATTCTGTGTTTTGTTGGCACTTGTCGCGGTCTTTCACACGCAATATCTCTTACTCCTCTAAAGCGCAAATTAATTTTGGGCAGTTTGTTCCTGGTGCTGCTGACTTACACATTTCTCATTCTCCCCAGTGTAATCCTGGGTTTTATTACAGAGATTTTTCCCAAGTTCTTACACAGTTTATTATTTGTTAAAGTTTTGTTTTTTTCTGATATCCTCCTGTTTCTGAACCCACTGGCTGACTATATCTTGTACTTGTTCATGAGGCCTGATGTTGGTGGTTTATTGAAGTCTGTTCACTGCTGTTGTAGAACTGACAGACGTCAGAATTCGACACACAGCCGGGACGAACACTCACAGGACAGTAGTGGCCCGTTTGCCTGCTGTGTTTCAGTGCAGAAGCCTGCGTCTCATTCACAGACCACCTGCAGTTCAGTTTAAACAGCTGAAATAGAGCTGCACTAAATAAATCAACTAATGTCATTCCTTTTTTCACACACACACACTTCCTTTCTATGGGATCTAGGTTTATTAGAGATAAACCATGCATTGATGTACACTTAGCGCTGATGCTTCTGCTGGCTTTCTGTAGCAGCAGTAATTCATCATACCATGGAGAGGAGCAAACGTTTGGCTTCATAAAGAGCGTCTGCATTGCAGTCGTGGGGAAATGCTGTAGGAAAAATGTTCTCCCGCAGTAAAACAGGCCAAACAGTCTGCAGGATCCTCCAGAAACGAGCACTTTCAGCATCAACACTACATAAGTGCAGACGCTGAATAACTTTCTTCTGTGGAGCATAAAAGACAATATTTTGAGATGTTTTGTCCTTACATTGGAAGTCAGAGGACAGTTTTGGGTGAACTATCCCTAAAAAGACTTGATTAAAAGTGCATTAAGTATATTAGAATTATACTAGCTTTATATAAAATACTATCCATGAGTTATGTGTAATGTTGTTGTTTATAGAAGTGTTTCTATAGGTCACTGTAGCGTATCAGGTCAGAGACTCTCCTGTATTCTCTCATCAATAATATAATTAAAGAGCTCCCAGTTCTCCTGTATCTGTTTCTGTCTGTGCTTATTTGACCAATAACAGCTGATCTGAACTGTCAGTGTGTCATGGTTTTGTCTTGTGTTCCTGTTTATCATGTGATCCTGCCATATGCTCTATTGTCATGTGATTCTCTTGTCCTCATGTGTAGGCACGGATTAACACATAAGGCTTGTTCGACTTCATGCAGTGATGCGCAGACCGATCGGCGGCTGTCTTAAAGCAGTGCATGCCGGTTAAACATTTGGTCCAAATTGCGGCAGCGCAGCTGTTCCACGATTGGCCGGATTCCCCACATGACAGCGATCACGTGTGTTTTGTGTTTATCCTAAAACCTTCAGTTCCACTAATGCTCAAAAATCAGTTTTTTATAACAGTAAAACCTCTTATCATGTGGTCGCGATGTTATATTGTCATGTTTATCAAAATTAAACTGATATAAACTGTAGACGCCAATTCATCGATAGTGTAGGCTTATATGTTAAACTTTATTCTTGTTCAAACAGATGCTCGGCTGTATTAAGCAGTATATTAAAGGTCCCGTTTTTCGTGTTTTTTTGAAGCTTTGATTGTGTTTACAGTGTGCAATATAACATGTGTTCATGTTTCATGTGTAAAAAAACAGTATTTTTCACACAATTTACTTATCTGTGTACCGCTGTTTTCACTGTCCTCAAAACGGCCTGAGAATTTCCTCGTTCTATGAAGTCCCTCCTTCAGAAATACGTAACGAGTTCTGATTGTGCCAGCGGTTCCCGTGTTGTGATTCGACAGCAGCTTACACACGTTGCCCGGAAAGGTCACGCCTCTTACCATAACGGGGAGATGAACGCGCTCAAACTACAGCCCCTGAAGGCCAAACAAAGGTGATTTGACTCCGGGATGAAAATAACAGCGTCTGGACGACATGGCGACAAACGCAACCGAACCGAACGCAACACTTCCTCTTCTCCACGAGGGAGCAACAAGACCACGCCCCCTTTTTCGCGTATTCTTGTGGGCGGAGGTTAGTCAACAAACTGTTCTACTGACGTCATTAAAGAAGAAAGTACCAGGGATGTAGTACAAACCGGCCGTTCGCTGTAGGCTTTGAAAGGGAACTTCTGTTAAATAAAATATCTCGCTTGGCATTGAACTTTGAGCTTTATAATTTTACAGGTATTATTTATGCTCTAACAGCAACATTACACACTAACTAAAGTTTGAAAAATGGGATCACGAAGAACAGGACCTTTAAAGTATTGAATAAAATATCTCTGAAACATCATACCCCAGAGAGTTATTCAAACTCTTTTGAATGAATGTTTTAGACATGCACACTGTACACTGTTAAAAATGTACCATAAAAAAATTATTTTACATTTACATATTTACATTATTTACAGTTGGTAACTGTTTTTTGAAAATACAGAATAAAACATATGTTCTACATTTACAGTAAAATACTGCTAAAGGAATTAGCAATTAAGGTTTATATGCACTTCTTCGCTAGTTCTTTATACAATACAAATTAATGTTCCTAGCCTTGTCCAGGAAGCAGACACACTCTGTCAGTTTAACATTTAGACTAAACACATCTCTTTAACTCTGGTATAAGGGCTTGACATTAACCTTTTTGTTCACTAGCCACTGTGACTAGTGGTTTTCCAAAGTTACTAACCACTTAGCATTTTCATTGGCCACAATTTTGACATAGAAATAATGGGTAGAATCTGCCATATAGATATTTGTAATATGATCTCCTAATTTGGCTGCTGTCAGAAGGCCAGGGTGGTCTTCCTCGGGATGGCGGAGTGCAAAAGTTAATGATAAACTCAGAGTTCTTATAGATGGAGTGGCCGAGCCCAGACAGATGGAAGGATCCAATCACATCCGTGGAGAGAGAAGGCGTGAGTGTTTCATTGTTCTCTGGACCCCCTCCTCTTCAGTTAATCAACAGGGTGGACATTTTAAGCCTCTATTTCTTCAGAAAGCTGGTATTTCTGAAATAATGCATCTTGTTGTGATTTGTGAACAAGATTCGGCACAGTCAGGTTTTTGCGATAACAGAGATACCAAGCACGGCCATTCTGCGATGTGCGCGTACAGATATACAAGATTTTGATTTACATACAGTAAATATTTTATTTTTATTTATTATATTATATTTTGATTTACATACAGTAAACATCCTAGTTATTCGAATACATTGTATAAAGACATTAAATCAACAAATTATATATATTTGAACATCATTGAGAGTCCACATGAGTTAAGTAACGCGTGTGTGTGTGTGTTTGCGGACGTGAAGTCATGTGAATGTCTTTAGGCTATACCACTCAATGCTGCATTCTTTTGGACAGACTCCCTTCTTTAGACTCAGACATGATGGCTCCTCGGGTTGTTAATTAACTTCGATATCCCTATCACACACAATACCCCTTTGTTTATGTCTGATTTGATTAGGAGAGTCACGAGTTGGTGTGTAAAGGCCCATCCGGTGACGTATGCATTCGGCCAAAATCTGATTGAATCGGGTCATTGTTGCTACAAAACTAACTCAATTTAGTTCTGAGAAGTGGCTTTTTTTTCACTATGTGAAAGTATTTTTTACAACACTAAAGTTGTGCTTAGTTTATTATTTCACAAGTGAAAATGTATATATTACAGACATCCCAACCTGCAAAAAGTCAAATTGTCCCATATTTACATAGGTCCACACATAGTTAAATTAACATACAGATTTTGCAGTGTGGAGAATACTGATAGCAAATATAAAGAAATCAATTTCACAATAAGTAGTACAGGAGCTCATTTGTGCGTGATTGCGTTTTAGCGGCTTTGTTGTCATAGTCTCAAAAGCATGCGCTGTGCCGTGTGCCTGTAAACTTGCGCGTTTTTTTAAAAACATGTCGAGCTCGCGTCGCGTCCACCGTTTGAACGCAAGAGGATCTCCAGATATAGAGCTGAATATCATAAAGGTATCAATGGGTCTGTTCAGTAACTCATGATGAACCTCAGGCCAACTGCACACTTTATGAGAAGCATTTCAGTGTCTCAGACTGACTGACTTAAAGCAACAGACCGGTCTATGTGACGGACACATCCGTGCTCTAAAGGTATAGGCCCATCGTTTATTTTTTAATGGATAATATATAATATAATATTCCATACATTATCAGAGCTTGGCAGACAGAATTATAATTTTTTTAGACAGGGTAATTAATAGATTATAGCCTAATAAATGTTATTATTAATTTATAATTTAGCTAGGCTATATTAATCATACATAATAAACAATCCTGTCATATAAAGTTTATGACATTTAAAAAATATTTAGATAAAAATGGGACAAATAATTACATAATAATATAGTCATAATTTAAGTAAATTAATAAAAAAATAAACATTTTTGAAATTCAAAAAAGTGATTACTGGTTCAGAATGACTGCTTAAAGGGACAGTTCAACCAAAAATGAAAATTCTGTCATCATTTTCTCACCCTCAAGTTGTTCCAAACATGTATACATTTCTTTGTTATGTTGAACACAGGAAGATTACTATGGAAGTCAATGGTGCCCCCAAAGCAGCCTGGTTACAAACTTTCTTCTAAATATCTTCTTTTGTGTTCAGCAGAACAAAGAAACTCATACAGGTTTGGACATCATGAGGGCGAGTAAATGATGACAGAATTTTCATTTTGGATGAACTATCCCTGTAAAGTGCACCAAATAGGCTCTAAAGAGTTCTTTAGAAATAAATGAATGGGTGTCCCTTATTTGGCCACACTAAAGGTGGCAACCCTAGGTCAGACTATTGTGTTGGTAACTGGCTGTGTGATTTCGTGATCTGAGAATTTTAGGCCGAAGTGTGTGTCTGTTGCTGCTCCGTTGTATTCAGGGCTCGACTGTGACATAATTGTGTGAAATAATATTTTCAGAGGTTTACATTGGCAGGCTATATATATATGCCTATAGTTGCGTAACGAATATAGTTAATGCGGGCATGTACGCATTAATTTATACCAGGGTGGTCCAATGCGACTCCATAACGCCATAATGACGCCGCAAAATTCAAAGCACCTTCTCAGAAATGTTGAGCATCCCCATAGCACCTGCAACAGAAAATCTCTGGAGCCGCCACTGCAACCAGGGACATGGCAGCACTATGTGCAGTTGAGCTCTGTTGACATTTGACAACTAACGTTATGCGTCGCTCTTTTGCTCTGATTGGTTGTAGATCTATCGAGTTGAGGTCTTTCCTGGTTGGGTTGAAACACGCCCCATAATCACAGCCCAACAGAGCAGTATCAGACTCATATTCTGACCAGAATTGAGTATGACAACGTCAGGCTACCATTACATGGGTGCACTGCTAGTATTCACTATTAGTGAGCATTTGAAATTTGCCCCCGCCCCCTCTCAGCTTTACAAAATGCGGTAGGACTGATAGACAGATAGATAGATAGATAGATTCAAATGCTCATGAACAAAGTAGAGAACAACATATAAACAGACTGCTATTACTTTACACGCAAGCACACAACTTTAGCAAAGATGAATCGCTACAGTGCAGTTTGCATCCGTCGCTTTCACGATGAGTGTGCCTCAGTTCAGTGAGCAGGAACACTGACCTGCATGTCTTTCCTGGAGCGCTGATTGGCTTGCTGGACGGATGCTGCAATGGATGAGGTTTTTCTAGCCATATAGCAAAGCAAACTAAAATCTTTCCTTTTTCTTTACATCTAGCTATCGATCTAAAACAGATTAGGTGAGGCAACATTCCAATTGTTTTTAAACCTGTACACGTTTCTTTCTTCTGCTGAACACAAACAAATATATTTTGAATAATGTTTGTAAACAAAAGTTTGATGGAACCCATTGACTTACATAGTATGGAAAAATACAATGGAAGTCAATCAACTGTTTATTTACAAACATTATTCAAAATATATTTGTTTGTGTTCAGCAGAAGAAAGAAACGTGTACATGTTTGAAACAAACTGAGGGATAGTAAATTATGACAGAACTTACATTTTTGTGCGAACTAATATTAATATTGTGTGCCCTTAAAGGGGTACTTCAGCGCTGGGAAGATGAATGTGTATTTAAACTAGGTCATTTATGTAATAGAAATGTGACATTCTAGACTGAGAAAAGACAGAAAATGTAGTTTTGTCTCATGTGGGTGAAAAACAACAACTCCCATAATGCACTTGCTTCGCTGCCCACCATGACACCGCCCTAGCGGTCGTTTTGATATCCATAGTAAAGCTTGCAACATCCTCCGCAAGAACAACAAGTTTTTTCCGTTTCTCGAGGTGGCAAGAACAAAGTTTGTTCTAGCCATGACATTCCATACCTCACGAGAAAAGCAGGTGCCGAACATCTCCGTTTCTCCGCATTAACCCGCCGACTTTAAAATTCTGACCAATCACACAATAGTTCTCGGACACCCACAAGAAAAAAGTTCTGCTCAGACGATGTGTCGAGAACGAGCTGCAAGAACTCCCAAACCAGGGAGCGAGAACAAAATGACGTCATTTTGTTCTGGCAGCCCTAGGAGCGAAAACTTTTTTCTCTGTTCTCGCGGAGTATGTTGCGGCCTTAATACACTCATTTCGTGGGTGAACTCACACCAGGGTGAATAAATGAACCATTCTTTTGAAGTTAAAATTTAGACATTTAATTTAAGTATTTTTTGTGTAATAATATAAGTTTTAAATTTGTGCATTTATTTGTCACGGCTGCTGGTGCAGTGAGGAGGCGAGGACTCAAACGCAAGAAGAAAGGGTGGTTTTATTTAAATAATAAAATAAACACAAACAAAAATACCCATGAGGGGGAAAACTAAACAAACTAAAATACATACAAGGAATCAGGAACACAAGACATACCAATGAACATGACGTGAAGACGACAATGAACCAGCACCGGACAGAAGACGCTAGGAGATTAAATAGAGGACAAACAAGACAGGTAATGGGGAACAACAGGTGGGGCAAATTAATCAATAATCAGATAACAAGGGGGGTGGGGTCAAGACTGAAGACAGGAACGCACATGACAGAAATAACCCAAAACACCACATGTGCAGCACAGGACGAGACAGACATGTGACAGTATTTTAACAGTTCGCCAAATACAGAGAACAACAAATTTACTGGCAGAAAGATTGACTACCTCCCAAGGAACTCCAGCCAGAGACATCCTGCCTGGGACATCCTCCCGGTCTCTGCTGACCCCAGTGCCCCCCTCTCATAGCCCTTTCCCATCTTTAAACCATACTACACCATGCTACAGGACAAATTCAACCCGCTGGCGACCATATAACTGTACCTCAGATACCCAAGAATCAAGAGAAGATGACATCCAGATTAATATGGCTAGACTTTTTCGCCCCTACAACTCCCATCCAGAGTCTTGGGGCTATAAGGGAAAAAACCCTAAAAGAAAGAAAGAAATGCCCTGGAGTCACCTTTTTTTTTGTCTCTCTGAACCAGAGAGCACCTTTTTGCCCAGTCCTGAGGATGCATTGCTACTTGAAAAATGTGGCCTGGGTCGGAAATTGATTAGTTTTTCAGGTAATATGGCCAGCCATTCGGACATAGCGGAATGCCTTTACGAAGAATACCCGCTACTAAGAGGAGCAGGGGGATTTATTTTAGCTAGAAGTGACCGACTAAGAGAATTAACAAACATCCCCATTCCAACTGCAGGCTACTCGGTAGCCTATTTAAGGCAGTACTGCAAAGGAAAACGGACCCCGATTTACATAATTCCCATGCAGAAACACCTTGTGCTACAACCTCCTGAGGAAAATGTAAGTGCAATGTGTAAACTGATAAACTAACAGTTTGTAAAGAAAGTGAATGTTTATGCTTTGTTCCATTTTAATACACTTCAATAGCAGGCTCCAGCGGTCATGCAGGAGTGTTTTACTTGCAAGGAAACCATCATGCTGTCTCAACTCCCAGAGCATATTGCAACATGCAAATGGTACATTTTGTGCACTGACTGTACATATTTCACTTTAAATGAATCTTTGGCTAGCTTTGAAAATTAAAGATACTGTATTTTTCTCATTCCATGCAAACAGCACAACTAACGAAAATGCTGGACTCAGCCAACAAGATTCACTAAGCCAACAAGACAATGGGAATGCTACTCTGTGATAGTAAAACAACATGTAAAATGTCCTTACTTTTTGGTTAATGTGTTTGTTGTGGGTTAAAATTTAGATTTTTGTATTTCAGTTCCAGTGATGACGAAGATGTTTTGATGGCAATCGAGCTATCATTACAGGTTTGTGTGCATGACATTTTTACTTTTACAATCATTTTCAAAGAAATAACAAATTAGAATTTTGTACACACAAGCAGGACTGCGTTTCCTCAGGACAGTCAGCAGCCGACGTGTCACATGAGGCTGGAGGTGATTCACCTGCTTTTACACTTCAGACTGAAGTTTCACTGTATGTATATTTCCTGTTATTTGTTTAATGACTGGCAAATTCAGTGCTTTATGTCTTAATGTCTGAGTGTTTTTTGTTTATAAACAGACCTGAAGTTGTCCTCTCAAGTGAGGAAGAGTATATGCAAGATGTAAGTTTAACAGTGCGTTGAAACAAAATACTGTTTGGCATGCATTGTTAGTTATTTGGTAGGCGTTTAAAGGGTCATGAACTGGCTTTAAAAAAAAAAAGTATACTGTTATACTGTCAACTTATGACATTTGCATGGTATTTACATTCAAAATCATCTTAATGAACAAGTAATAGGCTAATATCTGCCCGGTATTGTATGGCACACCCCTAGTAAACGCACACTGCTATGAATGGATAAGCTTTGCATATTCAAACAAGCCAAGCATATGCATAAGCAAAACTTCACTGCAGACAAATCAGCATGTTCAAAACTAACGCAACATAATCAGTAGATATCAAACGATCTGTAACAATGCAATACTATCACAAATAAAAAAACTGTTTTACTCAAATAAGTGTGTTGCACCATTCCTGTCAGATCCAATATAGAAAGCACAGCATTGTGTTTTAATCTCAATTTGTCTGCAAATCCAGTCTCAACCTGTATCTTGTTTACAAACGATTACACTGTGAAATGAAAGAACAAATGCGTAATGTCTTATGCATGTGAGCTGGATCTTCATTAAAAATAAAGTTTAACCACACCTTCCTAATATTAGAGTCCTTAGGAAGCTTATGCAGTGACTGTTCTTCCACAACCAGGCACAGCCCAATATCTTGCTATCTTCGGCATGTTTATTGCACGGTAGCGCGATCCAAGGAAGTTTTCAGCTCTGAAACCTACAGGAAACTCTTATATCACGATGAACTTTTATATATCAAAGGCTCAAGGGAAAGTTAATTTCTCAATGAATTACCCCTTTAAGAATTTACAGTCCCTGTAATCTTGTAGAATCCGTAGAATATAAATAGTGTTAATAAATTGTTAACAAGGTCAAACAGTACTTACTAATCAGTGGCTGCTTTCAAACATGCTGTTGTGTTATATGTTTGTGTGCACTTTTAGTAAAACAAATTAGTTTCACAAGTTAATTTAGTCAGAATCTGCTTAAATTATAAAAAGCAGGAGAATTGGTTATATAGACTTATTGCATTATAAATACAATGTAAGAGATTAATTGTGCAGTTTAGCCACTTTTTTTGTAATATGTTTCATTCGCATGTTCTTCATGTTATTGCTACTTTTTTCACAGCTTATCATTAATGTTTACTTAAATATTTGATGGCTACATGTTTTTGATATAACATACTTGTAATAATAATTAATATTATTATCATCATGAATTAAATTATAAAATGTATTTAATATTTCTTATTTTTGAACAGTTACCTCTATAGTTTTTGCTATGGTACCATATTTTGTACAGACAACTGAAAAATTAATGATATTGGAAATTTTGGTACAGTGAAAAAAAGGCATACTTTCTGCATGTGTACTAGTTAATACACAGAAGGAATTGCACAGAATATGTATTAGTAAATCTGATTATTGGCTTGATTACAGAACATGGTGGATCAACACCACCAAAATGATATGTCCCTATCACAGCTAACCACCGCAAGTTGGCATGATGAATCAAGCGAGTAAGAAATCTGTTAAAACAAAAATACATATTTGTTTTAACCCAAACTCAACTCCATAACATGTAACATAAAAGTTTAAAATGTCTGAAGCTTCAGTAGTGAAGTGATCCATTACCACAGTCAATCAAAGCATATAGGTTTTTCACTTAATGCAATTTTAAATAAACTTGGGAGTAGTTGGTTAATGCACTCCATTCCTGAAAGCAGTTATTTCAGCTAAAGGGATTTAGGCTTTGATGAATTATCACTTTAATTATGCCTATTAACTCAATACATAAGTTTGTAAAATGTAACTATTTCCTCACAGGCCAGATTTGGAGACTGTATTACGGAGGCTGGAGAACCAGCTGGACCCTGGACCTGCACCAATGTCAAATGATGTCAATGTTATGCGAGAAACTGTGATGGCGAGTGCCTTAAGAGCATCTGGTCGCCTGAGTTTTGCTCCAGAAAAGAGGCTGAATGTGGTGTTTGTCGACACCGAAAACACTGGTGAAGGTGCAGTAGATGATGGAGGCCCCACAAGGGAATTTTTCCGTCTACTGATGCTGGAGCTGAAAAACAGCCAATATTTTTGTGGTCCAGATGAGGCCAAGAATTTGACTTTGGTGTCTCGTGGTAAAAAATATTTGTTTTGTTATGTATTTAGCAAATCTGTGAATTTGTTTTGTTTGTTTGTCTTTTAGCTGTGCAGGCAGGCGAGTACAGATGTATTGGAAAGATGTTGGCTGTTTCAGTCGTTCATGGGGGCATTACACCATCATTTTTTTCAGAGAGACTGTATAGTCTCATTTCCCTTTGTCCCAGTCCTCCTGTTGACATTGACGAAATAGAGGACTGGGAACTGAGGCAAATGCTTCAAAAGGTAAGAAATAAAAATTGTTGAAGAGGGCATTTTGGTGAGTTTTCACATTGATCTAGATAAAAAAAGTTATTCAAAGTTTGACATTGCCTTGAGAAAGCTTGACCAGAAAATGTGTGGTATGTAGTTTTAACAGCTTTAAGTTAGAAACTTATTTGTTTGAAACAGTTTTAAGATTTACTTTAGTAGTTTTTTAAAAGCTAGATTGTTCACTTAAAAAAAAGGTGGCACCAAAAATGGTTCTCGGCTCATAATCATAGGGGAACCTTTTTTAGTGCTATATAACACCAATTTTGCTTCAGTGGTACTTTATCTCTGTAGTGAGCACTAGGCTGTGTTAATTTATCATGGCCATTTTGATGTGTACTATTACATAAAACTTACCTATTTCATTTGCGTATGACTGACAAATATGAATCACATTAAGTTTATTAGTTTGTTTATGTTAAAACTATGTAATCCAAATGGATGGAAAATTGTAATGTAATTCAAATACATAAAACTTAAATTTAGTCTGAAATATTCTTTTGAGTGTACTCGTTCTGCGGTGCCATTGCTCTCACTGATGCTACAAAAGGTGAGTAATAGTTATACTAAGCTTATTTAACTTTAATAGTGTTAAAAAAATAAATTAAAAAAAAACATTTGTGCATACCGTCAGATGAAATGCAACAATCCGCAAGATATATCCTTTCTCTGTCCATGAAATAAATGCACATCCTTGAATGATTGTGCAATTAAAGTGTATTTACTTCTTAGGTAATATCTATTCTATGGTTTGACCGATTTCAGAGGCGGCAAAATCTGAATTTGAATGAACGTGATAAAGCCGCGCTGACTAACATGCACACAGTCACACGCACAGAAAAATAGGCTATTGCAAGTTACTGCATAATACATTTTTAACACGCAGAATATTAAAGCATCACAATACACATTTTTAATTATGTTTTTTAACTTATAGTATTTTGAAGAACAAAACGTGAACTTTAACTGTTGTCTTTACATCATCAAGGAAGATGTTACTTTTGCACGAGGCCCTGTGCGGCCGCACACTTGGCACAGCCCTTGTGACAGAACTGACTCTAGCGATAATTGTGGAGCACTGCAATTATTTCTCATTTAAACTACAATCAAATAGATTTCTTTCCTCATTTTGTGTCTGTCGTTTGCGAGCATCTTATTTCTTCTGCGCACAAGCCTTAGGGGGAACATTGCTAGGGAGTTTTTTGAGACGCACCTCTAATGTTTAAATAAGATTTACATTAATTAATTTTTATGATATTACTACTTATGCTGTCATAAGCCACTCTGCTTGGATATGCTGGAAGAAACAACCTGCACTTGAGAAAATAGTCAAAGCGTGTATTATATTTCAAAAATGCAACAAAAAAAAAATATCGGAGTAGAAAAATTAGAAGTAGATTTAAATAGATATAAAATTGAATGCAAATAACTAATGGCATTTATTAGTTACTGCTTTGGCCCGATCTGAACCTCCAGCGAGATGCAGTTTAAATAATGAATGGAGCAGTGTTTGCATTAGGCTACACTCGTTTTTGTCCTTTAGAGGTAGATTGTGGTTTTTACAGTAAAATCCAATATCGGTTGAACTCTAATTATGTATTAATATGAGCAAGTACCTTGATCACTGATGTTAGTTTATAGTGCATTAACCAGGTTAACAGATCAAAAAATCAATTTAATGTTTAAATTAACAATACTTCCACAGCACATATTAACCTTAGTTAATGTTACACATTGACTATTTATGTAAAGTGTTTCCATTTCATATGATCAAACAGTCTTCTGTTTTAGAAGGAGATTATTTAATAAATAAACGAATGTGCTTCTGTTTTGTTTATATTTCTGTCAGTAGAATGACAGTTTGCTTTCTCACTAATTTTATGTGCAACATTTTATATGTACCACACATTTTCAGCTTGAGGTAGGCTACTGTTAATGTTAACGTCATGACAAGCATACACTGGTGTTCTTTATCTGCTAATGCAGCATCTAGTCAACAAATTACTTTATAGTGATTTGATAACAAGTACTGTAGTGTTCTGTATTCTTACCGTTTCGCTGTCGTGTTTTAAAAGAGCATCTGATGTGTAGCGCTGTCCTGCAGCACCGCGTGCAGCCTCACGTGTGTCTGTGAATGTAAACACCACGAGGTGTCAGTGAGTTTTTATTTCGCCTCAAGAGGGCGCTCTCGTGCTATATAATGCCAGCAGACCCTTCTCAGGTATTGTGTAATGCGAGCGCACCCGTCCCACGCCCGTTTCACACATACTCCGTCTGCAGTGCGTATGCGGTGCAGGAGCTGCACGTGCTGTTGTGCTTTCACATATGATGCGTTTGCAGTGCGCAACTGATCCGCGGCTGTATACCACAAACACAGCATTTATTCATATATATTTTTATTTTAAATCCAAAAGTTGTTACTGAAAATGGCTTGTCAGCGTTGCAATTCCCTTTGTTTACACTTTCATAGATACGTTTTAACGTAGGCTACTACATTTAAAGGTCCCATGGCATGACATTTTCATTTTATGAGGTATTTCAACATTAATATGAGTTCCCCTAGCCTGAATATTGTCCCCAAGTGGATATAAATGTTGATCGGTGTAAAACCGAGTTCTGGGTGTCTGTCTCTGCCTTTGAGAAAATGACAGCTCAGACTAGCCAATCCTGAAGTCTCCTGTTTTGACGTCCACACAGGAACGGTTACCTCCCTTTCCTCCACCCAGAGAATCTGGCACGCCCATGCAAACGCTATATTTGTCCTCGAGAGATCATGGCTTGTGAACGAGTGAACGCTGGCAGTTTCTCAGTTTTTGGATGTACAAATGAAAACAGAAGTCTTTTTTCAGTTCCTTCTGATCTGTGATCAGTGATTTCTTATGTGTAGCTAATTATTTATTATTCGTGCGCACACTGCGGCTTCTCTCTCTCCCGACAGAACGGTGTTTTCGTGTTTTCTATCTTGTGAGTCAGTGTTTTTGTACGTCCTCGTCGCGTCTATCTGTTCTACATGCAGTCGTGAGTTTCTGCTCAACATCAGCAGAGTCACATCTTTAGAGATAAACCTCACGCACGCCGAAGCTCGGGCTGCACTGACCGGTCGGCCTTCAACATCCCCGACCCCCAGTACTGCATCTGGCCCACAGCAGGCACCAAACGCGGCGCGAGATTAAGCAGAAGGGGGGTAAGCGTGAGGGTATCCAGGCTAGCCAGCTAGCTATCCCCACAATAAACTGGATTACATTCGATTTCTGCTGTTGTGTCTTTGTTTGCGCTGTGTACTCAATGCGCGTCACTGACGCTTTCCATATGATAGGAACATATCTAAAAATAATGCTATAATCAACACTTACTAACTCGTTCATCTCGATAGCTGTAATGGTACATTGCATGCGTTACAAAGTTGGTAGAATAATGATGAAGACGGACTCGGTGTGACTGAGACTCGTGTTTATTCAGAACTCTCAGATACAAACAGTTCACCAAGTCGGACTGAATCGTTCTAAAGGGTTCGCGTCTCGAGTCAGCGCTGATCCCTAATTTACTAAAGTTACTAACTTTCTGACATGAGTGACAGTCCCTCCGACTAGAAATAAACTAATAACCTGAAGTATATTCTAGTAACTACAACAGTTCACTGAACTGAGACTTGCTGAGAACTGATGAGAAGTGAACTTAGGTCCATCCGTCTCCAGGGTTGCCAGATGCCAGCAGGGTTTCCCAGCCCAAAACTTCGCCAAAAACCGCCCAATTTTTTTTTTGGCTTGTTTCTCGTTTAAATACATTGAAATCATTAACAAGCTTTAAAATGACCCATTTATCGACTAGCCTATCCGATTTCAGAAACCACATTCAATGAAATGAACGCAGCGGTCCTTGTACTTTTGCCATTCCTTTTTAACCATGGAAACAAAAAACAAAAATGGAATGGTTGTTGTATTTTTAAATACTATGTTGAATAACTAAATTTAAATCAAAATGTAGGCTATACACAAATTCCATGCACACAAAATAAAAACTTATTTTGGGATTTTTTTAAATTACGTTTTGCATTTTTATAAACTAAAAACGAACAGATTCATATAAAAAATGTCAATTTACAAATGTTCTTTTGTAAAATTATTTCCAGGTAAAGATAGGATCAGTCAAATGAAACACAAACTTACAAATAATGATTACAAATTAAAAAAAACCATCGGTTGTTGTCAAACAATGACAACAATACATTTGGAAAACAAAATACAGCCATTTCTGCTTTTTTTCTTTTAAACAAAAAAAACAAAGCTGCACCCTTTTTTAAATTTCATCTTTCATTCTGAAATAGAATAATAAATGAACAAAAAAGTACACGGACCTTCTATGTGTCAGGATACGATGGACTCAGAGATCGAGGTGATGTTAAATAACACAACTTTATTGAATGTTAGGATAGCAGGTGCAAGGGATTCGGGGGAAAAACCCGGAGCAACAAAACAAAGGAATTCGGGATCCACAGCGGGTAATATTCACTCAACGGGTTAGGAACTCAAATTAACTTTCAGAATTGTTCAATAAAGGAGATCAGGATCCACCATGGGTGAGTATTCCTCTTCAGATCTGTGAATGTGAATTGTCTTTTCCAGACGAGAGGATTTAAGTGAACATAAGATGCGGGATCCACAACAGGTTGGTGCACACTCTTGAAATCATATATTCCGTGAATACAATCCCAGAATGATAACACTGGCCTTAATTCTTACAGGATAAGGTGAGGGTTCAGCGGGAGAAACCGAGGTTTCAATGAGCCTTGGATGAGTGCTGGTGGCTAGGACATCGGTGATCAACAGCAGCTCTTCTGAGGATTACAGACAGAGTCAAAGGTTAGTGATACACAGGTGAGTATTTTCAGTGAACAGAGTACTCAAAGGTTTTCTCTAACAGACAGAGACAGAGGAAATACGGTCAGTTCCTGTTGGAGGCTTGACGCTAGACTTCTTCTTCTTTAATTTTTATTGGCGGTTGGCATCCAGCATGGTGCATTACCGCCACCAACTGTTGGGTGGGTGTGGAGCATCAATGGAGATTAGACATAAAAAAAAATTTAAAAAAATAAAAAAAGGTCTGCTAAATCCTCTCATATAATCTGGTTGATTTTAAGAAATCAATGAGGAGTTTCCAGGCTGATGGTCTTATATTTGAGAAAGATAGTAAACTTTCCAATGTGATACTTGTATATCCTAGTGGTTTCATATTTTCCAGCATGACTGTTCTCTCATTATTATATGCTGGACAATCTAATAAAACATGTTCTACAGTTTCACTTTGGTTTTGGTTGCATAACGTGCACTGATCCGTATTATGTTTCCCTATCATGTTGAGGTTGTGATTAAGACTAGTGTGACCTATTCTCAGTCTCGTCATTACAGTTTCCTCCCTTCGATTCCAACTTCCTGGTCTTTTGGAGGGAACCTGTTTCTGGATCTTATATAAAAACCTGCCCTTTATGTTTGTGTTCCATTGTTCTTGCCACATTTTGTTAACTTTGGTTTTAATTATAGTTTTGACTTCATCTCGACTCAAGGGTACATTCAAGTTATCTGCATTTAATTCAAGGGCTTTTTTGGCCAGACAGTCCACAACCTCATTTCCATCTACTCCAGCATGTGAAGGAACCCAGGTAAAAAATACCGATATACTCATCTGATGGAGTCTGTATAGACTTTGATATATTTCATAAAGTATATCAGGTCTACAAGTAGATTTGAAATTTAAAATACTTATTAATGCTGCCATGGAGTCTGAACAAATAACCAATTGACTAGGTCTAGCATCCTCTATCCATATGAGTGCTAACAGAATGGCCAACATCTCTACAGAATAAACTGACAAATGATCAGATGTTCTTTGCTTAATAGATTTCTCAAACTGTGGGATATATACAGCTGCTCCTGTCCTTCCTGTATCTAGATCCTTTGAGCCATCTGTAAAAACCTGAACCATACCTTTATATTTATCACTTAGGTACTGTTGTACCATGTTACCCACCCCACCATATTCTCTACTATTTTTTAATATATTGACAATTTCAAAATCCACGTTAGGCATAGAAAATAACCAAGGGGGAGTAGCCGATAATGCCACTGTGCAGCTATGAGATATCTTTGTCAAACTCAATTTCTCAGCTTCATTATCCCCTATCCATCCAAAGCTGTTAAAATGCCTACGTCCATGCTCCCAACATTTGCCTAAAACTGACTTAGCTGGATGTTCTGGTTTGTGACCCTGTAATGTCGACCAATATGTCATATTTAACCGAAGACGCCTCAATGATAGTGGCATTTCTCCTACCTCCACCTGTAATGCTGGAACTGGAGATGTCTTAAAAGCCCCACAACACAATCGCAAAGCCTGTGCCTGAATCACATCTAGTTTGTATAAATGCGAGTTAGCAGCAGATCCATATGCAATACATGCATAATCTAAAGCTGATCTAATTAATGCAGTATAAATATGTCTAAGAGACCTCATACTTGCACCCCAGTTACTTCCTGTGAGGCATCTCATAACATTAATAGCCTTTTTGCATTTAGTTATGACTTTCTGAATGTGTTCTCCATAAGTTAATTTATGGTCCATCCATACCCCTAAAAATCGAATCCATAGAGCTTGCTTAACTGGCTGCCCATAAAGAGTAATCTGTATTTTCGGGTTGACCCTTTTCTTAGAAAAACATATTACTTGGGTTTTTTCAATGGAAAAGTGGAAGCCCCATTTATTACCCCATTCCTCCACAGTACTAACCGCTGCTTGTAATTTCTTCTGCACAATTGCCGCATTACGACCTCTTATCCACAGCGCCCCGTCATCTGCATATAATGATCTGCCAAGGCTATTATCAACTCCTGCGAAGACATCATTAATCATAATATTAAAAAGTAGAGGGCTGCATACACTGCCTTGGGGGGTTCCATTTTCTATAGTGTAGGTACTGGAGTGGAATGTCCCAACCCTTACTTCAATACTCCTGTCCCTTAAAAAATCCATCACCCAATTATACATTCTCCCTCCTATACCCATATTTTCTAATTTGATAAGAAGGCCATCTTTCCATAACATGTCATATGCCTTCTCCACATCAAAAAATACTGCATTTACCAGCTCCTTATTGGCCTGAGCCTTCCTAATTTCATTCTCTAGGCATACAACAGGGTCCATGGTGGTCCTTCCTTTCCTGAAACCACTCTGATAACAAGTAATTAAATTTTTCTTTTCCATTACATATGTTAGTCTGTCTGTAACCATACGTTCCATAATTTTACATATATTGGAAGTTAGAGCAATAGGTCTGTAACTAGTTACCTCACACTTATCCTTCCCAGGTTTTCCAATGGGTATAACGACTGAGTGCTTCCAAGCCAATGGTAAGATCCCTGATTCCCATATCTTGTTATACAACTTTAAAATTACAACCTGAGCTACAGGATTTAAGTTTTCCACCATCTTATAACAAACTTCATCCTTACCAGGAGATGTTGCTCTAACCCCAGCCAGAGCTCTTTTCAATTCAAATAGAGAAAAAGGAACATCTACTGCTTCATTAAAAACACTCCTTTTTTTTCTATAAATGTTAGGATAATCTATCAAAATTGTATTCCTAGCTACCCTTGCGTCTGATGTCAAATTATCAGAACTGTGAATTTTAACAAAAGTTTTTGCTAAAGCTTCTGCCTTATCTTTGTTACTGATCATGACTTCATTATTATACCTTATGGCTGGTAGTGTAAACTCTCTTCTGATACCATTCATTTTCCTAATCATGCCCCATATATCATTTATTTGAGTTTCCCTTCCAATCTTATTACAAAATTGTTGCCATTGTTGTCGCTTAGCTTGTCTAATAACTCTTCTAACAACTGCTTGAGCTTTTTTATACTCCACCAGGTCATTAAAACAGAATGTGGTTTTAACCTTTTTAAAAGCTTTGTTCCTATCTTGTATAGCCTTTTTGCATTCATCAGACCACCAGGGAACCATTTTACGCTTTCCTATTCCACCTCCTTTACCAATCACCTCTACAGCAGTAGAATGCATGACTTCTGTAATTTTTCCATTAAAATCATCCACACTATTGAAACTGTTTGGTTTTAGTACTAGTAACCTCTCACTACAGATCATATTATATTCTGCCCAATTAGCATTTCTTAACTTCCATCTAGGAAAACTTACTTCCTCCAATTGAACTGGTCCTACTCCAATAGTACTTATTATTGGGTAGTGATCACTACCTATTGTGGTATTCTCAAAAACATCCCATTCTGAGATGCTGGCTATTTGTTCAGACACCAAAGTGAGGTCTATAGATGAAACCAATCCTCTCACTACATCTATTCTAGTCCCCCTTCCATCATTTAAACATACCAAACCCTCATCTTCTAAAAATTCTTCAACCATATTACCATTGATATCTGTGCTTGTACTACCCCAAAGAGTATTGTGTGCATTAAAATCCCCACACCATATTGTCTTATTCACCTCTTGACCAATTATATTTTCAAAGGTCTCTCTACTTAATTTCCCACATGGATTATAAAAATTCACTATCCATATATTTGTATTGCCTATCCATACCTCCACTACAATTGCTTCTGATTCTTTATTTATACTTATAATCCTGTACCCCAGTCCCTGCTGAATAAAAGTTGCTACCCCACCTCCAGTACCAGCTTCCCTGTCCCTACGAACAGCTACATACCCATGTATTACAAAGTCTAGATGTGACTTGAGCCAAGTTTCTTGCACACATATAACTTGTGGTTTCTTATCCATTCCTTCAATAAAATTCTTAAACTCCTGCCCATTAGAGTAAAGACTACGGGCATTCCATTGCAGAATCATAAGGACCATTATGTACCAGTACATGATGACTGTGTGTCTTGTATCCCTGCATTAAGTGTTTCATTTATTAATTCAATTGATATCTCTCCCACATCAAGATATTTTTCTGCCGCCCTTATTATGATTTTAATCCTCTCTGTTCTACTCTGTGTTTGAGCTGAGCAATTTATTATCTCAGCAAGAAATGTCACAAACTTTACTTTGTCCACTCCTACATTTATCTTATTTGCTGTATCACACTCATTTCTTCCCTTATAATCGTCCAAATTGGGTCTCTGTTCAAGCACTTTCCTCATTGGTAGTTGGTGTACCAGATTTCTCTTTGTACTGACTTTTTTGATGGCCTCAGCATATGTGAGCTTCTCTTCTACTTTAACCCTCTGTACCTCAGCTGCTCGTTTGTGTGCTCCACATCCTTTATATGCTGCACTATGTTCACCTCCACAGTTACAACATTTTGCTTTTGTACCTTCACAACATTTGCCATATTCATGATCCTCTCCTCCACATTTGCCACACCGCTGTTTACCTCTGCACACTGCTGCCACATGCCCAAATTTCTGACATTTGAAACACCTCAATGGTGGTGGAATGTATAGTCGCACTTGGTAACTCAAATATCCTACTTTTACTCGTACCGGTAACACTTCCTCATTGAAATGTAACAAAACAGACAAACTCTCCTGCTTGCTCCCATTTTTAGTATACAATAATCGTTTTGCCTTCTCTACTTTAGCTCCTTCTACATTACTTAGGATGTCTTCAACGGATATATCTGTTGATACCCCTGTGATTACTCCTTGTACAGTTTTCTTTCTTTGCCAAGCAAAACACTTCATTTTCTTTCCATTTAAGGACGTAAGTTTAATCAAGTGATCTCGCTGTTTAGTGTTTGTACAAATAATCAGTAGACTGCCATCTCTCAATGGTTTAACATTCACTACTCCTACGCTTTCATGTAGTGCTTTAGTCAGCTTCAATGGGTTGACAGAACCAGGAGAATCAAATTGAAGCTTTACCTTTATCTCTTCCGTTTGGTTCAAATTGATAACACTACCCACATCTGACTCATAAGAACTTTGAGAATGTTTTTTCTTTCTTTTACTTTTTCGCATCGTTTGCCATTCAGCCTCACTATTGTTAGTTTTTCCCGCGTCCTCTCCTTCCATCTCCTCCTCACTTCCTGACTCCACGCCACTTCCTGACTCCACGCCATTTCCTGCCATCCCAACCCAACCCAACCCAACCCAACCCAACCCCAACCCAACCCAACCCAACCCAACCCAACCCAACCCAACCCAACCCAACCCAACCCAACCCAACCCAACCCACCCCACCCCACCCCACCCCACCCCACCCCACCCCACCCCACCCCACCCCACCCCACCCCACCCCACCCCACCCCACACTCCAATCGCCGACGCTAGACTGCAGTGAGTGTGAGTGTTTTATGGAGCTGGTTGATGAGGTTACTGATTGTGAACAGGTGTGGGTGATTAGAATTCTGGGGAGATTGAACGTTGTGTGGATCGTGATGCAGAGTCTGCTGATTGGTTTCTGACACTATGCTGTCCGTAGTCATTCTATTGATTCCAAAAGAAAAGGCACTGCTATGGGCACTTTTAGAATCTGTGTAGGCCTATTGACGCAAAAACGCTAGAAATTAAATTGAGCATATTTACACATTTAAAAACAAAAACAAAAACAAATTATAAATCACTTATTATTTTTAATAAAATAATAGTAAGGTATTAGGAAAATTACCTTGTATCTGCTAATTCTTTTAATCAGTGTTAAAATAAAAAAAAAGAAGAAACGCGTTTCCATATTTTATTTCTGGTTTAAAAAAGGAAAACGGAATGGATGCAATAGCGTCCTCAGTCTGACCATTATACTATTAAACTATAAGCTTATGTTAAGGAAAATAATGCGATCAACTTAGGCGATCAATGTGTTTATCAATGTTAATGATCAATCAGTTTATTGTCAATAAAAGTCGCTTGGAACAAAAGCAGCCTAACATGAAAACATTGAGTGGATATATGGACATACAAAATAACCCACTTTAACATTTCAATTATTTCAAATAGCCACATGAAACATGCATATTCATGAATAACATTACATGAAAATCGCGTTGAACATATTATTTATAGAACGTGTCAGTGCGCTCTTTGCAGAAGCAGAACGCTGGAGCATGGACATCTCTACACAAAAAAAAAATATTTTCATACGCTAAATATAATAGCAAACTTGAGTTTAACACCTGTGATTTTGAACAATTAGGCTTAATATCATAAAGCTATAGCCTTTATTCCACGAACCGATATGAGCTGAAGGTAGTGGGAGGGAGTGTCTGTTGTGAGTTTACGTCAGAGCACGTCAGCCAGCCCAGAGCTGTAGTTAGTGTATGTGTGTGTGTGTGTGCGTGAGTGAGTGAGTGAGTGAGACTGCTGCCTGCTGAACAGAGGGTCGCAGGAAGAAGGATCTGAAGTGCCGGTATCTCGGCTACAAAAAACCCGCCGAACTGATCCAAAACCAGCCCAATTTTTATCCACCCGCCCAAACCCATTTTTGCCCGCAAAATAGATTGCGAAACCGCCCAATATGGCAACCCTGTCCGTCTCTCTGGCAGCAGCTCGTGCCTCATAGACCTCGTTAAACCACGCCCCCTCCACTCATTTCAAATGCAAAGATGTCAGCCAATCACAACAGCGGGCGTTTTTACTGAAGTCTCACAGCAGACACGCCCCTTTAAACAGGGCATTCAGCCACAGGGCAAACAGCAGTATAGAAAAAATGCTTTTTATTTCTAAATTATGACATTTTATGATGTAAAAATCATACTAACAATATAAGTACACCTCAGGAAACATTATAAAATAATAGAAAAATGCCATGCCATGGGACCTTTAAATGTTTTATTCAATTCATTATTTTATATTTACAAAGCTAGTACTTTAGATTTAGTGCACACAAGTGGCAAAACATTTAAACATATGTTATAGCCAAAAATCTGTCACAGGGTGTTTTGGTGATGGTTCATGTTCCTTGTTCCTCGTTCATGTTTTTAGTTTATCATGTTCTTGCTTTGTTTTAGTGTCATGTTCACAGTCTTGTCATGCACTTCCTGGTCTTGTCATGTGATTCCCATGCCCTCATGTGTTGTCATGTCATTGGTTCATTGTGTCATCACTGTTCACAGGTGTCACTTGTCTTGTCATTAGTCTGTGTGTATTTAAGCCCTCATGTTTGCCATGTGTCTTTGTTAAAGGCTAGACGGACAATTAAACAGGAAAAAAAAGAAATACTGGAGAGATTATTGTGATACCATAGGGAAGGAAACGGAATTAGGAGAGGTATGGAGTATGCTAAAGAAAATGATGGGAATATATAAAACTAGGAATATGCCAGTAATATCAGGAGAAGGAAGGACTAGTGATGGGCAGACCGAGGCTTCGTGAAGCACTGAAGCAGTTGAAGCAAATGTGTCATATGCTGCGTCCCAATTCGCATACTATCCGTACTAAATAGTATTCGAAAAAAGAATTAGTATGTCCCAAATCTTAGTATGTTGAAAAAAGTATTCCAAAGATTCCCGGATGGTTTACTATTTCCGGTCAGAATCCGAAGTGCAGATCGATGCGCACTCTAACGGCTGATATTGCCCACAACCCATTGCGAGATGGACGAGGATTCGATTAGAACTACAAACGCGGATAAAAAGTGTTTAAAAAACTACAAACATGACGGTTACGCGAGTCTGACGGTTAAGTGGAGAGGATTAGATAAAGTGGTTTGAGTGAGCAATTATCAGTATTTAACCGGACGAAAAGATATTTATTCAATATTATCCACATTATATTTCTCCTTCAGCAGCATTGAGAACTTTTGTAATGATACGTTTGGCCATTAACTTTGCAAACACATGAGAGGAGTCTCTGCATTAAAGACCCACGAAAGGCAGATCAACGAGCGACTACATTTCTCTCCGATACGGTAGGAAATTAAATTGAAAGTGGAGGATTTGAACTGTGACGATGATTGACAGGGCAGTTTAAACGGTGACAGGACTCACGTAAGAGTGACGAAGTAGTATTTCCCAAAGCTTGCATACTCTTCTGCTACATACTCAAAAGTATGTACTTTTTCTTCACAAAAAGAGTACATACTTTTAGGACGTAGTATAAGTAGGCGAATTGGGACGCAGCCATATTGTTTTGAAGCTTCGAATCAATCTGACACCCGTCTCTACGGCGCCATCTAGTGGTCATTTCCATGTGTTGATCTGAAATACCTTGACAATGATCCATGTAAAAAAAATTGTTTTTAACATCTGTCTGACAACTACATGATCTTGGTTTTGTAACCTGTAGCCTCGTCATTGTAAAGAACTATATATATTTTGTTTGTTATACAAAATGAACATTAATAAAATAAATAAAGCCACAATGTGTCACATTTGTCACAAAACATTTTTATTCAAAAATATGAATTGCTCTGCTGTTGAAGGACTCAGCTGACTTCTTTTTTTACATATAATTTCTCCAGCCTTTGAAAAAATCCTCTCACAAGGGACAATTGTTGCTGGCATGCACAAATATTTTTGGATGATGTAAATACATGGATGATGTATTGTTGCAGAAGGCTAGCTGCCTATCACAATACACACATCTCACTTTATTTGGTGCTTCCAAATGGAAATGCTCCCACACCACAGATGTACGGCATCTCTTGCGTGCAGCCTCCATTTTTATATATTCTATTAATATATCTATATATCACCTATGAATCTATATCCATATAATTCTATATATCTAACTTATGCTGTGCTATCTATCTGTCACTATCTAACTTAGCCTATATGAATGTGTCACTATATCTATCCTAACTATATGTCACTGTCTATACCTATCAGTCAATAGCCTATATCTAATTTAAATCTAGCCTAAATATAACTAACCAAAGCGCACTATAAATCTCACTGCTATCACAAAATCACTGCTATCACAAAATCACTCTCCTCTCACAAAAACCCACGAGGTGAAGATGGATTTACTTCACTTTTAAACTGTGGGGAATTAGTTTCATACAGATGTGTGACTGTGTGGTTTGTTCCCGCTCCCTTTAATCAACGCAGTTTCGGCAGCGCCACCTGATGAAACACTTTGAAGCTTCATTTAGCCATAGTCACGTGACATGGGTGTTTCGAATCACAGTTCGGAGCAGTGTTTCGAAACATCTGCGCTTCGGGATCTCGGCAAAGCCCCGAAACGTCTGTTTCGCGTCTGCCATCCCTAGGAAGGACAGCCATTACAGAAAAGGATAAGGCAGAATTATTAGTGAAAACATTTCAAAAAGCGCATAGTACAGAAAATCTCGATGAGAGTTATAGAAGGAAAAGACAGGAAATTTTAAGTTTACATCAAGATGTATATATTAAAAGACCGGATGGAAAAGAAGCATTAGATGCTGATTTTGAGATATGGGAACTTAAAAGAGTATTAAACAGGACAAAACGAACTGCACCTGGACAAGATGGAATATGTTATATTATGCTCAAGTATGCAAATGATAGTATTCTAAAAATAATTTTGGACTTGTATAATAAAATTTGGAAGGAAGGTCGAATTCCAAAGTCATGGAAACATGCAATAGTAATTCCAATAGCTAAACCGGGAAAAGATGCATCACTAGCAGGGAATTACAGGCCAATTGCACTTACGTCAAATTTATGTAAACTGATGGAAAAAATAATTGTAAATAGATTAAATTATGTACTTGAGAGTAAGGGAGCATTAGCACCTAATCAATATGGTTTTAGAAAAGGGCGATCAACTTTAGACGCTTTAGTAAAGCTGGAAACAGAGGTTAAAAAAGCTTTAGCAGTCAAAGAGGGATTAGTAGCAGTTTACTTTGATATGGAAAAAGCTTATGACATGTTATGGAAAGAAGGATTACTTATTAAAATGAAGGGTATTGGAATAGAAGGTAGAATGTTTAATTGGGTTTTAAGTTTTTTATTTGATAGGACAATTCAAGTTCAAGTTGGTAGTGAGGTATCTCAAACTCTAAGTGTGGAAAATGGCACACCTCAGGGAAGTGTGATTAGTCCTATACTTTTTAATATTATGATTAATGATATTTTTGGTAAAGTGGCGTTGGGAATTAATACTGGTTTATATGCGGATGATGGGATAATGTGGTAAAGGGGAAGGAATATATCTTTTATTATGGATAAAATCCAAGATGCTATAGAAGTAGTTGGAAAATGGTCACTAGAATGGGGTTTTAGATTCTCAATATCTAAAACATGTTATCAGATATTTACAAAAAAGAAGAGTAAGGAAAATAAAATGCTAACATTATATGGGTCATCGTTAGAGAAAGTGTCAAAGTTTAAATATCTAGGATTGTGGTTTGATAACAAGTTAACATGGAAGGAACATATTGATTTTATTTTAAAGAAATGTGGTAAAGTTTTAAACTTAATGAGAGCAGTAGCAGGTCAAGATTGGGGTGCTGATAAACAGTCATTAAAGGGAATTTATACTGGTCTTATGCGGTTAGACTATGGGTGCATAGTTTACGAGTCAGCATCATCAACTTTGCAAAAGAAATTAGATGTTATGCAAGCTAAGGCACTAAGAATCATTTTAGGAGCAGTTAAATCCACTCCAATAGCAGCATTGCAAATAGAAGCATCAGAAATGCCATTATTTATAAGAAGACAAAAGTTGGCTATGGCATACTGGATAAATTTACAGGGACAAAGAGATAACCATCCTGTAAAGGAGGTCTTGAACGAAAGTTGGGAAATTTTTAATAAAACAGGTAAAGGTTTTGCATGGAAAATAAAGAAGTGGGTTAATGAAGATGGTCTAGACTTAAGATCATTTGCTCCAATAATAGTAATTTCCCCAATTCCTCCTTGGATGTTGTCTCAACCTGAAATTGATATAAAATTACATGAAAATAGAAGTAAAATGGATGAAGTTGTTAATATAAATCAATATGTTAGGGAGTATATAAATAATACATATTTCTCATTTTTACAAATATATACAGATGCGTCGAAGAGCATTGAGTCTGGAAGGACAGGGATTGCATTTTACGTGCCAGAATTTAAGGTTAGGAAGGCTGGAAGGTTAACAGACGGAACATCAGTATATACAGCTGAGATGACGGCTATTCTAATGGCATTAGAGTGGGTGTATGAAGTTAGACCTGATAAAGTAATTATATGCACTGACTCAATGTCAGTTCTTGGGAGTTTACAATCAATGGAAACGAATAGAATCGACATTTTAACTGAAATATTGATCAGGCTATTTAGTTTAGAACAGGTGGGAATAATAATTAAATTTATGTGGGTTCCAGCTCATGTGGGAATACAAGGGAATGAGGAAGCAGACAAAATAGCTAAAGAATCATTAAAAAGGAAAGAACCAAATATAAACATTATGCTTAGTAGATCAGAAGGAAAACATTTTATTTTAAAAACATGCAATAAGAAATGGTAGACAGTTTGGGACTCGGGTCATACAGGTAGGCAATATTACAGGATACAAAAAACCATAAAGAGAAGTAATATAAATCATAATTTAAGTAGAAGAGAACAAGTTATATTTTCACATTTGAGAACAGGACATTCAAATTTAAATTATACTTTACACATTATAGGGAAACATAATACTGGTTTATGTGAGGTATGTTCAATGGAGGAGACAGTAGAGCATGTATTGGAGAAATGTAAAGCTTATAATGAAGAAAGGAAGATCTTAAAGGAAGAATTAAAAGCAGTAGGTTGCCAGGAATTCAATATAACTAAATTATTATATGATGGACCTAATTCAGGTAAAAAAATAAATGCAATTATGAGATATAGTAAGAACAGCGGGTTATTTAATAGGATATAGAAGTAGTTAGTTTCATTCTCTTCACACTCCATCAGTGTAGGTGGCGGTATGCACCTTAAAAGTTGGTTCGCAACCCGCCATAAAATCAAAAGAAGAAGAAAGAAGAAGAACAGGACTTTTATGTTGGTGTTGTGGTGTGACGTCTTAAGGCCGCGCCGCGCTCCCGCATCTGTTGTGATTCTGCTGAAGAGAGGTTTGTGATGTAAGCGTTTAAAGTGTTTATAGCGACGTATTGTAACACTGCATTGCTTTATCTAACATTTATCAGCGTTGTGTGAGTAAAGTAACAGAATAAACTCATGAGTAACAGAAGGAGCGGCTCATTTCGCTCTTTATCGTGAATCAGTTCAAACATGAGTTCAGTCTCTGAGTGACGAGAGAACCGGAGCTTTAGACTCTCCGAGTCAATTGAACCGATTGATTCACAACAAATCATTAAATAGCTAAACTGCCTAATATGAGGGTCTGTATAATTTACATTGTTTTATTAATTTGTTGTGTTAGTTTAGAGTTTTTTTGTATAATCAGGTCATTTAGGTCCATCACTGATGAATAGAGATGTAATTTTATAATAGAATTCATGACAATACAATATTTTTTAACAGACACTTAAATGTAAGGCATAGTTCAGTAATATTCAAAAGCTGAGCATCGGAATTCAACAACAGTCCAACTAATATTAATAATAATAACAAATGAATAATAATACTTCACCCCTTGTCTTTAGAAGACAGCCGTAAACTCAGTGTGGTTAAGCTAACGTTAGCCGTCCCAGAGGACTACAGGAAGCAGTACTCTGAAGAAAAAGACCAGTCAAACATATGTGGAATTCACCAGAGACAAGGGAATTAGTTTTGATAGATGGTGTACTTCTAGCAAATGAATAATAATAATAACAATAACAACTAATTAATAATAAAATATTTTGTTCTGGTGTGTGATATACATATTATTCCAAATAAAAAAGGGTGAGAGAAGTTGTTTAAAAACCAAAAACCGCGGCAAAAGGACTTGTGAGTGAAAATTTGATAATTGAAGAGGTGTTTCGAAAAAAAAATGTATACCACCAAGTTGCTTAAATAAATGGTTAGGGAAAATATTCAACAAAGCAATTATTTTTAATAATTAACTCTCCAAACATTTATGTTTAGATCAACTTGATTTAGTTGATCATACATTTTCTTGGGTTTAATTATATTTGCTTGCATTGATTAATATTCACTTGTGTGTGCTTGTATAAGTATCATTCAAAATATTAGGATTCAAGTTAACGTTTAAAAATGTCACATTTAAAGAAATCTAGTGATTGATCATGTCTAAATATTTATTAAAATGCAAAACCTAAAAATAAGTAAGCAGTTATGATCTAGGCTAAATGTATATTTATTAAAGAGCCATACAGGCACCACTGGGTAATGGTATTACAAATTAAAATAATAATTTTTCCAGACACATAATGACTCTAATTTGCCTCTTTGCATTGGAAGTCTCTATTTAACCTTAATATATTTAATTCATTTAAATATTAATTCATTAAATGGTCATTAATGGACCATAATTATTGCACAAATAGTAGGCCTATTTAGTACCAAAAGATCTCCTCAAAATATTCAATAAATATTATTATACAAAATATAGAACATTTATTTAATTGAATAATAGTTAAGGTGTATGGTCACATTTGACCACCAATGAGTATGAGTGTGAGTTGGTAAGGAATACCTGAGGGCTAAATACAGGAAAAACATTAATGTTAACAATGTTGCATCTCCATCACTCTCCATAGTAAAATGATACTGTAAATATGGTTGGCGTAATAATCAAAGCACACTATGCTGTACTGTTTACCAAAACTTGCTGCAGACACCTGTATAGTGAAGCTGTCGTCTATCCATTCAGATATATTGACAGAGCTGGTTTGTGTGGAACTATTGAGAGCTCGTGAACCACGTGAGATGAGCGAGCAGGTCGCAACTCTGTTTTTTAACGCCTCTGGCTTTATCTATTATTCCACATTAGCACCAAAACGCTATTAATTGTTGGAATTTCGTACTAAAACTTTAAAGTTTGTAAAAGCGAAGACGTTTTTTCATATCAAAAGCAGGTTTGGCAATTTGAGAGCAAGAGACGCTCTTTTTTTTTGCTCATTTTCAAAAAAAAATTGTGCAATTAATTTAACATGTTTGTGATGCCCTTTCATTTTAAATACAACTTTTTTGTTTCTTTTTATTTCAATTGTTATGTTTCAATTCATACTTACAAAATGTGAAAATGTGTCAAGAAATTCTGTAAATTCTGCTGTTGAATTCGGTAATTTTTCAATTAAAAAAAAATGTATTAAAAAGCGAACAAACTCATTCTCTTGCCAGTGCACTGACTACTGGACTAGGAGAGATTTTTGATTTATTTTTCTTTCTGTTAATTATTCTCATCTTAAACAGGACAAACACACACACAAACTCCCGGAGAAGCGACTGAGATCCACGTGACACACTATTATAAAGATGGAGTTTATTAAAGAGGAGAGTGAAGACGTGAAGATTGAGGAAACATTCAGGGTCAAGCATGAAGAAACTGTGGAACAAACAGAGAAAGAGGAGAGAGAAGACGTGAAGATTGAAGAAACATTGAGAGTAAAAGAGGAACAAACAGGTTGGTTTCATTCTTAAAGCTGAATTATGGCCTAATATTGTGTTGGTCCCCATTTTGCTGTCACCGAGGCATGGACTCCACTAAACCCCTGAAGGTGTGTTGTGGTATCTGGCACCAAGATGTTAGCAGGAGATCCTTTAAGTCCAGTAAGTTGTGAGGTGGGGCCTCCATGCATTGGACTTGTTTGTTCAGCACATCCACAGATGTTCGATTGGATTGAGATCTGGTCATTTGAAAGCAGACACTTGGCAGTTTACTGTACATTCAAAATTATAATTATTTTCATAATCAAAAATAGCTTTAATAAGCTTCAAAGTTTTGTAAAGTTATTAGAAATATATTTGTATGAAATATCTTTATGAAAATAAAATTGAAGTTGGCATTTTAGCAATCTAGAAATGCACTAGAGCTGAAGCCACATGTCTGACCATGTTATATTTAAAATCTGAAGATGACAAGTCTAAAACTCTGAATTTTATGAAATGTTTTTCAAGATCATGTCATATGATTTTATTTTGAGATTTCTCTAAAAAGTTAACTGATGTTTATTTCCATCTGTTCTGAGCTACCATTCAGTTTATTGTCTCTATTGTTTTGAGGTGCAAACTGCCCATTCAGTTTCAGTCCCCCTAGAACACTTTCACACCCCTCTGGCCAGGTTATGGCTGTTATTAAATTATTCTTTTGTCGTCATTGTAATCACTGACGACTCTCTATTCAAACTGTTCTATTCAAACCTCATTTATGATCAAACTTCTCACTTCACCTTCTAAAAAGCCTCAAATGCCGTTGTTGACAATAGAAACATTTCAGTTGGTTTTTCATTTCAGTCTATTCAAAATTATTAATAAAAATAACGTATTTGCCCAGGTGGCAGGTGCATTGGCTAGCTAGCATGTTAGCTTAGCACACAATCAAAATACAATAAAGATTATAACCATGTTTTTTCTCCAAAATTACTTTATATCACAAGTGGGATGTTTTAAATAACATTCTGTAGTCTCATTTGGCTTCGGATCAAAAAATCAGACAGAAAATATATCATTTTACAAAATTCTGCATATTGATAAAAGCTATGTCAAATAGCATTGCATTATAAATATAATCTATTATGAATACACCCAACATGGTATAAAGAACACAGACAAACCATAAATCGTTGCGATTGTGTGTTTATTATCTTCAAATGTCTCTATTTGCATCTTTCGCGATCTCAGGAAGCTGTTATTATGGACTTCTATTATGGCACATGGTATCTTCTTCGTCTGTCTGTACCATATATGGACTACATGTGCACAGAGCGCCCTCCGGCTGCCAGTATGAATTGAAAACAACACATAAGAGTCTCAATCGCTCATGATTAGGCTACATCTGCGCATTTTGAGGAAGTATTGAATAAAAAATACTCCTCTGTTTAGAAATTTGACACAGACATATGATAATCTATCAATATTTCTCCTCATCTGCACACTTTTGAACTAAAAGCCCTGAGGGATGTTGATTTGTCGCGAGCCTTCGTGACGAGAATAGAGGAGTTTTTTTATGAATGAGATCAGCTGAGGCTCATATTACAATCAAACGGTACCGACGCGGTTTTCATATTCATAACTCCTGACACATATTAACAAATTACTGTCACTATAAGACTTTGAGAATAAAACAGAGGTAAAAAATGGAAGCTTGACTCTTAGATCTTTTAAATGATGTATAGTTTGTCACTTGTAATTACTTACATCTGACAGTCATTTGAGCTAATTTAAACCAATAAAGCTTAAAGGGTTAGTTCACCCAAAAATGAAAATTCTGTCATTAATTACTTACCCTCATGTCGTTCGACACCCGTAGGACCTCCGTTCATCTTCGGAACAGAAATTAAGATATTTTAGTTGAAATCTGCTGGCTCTGAAAGGCCTCCATTGGCACAATACACGGTTCACTCTCAAGACCCTTAAAAGGTACTAAAGACGTTGTTACAAAGTCCATCTCACTACAGTGGTTCTACAATAACTTTATGAATCGGTGATAATAGTTTTTGTGCGCAAAAAAACCCTAAATAACGACTTGCATAGTGATGACGATTTCAAAACAAGGCATCATGAAGCTTCGAAGCGTTATGAATCAGCGAGCCGATTCATGATTCGGATCGCGTGTCAAACCGCCAAACTGCTGAAATTTGGCGATTCAAACCGCTGAATCGACTCACTGATTCATAACGCTTCGAAGCTTCATGAGGCCGTGTTTTGAAATCGTCATCACTATGTAAGTTATGTTGTTATTTTAGAACCACTGTAGTGAGATGGACTTTGTAACGACGTCTTTAGTACCTTTTAAGGTTCTTGAGAGTGTAAAGTGCCATTGTGCCAATGGAGGCCTTTCAGAGCCATCAGATTTTAACTAAAATATCTTCATTTGTGTTCCGAAGATGAACGGAGGTCTTACGGGTGTCGAACGACATGAGGGTAATTAATTAATGACAGAATTTTCATTTTTGGGTGAACTAACCCTTTAAGGACGAATGCACCCTCAATCCGGTTAAGAGGTTAAACTAGTTGTGCTCCTAAAACCATTCCTGAACCATTTTTGGATAGCATGACCCGAGGTTTCCCAATAGAACATTGCCCAAAGCATCACACTGCCTCCGCCAGCTTGCCTTCTTCCCATAGTGCATCCTGGTGCAGTGTTTCCCTTAGGTTTACAGCTTTGGGGGGGGGGGGGGGGCCTCCCGAAACTACCAGTGTCGCGGAGCGGGAGTGTTACGGATACGTGGTGTTGCCATAGACAATAAATTAATTAATTTGGTAAATAAATATAAACAATATATATACTATATTTCACGGCTCAATGCTAAGGATATTTTTCAGGGGTTCAAATTTTTACTTGCCCTGTCAGAATTTTCACTGACCCCACCACAAAAAAAAGACAAATAAAATTAAATAGGCCTAGTATTGTTTTTGAGCCATATAAGCTTAATAAATAAGGTTATGACTCTAAAAACTAAAATCCTAACTCATATATTTTTTTTATATTGTTAAAGACCGTCAGTAATAAAATAAGAACAAATAATCAAATTATGAGCAAAAGCACAAATAAATAAAGCAGAACAAACATATACAAATTAAATAAACAGTTATTTTCATGTAGGTCTAAACTAGATTGTCAGGTACAAAAATAGTAATCAAATGTAAAATATAACTGCATAATCTGCATAAAATGATATGCCACTGCATATAAATACAGATTAACCCTTATTAAAAGTTATTCAGTCAAGAGCAGTGAGTGATTTTTTTTTTTTGTCTTTTGTTATCTCAATATTTATATAGCCAATGACGATATTTTCCGGCTTTCCATGTTTTCACTGTTATACGGTAGGGGGCGCTGTAGCGCATTTCCTGCACGAGAACAGAATCTCCTGATCAAAACACTGCCGAAGAAGCAACGTGCGATATCATGTGTAAGCAGATGCATATGTAAAATAACGCGATCATTACCATTAAACAGCATATAAATCAAAACTGCCTAATGTTATTGAATGAAATGTCAACCCAGGACGAATTATAGGACTGTCAAGTTTTGGGGTGTTGATGGACTCGATCTACAACATCTGTGTTTTGTTCATCGTTCGGACGTAACGTTAGTCTTTTACAAAAACGTGATTTTTTTCAGCTTTATGCTCAAAATGTTGCTTTTCATGAAACTTGCAACATTCAAGTGTTGATTAAAAAAATAATATATGAAGCTGGAATAAAACAGTGGGTCTGTTCTTTTTTTGATATATTTCATGTTTAGATATTCTGTGGACCATTAAAACTTGTGAAAATGATCATAAATGCTGGCGGTGACTGGCAAATTTCATGTTTACGTTCATTTAAAAGACCTAACCGACTATGTTTACGATGATACTCAACAAGACAGTCATTTTGATATAATTTTGTGTGAATATTCCGACACTGAGACGCGTGGCCGTGCGTGTGTGTGTGTGTTTGTGTGTGTGTGTGTGTGTGTGTGTGTGTGTGTGTGTGTGTGTGTGTGTGTGTGTGTTGCTGCCCTTCGCGACGAGCAAACTGAGAGACACACTTTCTCGTCTATGAGCGCTTGAATATTTAAATTGGCAAGGCTTAAAAATGCGCAAATGATCAGTTTCCGTGAAGATGCAGCTTTGGCCCGAGTGTCTTTCACGCTGGCACTGAACCATCGGGCAATTCTTATTGTCGACCGTAATGACAAATATTTTTTGTCATTCATTCAGGGGGGCGGGGGGTCGTTTTGGGAGGGCGGGGCGCCCCCCCAAAACAATGGTAGGGGAAACACTGCACGCGTGAATTCACTGAGCTCCTGAGAGCGACCCATTCTTTCACAAATGTTTGTAGAAGTGTCTGCATGCCTAGTGCTTGATTTATACACCTGTGGCCATGAAGTGATTGGAAGACCTGAATTCAATGATTTGCAATATAGTATATACACTCGCCTAAAGAATTATTAGGAACACCATACTAATACTGTGTTTGACCCCCTTTCGCCTTCAGAACTGCCTTAATTCTATGTGGCATTGATTCAACAAGGTGCTGAAAGCATTCTTTAGAAATGTTGGGCCATATTGATAGGAGAGCATCTTGCAGTTGATGGAGATTTGTGGGATGCACATCCAGGGCTCGAAGCTCCCGTTCCACCACATCCCAAAGATGCTCTATTGGGTTGAGATCTGGTGACTGTGGGGGCCATTTTAGTACAGTAAACTCATTGTCATGTTCAAGAAACCAATTTGAAATGATTCGAGCTTTGTGACATGGTGCATTATCCTACTGGAAGTAGCCATCAGAGGATGGGGACATGGTGGTCATAAAGGGATGGACATGGTCAGAAACAATGCTCAGGTAGGTAGTAAAAAAACGATGCCCAATTGGCACTAAGGGGCCTAAAGTGTGCCAAGAAAACATCCCCCACACCATTACACCACCACCACCAGCCTGCACAGTGGTAACAAGGCATGATGGATCCATGTTCTCATTCTGTTTACGCCAAATTCTGACTCTACCATCTGAATGTCTCAACAGAAATCGAGACTCATCAGACCAGGCAACATTTTTCCAGTCTTTAACTGTCCAATTTTGGTGAGCTTGTGCAAATTGTAGCCTCTTTTTCCTATTTGTAGTGGAGATGAGTGGTACCCGGTGGGGTCTTCTGCTGTTGTAGCCCATCCGCTCAAGGTTGTGCGTGTTGTGGCTTCACAAATGCTTTGCTGCATACCTCGGTTGTAACGAGTGGTTATTTCAGTCAAAGTTGCTCTTCTATCAGCTTGAATCAGTCGGCCCATTCTCCTCTGACCTCTAGCATCAACAAGGCATTTTCGCCCACAGGACTGCCGCATACTGGATGTTTTTCCCTTTTCACACCATTCTTTGTAAACCCTAGAAATGGTTGTGCGTGAAAATCCCAGTAACTGAGCAGATTGTGAAATACTCAGACCGGCCCGTCTGGCACCAACAACCATGCCACGCTCAAAATTGCTTAAATCACCTTTCTTTCCCATTCTGACATTCAGTTTGGAGTTCAGGAGATTGTCTTGACCAGGACCACACCCCTAAATGCATTGAAGCAACTGCCATGTGTTTGGTTGATTAGATAATTACAGGATGTTTTCAATGCTACAATGTATGTACAATGTATAAGCTATTTTAGTGCTTTTGCCAAGATTGCAACTTCTTTGGGTTGTCCAAAATATGTATGGTCATTGTTGTTGCAGTTGCAAATTGGCCAGGAAAGATTTAGAGGTTTATTCAACCCTTGTCTTTAGAAGACAGCCTTAAGTATGGTGTGGTTAAGCTAGCCGTACTCAAAGTTAGTCCCAGAGGCTTACAGGCAGCAGTTACATACAGTGGGTACGAAAAGTATTCAGACCCCCTTAAATTTTTCACTTTGTTATATTGCAGCCATTTGCTATAATCATTTAAGAAATTTTTTTTTTCTCATTAATGTACACACAGCACCCCATATTGACAGAAAAACACAGAATTGTTTGCAGATTTATTGAAAAAGATAAACTGAAATATCACATGGTCCTTAGTATTCAGACCTTTAGCTGTGACACTTATATATTTAACTCAGGTGCTGTCCATTTCTTCTGATCATCCTTGAGATGGTTCTACACCTTCATTTAAGTCAAGCTGTGTTTGATTATACTGATAGGACTTGATTAGGAAAGCCGCACACCTGTCTATATAAGACCTTACAGCTCACAGTGCATGTCCGAGCAAATGAGAATCATGAGGTCAAAGGAACTGCCTGAAGAGCTCAGAGACAGAATTGTGGCAAGGCACAGAACTGGCCATGGTTACAAAAAAATTCTGCTGCACTTAAAGTTTCTAAGAGCACAATGGCCTCCATAGTCCTTAAATGGAAGACGTTTGGGGGCTACCAGAACCCTTCCTAGAGCTGGCCGTCCGGCCAAACTGAGCTATCGGGGGAGAAGAGCCTTGGTGAGAGAGGTAAAGAAGAACCCAAAGATCACTGTGGCTGAGCTCCAGAGATGCAGTCGGGAGATGGGAGAAAGTTGTAGAAAGTTAACCATCACTGCAGCACTCCACCAGTCGGAGCTTTATGGCAGAGTGGCCCGATGGAAGCCTCTCCTCAGTGCAAGACGCATGAAAGCCTGCATGGAGTTTGTTAAAAAAACACCTGAAGGGCTCCAAGATGGTGAGAAATAAGATTCTCTGGTCTGATGAGACCAAGATGTAAGACCACATGAATTCACTCCAAGGATCGGTAGCGAATCGCGGTGAAGGCCGCACGCGTGTTCAGTGTCTCAGCTGGAAACATGGATTTGATTATAATATTCTTTATCTGACTCCATTTATCATAATTGTCGTATTTAGAAGAGAATGCCAACTGGTTGTTTGGTCATTTATATTTGATAGTTAATCATACATTTAATCATTCCGTTTTAACCCTTTGTTGCAATTATACCGTTCCGTATTGGAGATAGTTAATAATTACAGATTAATTCAGAAAGGATAAAAAATTTAACAATTTAATAACAATCAAGTAAATGTAAAATGTCAATTACATCATAGACAGAAATCTCTTTGAAAAGGAAACACACAATTTAATTATGGTTGCACTTAAAATAGTTTCAAATAGATGTAAACTTAAACCCTTAATTATACTCAGTAGGCCTCTGCCTAGAACGTTACCTGTGAGATAGAGAGAGAGAGGGAGAGAGAGAGAGCTAGAGAAAGCAGAGAATCCCAAAAGAGCGCGAGCTACAGTTGAAATCCTCTTTTATCCTCTTCCCTGATGTCACCAAACTCAAATATGACTCTTTTAAAACTGACCAATCAGACCAAACCGTGAGACGTTTGAAAGTAACCAATCAGACAAAAAGCTTCCCCCATTGTACCAAAGGTGTGAAAACCATTTAGCCAGCCAGCCAGCCATTCTTTTGTCCTTTAGAAACTCCAACTGGCCCCTCTGATGGCGTTAAGGGGGAGGGGGTTGAGTCAATTTCAAATATCTTGGTCACGACGATGGCTGCTAACAGGAAAGCAGATGATTTTGTTCAATTTCAAATATCTTTGATTATTTTCCACCTTTCAAAGATATAACTTTTTGGCCTTAATTCTAAGTGGTATGTGTGGAGAAAACAAGGCACTGCTCATCACCTGTCCAATACAGTCCCAACAGTGAAGCATGGTGGTGGCAGCATCATGCTGTGGGGGTGTTTTTCAGCTGCATGGACAGGTTGACTGGTTGCAATCAAGGAAAAGATGAATGCGGCCAAGTACAGGGATATCCTGGATGAAAAACTTTTCCAGAGGGCTCAAGACCTCAGACTGGGCCGAAGGTTCACCTTCCAACAAGACAATGACCCTAAGCACACAGCTAAAATAACGAAGGAGTGGCTTCACAACAAATTCGTGACTGTTCTTGAATGGCCCAGCCAGAGCCCTGACTTAAACCCAATTGAGCATCTCTGGAGAGACCTGAAAATGGCTGTCCACCAGCGTTTACCATCCAACCTGACAAAACTGGAGAGGGTCTGCAAGGAGGAATGGCAGAGGATCCCCAAATCCAGGTGTGAAGAACTTGTTGCATCTTTCCCAAAAAGACTCATGGCTGTATTAGATCAAAAGGGTGCTTCTACTAAATACTGAGCAAAGGGTCTGAATACTTAGGACCATGTGATATTCCATGTGTTTTTCTTTTTTAATAAATCTCCAAAAATGTTAACAATTCTGTGTTTTTCTGTCAATATGGGGTGCTGTGTGTACATTAATGAGGAAAAAAATAACTTAAAAGAGTTTAAGCGACAGTGTCTACCTACCGTTTATTTTTTAAAGGGTATGTATCCTTTTTTAGGTCAGGAGGAAGATCAGGTAGAAGTGCAGGTGTTAAGGGACATGGGCACTGCCCATTCTTTTGTGTGTGCAGATGTTTTGCCCTTTTCAGATCAGACCTCACATGGCTTAAAGTTTTCCGGCACCGTGCCGGATCTTCGGCGTGCGGCTGCGGAGAAAAATTCTATGAATAAAAAACTGTGTTGATATCACGTTCGAGTTCATGAGTTCGCCTACCAATGGTTTGAGAGTAACATGCAGAGTCAGCTGGCATTGGTGTTGACGTAGCCGACGAGCACACACTTCCAGCCAATCAGCGATCAACAGGCAGACGCGCTTATTCATGACTGAAGGGTTTTTAGCGCAATATTTTGTAGCTGTATATTCAAGTGATCGCAATGCTAAAGTGGCATAAATATACAGTTGTATCTGCATAAAGAGGTTGTATCTGTATTAGAGTAAAGAGTGGGAGAATGATCCAGCGTGGATTACTCCTCTTTATAAACATAACCAACTCTGAGAGCACAGTTGAATGGCTTTAATTGAATGACGAATAAGTGACTATGACTCCTGTCCATCATCGTGTGCACACTGACCAGGACATCTGCAAGTTTTAAACCGTAGACTGCGCTGTACTCATCCCCCACAGCTGCTAAAAGAGGTTTGAATCAACGATTATTCAGTTTTGACTGATCAATGCATGACGCATTTTGGCAGTGGCGTGTGAATTAACGTGTGTGAAACAGTGGCTTAGCCATAATTTTATCATCTAAAAAATAGGGGACCGCTATATATATATATATATATATATATATATATATATATATATATATATATATATATATATATATATATATATATATATATATATATATATAATTTAGCCTACTTAATCTTATCACAGGAAATGATGCGCTGGAAATGTGAATCATTGTCTGTCCATCATTTCGCGTGACTATAAAGAAAAATGCCACATCAATATTTAAAATGTTTGCATCTTAAACCATGAGGGCAGGCCAGTGGATATCATATCGCAATGTGCAAACTTTGCGCGAGAGTTATGCCGGTGAGGGTCTTTAACGCCAGTCAATTGTTCAAAGTGAAAGTAAAAAACTAACCGTTTATCTGACGCTGCATTACGGGCGCATATTCTATTAGAGATGATTTATTTTGATTTATTATGATGTATTTTTTTTATATCTCAATAGTGGCCTATTGTGGGGGAAAAAAATCTATTTTCGTGAATCGAGAAGTATTTCGTGTTAAACAAGTTGTTTTTGAAATGAGTAGCCTAGTAGCAGACGCAGAGTAGCAGGATGTCGGTTGCGTTGATGCGCTGTGAAATATTGTGGAGCTTATGAATTGTATTAGGCCTAGCTAATATTAATTTAAAGGGTTAGTTCACCCAAAAATGAAAATTCTGTCATTAATTACTCACCCTCATGTCGTTCGACACCCGTAAGACCTCCGTTCTTATTCGGAACACAAATGAAAATATTTTTGTTGAAAGCTGATGGCTGAGAAAGGCTTCAGATAAGCCTCCATTGGCATTCAGTACATTTACACTCACAAGACCCATAAAAGGCACTTAAAACATCGTTACAAAGTCCATCTCACGACAGTGGCTCTACAATAATTTTACGAAGCGACGACAATAGTTTTTGTGCGCAAAAAAAATCAAAATAACGCCTTTATCCAACTTGTTCTTCCGTGTAGGCCTTCACGACGCATGCGCGAGAATATTACGCAGATCCGGCGTTCGGACACATGACCCAGAAGCGATTTGTTTACAAGCAGAGGAAGACGCTCGTATCTAAGCTGTTGGATTCTACATTGATCGTGCTTTAGGTCTCGGCGTAGTGCTCAAAATGGGGCTAAAGTGCGCATTCCATGGATTCCCAAACGCTGGCGCTACGTCATATTCTCGCGCATGCGTCGTGGAGGCACACACGGAAGACAAGAACAAGTTGGATAAAGGCGTTATTTAGATTTTTTTTTTGCGCACAAAAACTATTGCCGTCGCTTCGTAAAATTATTGTAGAGCCACTGTGGTGAGATGGACTTTGTAACGACGTTTTATGTGCCTTTTATGGGTCTTTTACACTTGTGAGTGTAAATGTACTGAATGCCAATGGAGGCCTATCTGAAGCCTTTCTCAGTCAACAGCTTTCAACTAAAATATCTTCATTTGTGTTCCGAAGATGAACGGAGGTCTTACGGGTGTCGAACGACATGAGGGTGAGTAATTAATGACAGAATTTTCATTTTTGGGTGAACTAACCCTTTAATAATAAAAGTAGCCTAATCATAATAATATTTTAATATGCTTCTGTGCATGTCCGCTGCTCCTCTGTGAAGGGCTAAACGGCTTCCACAGGCACGACATCAAAGCAATTAATGTTTAAAATATCCGACTGAACTTCAAACTTCCAGCGATGTCTGTGAAAAAGGGATGTGTGCTTGACAAGCTCACACCTCTGTTTGCCGCTGTGCGCTCAATCCATTATTTTATTTTAAGCAATCAGTAATCTGGGGGGCCGGACATGTATCGTGGCTATATGCCTGCTGTGAAATGCCTGCGAATTACATTGTTTTTTCCTATCTCTTATATTTGTACTTTTTGCACATAAATTAGCCTATTCTTACTGTTGACATTGAAAATTATGTTTTTCTGAGGGTTTAGTCAATTCATTTCTTGATTGCCGTTTTGACAGTTTCCACCTGGGCATTTTAGTCATATTTGCTAATTCTCACACAACGGGCTTCCCCCGAACCCCTGTAGAGGGACAGATGTCCACCCAACTTTACAAATAGCTTTACAAAATCCTGTGGGAAAAACTGATCATGATCATTATGAACTTTACTCCAGTCTAGTACTACATTGTTCCTCAAAGTCAGTAAAGTTGATAAAGCCAAATTAAAATGTCATTGAACAAACTAGATTTGGGCTAAGCCCCGAATCTTTAAAATGTCTGGCTCCGCCCCTGGCAGATACATTATTATACTGTAGTTTTTTCTTTTGTTTGCCAAATAACGTATTTGTCCACTCACCCAGCCCCCAACCCCACTGAAAAAAAAAAGTTCAGGCGCAGGATTTTTTTTTTGCTTTAACCCCCGAACATCAGTTGGATCCTGTAGACTTATACAGAGTTTCAGCATGGAGGTCATGAGAGTCCCAGTTCACTGTATTCATCTGCGGACAGACGTCGTGCCTGGTTTTGTGGTGGTTTGTTGAAGCTCAAAAGAATGACGTTTCACTTGACAAACCTGCACTTAATGTCTCATTTTTGGTGAAAGTTGGACTACTGATGCGGAAATGGCATAAAAATAATACTATCATGATCAGAATCAGAATCAGAAAGAGCTTTATTGCCAAGTGTGCTTGCACACACAAGGAATTTTTCTTGGTGCTGAAGCGTCCAGTGCACATATACAATACAAACACAACAAGAACATAGTAATACAACCCCAAAAAAAAAAAGTGATTTCTAAATTTACTTTGACTTGTATTTCATTGCAGACAATATGAACAAAAATATTTCATGTTTTGTCTGGTCAACTTCATGTCATTTGTAAATATGCATCCTTTCCTGTCATTCAGACCTGCAACACATTTAACAAAAAAGTTGGGACAGTAAAGCATTTACCACTTTGTAATGTTGCCATTCCTTTTCACAACACTTAAAAGACGTTTAGGGACTGAAGACACCAAGTGATGAAGTGTTTCAGTGTATTTTTGTCCCATTCTTCCTGCAAACAAGTCTTAAGGTGGGCAACAGTACGGGGTCTTCGTTGTCGCATTTTGCGCTTCAAAATGCGCCACACATTCTCTATTGGAGACAGGTCGGGACTGCAGGCAGGCCAGTCAAGTACCCGTACCCTCTTCCTCCGCAGCCAGGACTTTGTAATGTGTGCAGAATGTGTTTTTGCATTGTCTTGTTGAAATATGCATGGACGTCCCTTGAAAAGATGTCTTCTTGAAGGCAGCATATTATGCTCCAAAATCTCTATGTACTTTTCAGCATTAATGGTGCATAAAGTTACCTTTGCCAAGGGCACTGACACAACCCCATACCATGACAGACCCTGGCTTTTGGACTTGTTGCTGGTAACAGTCTGGATGATCCTTTTCTTCTTTGGTCCAGAGCACACGGCGTCCATTCCTCCCCAAAAATACCTCAAATACTGATTCATCTGACCACAGTACACGTTTCCACTGTGTGATGGTCCATCCCAGATGCCTCCGAGCCCAGAGAAGTCGACGGCGCTTCTGGACACTGTTAACATAGGGCTTCCTTTTGGCACAGTACAGTTTTAACTGGCATTTGTGGATGTAACTACATATTGGGGTACTTGACAAAGGTTTGCCAAAGTAGTCCTGAGCCCATGTGGTGATATCGCTTATAGATGAATGACGATTCTTGATGCAGTGCCACCTGAGGGATCGGAGATCACGGTTGTTCAGCTTAGGCTTGCGCCCTTGTCCTTTACGCACTGAAATTCCTCCAGATTCCTTGAATCTTTTAATTATGTTATGCACTGTTGAATGTGAAATATCCAAATCTGCACTTTAGGGGGGAGGGTGGGTGGGTGTATTTAACTGTTCAAGAGGGAGATGGCCTGTGGGAAGAAACTGTTCCTGTGCCTAGATGTTCTGGTGGCCAGTGATCGGAGTCGCCGTCCGGATGGTCGCAGTTCAAACAGGCGGTGTCCAGGGTGAGTGGAGTCTGTGATGATTTTCCCTGCCCTCTTCCTCACTCTGGAAGAGTACAGGTCCTGGAGGGTTGGCAGGGGAGCACCAATAATCCTCTCCGCAGTCCGGATTGTGCGTTGTAGTCTCTTGATGTCAGATTTAGTAGCTGAACCAAACCAGACAGTGACGGAAGTGCATAACACAGACTCAATGACAGCCGAGTAGAACTGAATCAGCAGCTTCTGTGGGAGGTTGAACTTCCTCAGCTGACGAAGGAAGTACAGTCTCTGCTGGGCCTTTTTCACAATGGGGTCAATGTGATTGTCCCACTTCAGGTCCTGAGAGATGGTAGTGCCCAGGAACCGGAATGACTCCACTGCTGCCACAGTGCTGTTCATGATGGTGAGTGGGGGGACAGCTGGGCTGTTCCTCCTGGAGTCCACTATCATCTCCACCGTTTTGAGCGTGTTGAGCTCAAGGTTGTTATAACTGCACCAGACAGCCAGCTGTTCAACCTCCAGTCTATAAGCAGACTTGTCACCATTTTGGATGAGGCCGATGACAGTGGTGTCGTCTGCAAATTTCAGGAGCTTCACAGAGGGGTCTTTAGAAGTGCAGTCATTGGTGTACAGGGAGAAGAGCAGTGGGGAGAGAACACACCCCTGGGGGGTGCCAGTGCTGGTAGTGAGAGTCCTGGATGTGAGTTTCCCCAGTCTCACGAGCTGTTGTCGGTCTGTCAGGAAGCTGGTGATCCACTGACAGATTGAGGATGGCATGGAGAGCTGGGTCAGTTTAGCTGAGAGAAGATCAGGCATGATGATATTGAAGGCCGAACTGAAGTCCACAAATACGATCCTTGCATAAGTCCCAGGTCTGTCGAGATGTTGCAGGATATAATGCAGTCCCATGTTGACTGCATCATCCACAGACCTGTTTGCTCTGTAGGCAAATTGAAGAGGATCCAGCAAGGGTCCACTGATGTCGACTTCATGACCACAGAGACGTGAGAGCGACAGGTCTGTAGTCATTAAGTCCAGTGATTTTTTTTAAAAAATTTTTGAGGACAGGAATGATAGTGGAGTGTTTGAAGCAGCAGGGAACTTCACACTGCTCCAATGATCTGTTGAAGATCTGCGCAAAGACTGGGGCCAGTTGGTCAGCGCAGGCTTTCAAACAGGCAGATGAGATGCCGTCTGGGCCTGAAGCTTTCCTAGTCTTCTGTTTTCTTGAAGACCTGGCTCACATCCTCCACACAGACCTGAAGCTTGGGTTGGATGGCAGGAGGGGGGAGGATAGGGGGTGAAGGAGGAGATGGTGAACGTGTGAATTGCAGATCAGAGCGGGTGTGTGGTGTGAGACTGGGCTTTTCAAATCTGCAGTAAAAAGCATTCAGCTCATCGGCCAGTTGTTGATTCTCAGCAGATCGGGGGGATGGGGACTTGTAATTGGTGATATTCTTTAAGCCTGTCCAGACTGAGGCAGGGTCGTTGGAAGAAAACTGGTTTCTCAGCTTTTCAGAGTAGCTTCTTTTAGCAACTCTGACCTCCTTTGTCAGTCTGTTTCTGGCCTGGTTATACAAGATTTTATCCCCACTTCTGTAAGCATCCTCTTTGGCATGACGAAACTGTTTGAGTTTCCCAGTAAACCATGGTTTATCATTAGTAAATGATAAGAATGTACTGGTAGGAATGCATGTATCATAATGACCAAGATGGCGGCGCGAGTAGATCGCGAGGCTCAGCGTCTCTCCAGATTCTGCAATTTTGCGGTATTTTTCCTGTTCTTCTCGGGTCTGTTCGCACAGAACAGTTGTGCCTTTACATCGTACACCCGCGCTGAGCTTTTGGATATTGGTTTGCGAATTTCCGACAGTTTTATGGACAATCTACAACTCCTTCCTGAGATCGCTAAGACACCGGTGACTCTGCACTCTACCCGGCCGGGCGGAAGTGCACGCAGACGGCGGCGTGATCGTAAACAAAGGCGAGGGAGACGTGGAGGAACGCGTGCTAAGCTAACGCTTACTCCTCATCGGCTCTCTTTACCCAGCATTTTCCTTGCCAATGTACGGTCGCTAGTGAACAAAATGGAGGAGATTCGACTCAGCATCACACACAGTAAGAAACTTTTGAACTGTAACGTCCTAATATTCACGGAAACCTGGTTAAACAGCGGAATACCGGACACCGCTATCGAGCTAGCGGGACGCCACACACTCCGGGCGGATAGAACATTAGATGGCTCCGGGAAGAGCAGAGGGGGTGGATTGTGCATTTATATTAACAAAGCTTGGTGCACAAACTCTGCTATTGTTGGGAGTCATTGTTCAGCTAACCTGGAGTTTCTCATGGTTAAATGTAGACCGTTTTATCTACCGCGGGAGTTCACCTCCACTATTATCACAGCAGCTTATATTCCACCCGATGCTGATGCCAAGCTTGCTATGAAAGAACTTCACGCAGCCATCAGTAAACAACAGACTGATCACCCGGAAGCTGCGTTTATTGTTGCAGGTGACTTTAATCACTCAAACTTAAAGTCAGTGCTACCCAAGTTTCACCAGCATGTTTCCTGCCACACCAGAGGAAACAAAACCTTAGACCATGTCTACACAAACATGGCCGGAGCTTACGTTGCGACACCCCTCCCCCACCTGGGACAGTCAGACCACCTCTCTTTGTTTCTCAGACCCAAATATTCACCCCTCATCAACCGCGTGAAGCCATCAATGAAAACCATCAAGGTGTGGCCTGCGGGGGCAGACTCCACACTCCAGGAAAGGTTTCTAAACACAGACTGGAGTATGTTTGCTTCTCAAGCCACCAGTGGCGCTCACACGGACATTGACTCCTACACCTCCTCAGTATTGGATCATATCAATACCACCATCGACAGTGTTACAACCCAGAAACAGATCACCACATACCCAAATCAGAAGCCTTGGATGAACAGGGAAGTACGACTCCTGCTGAAGTCACGCAATACTGCCTTCAGATCAGGAGATGCACAAGCCTACAGCGCATCCAGGGCAAACCTGAAGAGGGGCATCAAAAAGGCCAAGCACTGCTACAAGCTTAAGATTGAGGGTCACTTTTCCAACTCTGACCCTCGACGCATGTGGCAGGGCATCCAGGCCATCAGTGACTACAAACCCCCCCACTCCACCCCCGCAGCCACTGATGTCAACTTCCTGAATGAGCTAAATTACTTTTATGCTCGTTTTGAAAGAGACAACAGAGAAACTGCCACCAAGCTCAAACCCTCAGCTGACCACCCACCAATCACACTCTCCACCACAGATGTCTGCAAGGCACTGAGCCGGATCAGCGCGCACAAGGCTGCTGGACCAGACAACATCCCTGGACGTGTGCTCAGGGCATGTGCGGAGCAGCTCGCTGGGGTTTTTACAGACATTTTCAACCTGTCTCTCGCCCAAGCAGCTGTACCATCATGCTTTAAACGCACTTCCATTGTGCCAGTGCCGAAACACTCCAGCCCGAGGTGCCCTAATGACTACCGCCCTGTAGCACTCACACCCATCATTATGAAGTGCTTTGAGCGGCTGGTCCTGGAACACCTAAAAGACTCTATACCATCCACATTGGACTCACACCAGTTTGCCTACCGCAGCAATAGGAGCACAGAGGATGCCGTTTCCATGGCACTGCACTCTGTGCTCACCCATCTGGACAGTAAAAACACTTATGCACGCATGCTGTTTGTTGACTTCAGCTCAGCATTCAACACTGTCATCCCATCCAAGTTAATTGCCAAACTTGGAGACCTGGGCATCAACACTTCAATGTGTAACTGGATTTTGGACTTCCTAACTGACAGACCCCAGAATGTTCGATCAGGATCCACCTGCTCCACATCCATCACACTCAACACTGGTGTACCACAGGGCTGTGTGCTAAGTCCGTTTCTCTACTCCCTCTTCACCTCCGACTGCAAGCCTGTGTATGGAACTAATTCCATCGTCAAGTTTGCGGACGACACTACGGTGATTGGTCTCATCAGCAACAACGATGAGACTGCCTACAGGGAAGAGATCCAGCACCTGGCCACATGGTGCGCTGATAATAACCTGCTCCTCAACACCACCAAAACGAAGGAGCTCATCGTGGACTTCAGGAAGGAGTCAAGAGGCACACACGACACCATCCACATCAATGGAATGGCTGTTGAGCGTGTCTCCAGTTTCAAGTTCCTGGGGATCCACATCTCGGCGGACATGTCGTGGACGACCAACACCTCCAGCCTGGTCAAGAAGGCTCACCAGCGCCTCTTCTTCCTGAGGACACTGAGGAAGAATCAGCTCTCCTCTGCTATCCTGGTGAACTTCTACCGCTGCGCAATAGAGAGCATCCTGACCAACTGTGTGGCAGTGTGGTATGGGAGCTGCTCTGTTGCGGAGCGCAAGGCACTGCAGCGGGTGGTGAAAACTGCCCAGCGCATCACAGGGACTCCACTGCCTGCCATCGAGCACATCCAGAGGAAACGCTGCCTGCATCGAGCTCGCAGCATCCTCAAGGACTCCTCTCACCCAGCCCACAGACTGTTTTCTCTCCTGCCCTCCGGCAGGCGTTTCAGGATCCTCCGGACCAGGACCAGCAGACTAAAGAACAGTTTTTTCCCCAGAGCTGTCTCTTTATTGAACTCAAACCCCCGTTGATCCACTTCCCTCATAAACTGATAACTCTCCTACCTCACATCTGCCTTCACTTTGTTATTTGCACTACTGACTGTTTATTACAGTAACAACTGTTTACTTATGCATTCTGCACCACCATACCGTAACTGGATTATGCTCATTTGCACTGCCGACTGTATTTACAGTAACAATGTTTACATTTGCATTTTGCACCGTACTTCTAACTGGAATATGCAACCACTTTCCACTGCACTTTTACACTTTCTTTCGGATAGCTCTGTCCATAATTTATTGTACTAACTTAATCCACTGCTATATTCCTCATATTAGCCTAACATATTATTGTATACCTCTAACTGTAAAATTCTGTTCAAGTAATAACCGTCTGTATATTTATTCATAGTACATAGTCACCTGTAAATTCTGTTTATAGTAATAGCCATCTGTATATTTATTCATAGTACATATTCACCTGTAAATTCTGTTTATAGTAATAGCCATCTGTATATTTATTCACTGTATATATTCATCTGTAAATTCAGTTCTACTTATAGTAATAACCATCTCTCTACTTATACATATTTATATATATTCAGAACATTTTTATGTCCTGCACTTACGCAACCATTGTATATATCCTGCACTTGCTGCTATTGCACTTCTGGTTAGACCTAAACTGCATTTCGTTGCCTTGTACTTGTACTTGTGTAATGACAATAAAGTTGAATCTAATCTAATCTAATCTAATGTATCCTCACAGAAACTGATGTATGATGTAACAGACTCTGTGAGCTCGTCCAGATCGGTGGTAGCAGCTTCAAAAACAGTCCAATCAGTGCAATCGAAGCAGGCATGTAAGTCCAGCTTTGCCTCATTAGTCCATCTTTTTACAGTCTTTATTACAGGTTTAGCTGATTTCAGTTTCAGTCTGTAGGTCGGTATAAGATGAACCACACAGTGATCAGAGAGCCCCAAAGCTGCCCGTGGGACGGAGTGATATGCATTCTTTATTGTTGTGTAACAGTGGTCCAGTATATTACTGTCTCTGGTGGGACATGTAATGTGCTGTCTTTATTTTGGCAGTTCACGGGAGAGATTTGCTTTATTAAAATCCCCAAGAATGATTAAAAGAGAGTCTGGGTACCTTTGTTCAGTCTCAGCTATTTGCTCAGCCAGCTGTTGTAGCGTCGTGCTCACACACGCGTCTGAAGCGATGTACACATTCACGAGAATGAACGAGGAAAACTCCTGCGGCGAGTAGAAGGGTTTAGAGTTTATGAAGTGCGCCTCTAGATTAGGAGAGCACATCTTCTTCGGCGTTGTTACATCTGAACACCAACTTTCGTTAATATAGAAACATGATGAGTGGAATGTTGTTTATCAGGTTGTGCTTCCTTACATTTTTCATTGATCATTTGCTGTCTGGAAACTTAGGGGTTGAAGAGAACATACAACCATGTTTTACAGCATTTGTTTGGTACGGTATGAAGTGTGATGTGGTACAGTATTGCAACACTTGTCATGTTTGCCAGTATGCTGGGAAACCAAACCAGGTGATTCCACCAGCCCTTTTAATCCCAGTTCAGTCATAGACCCTTTTGAGTATGTGATAGTGGATTGCGTTTACTTTAGTAAAATTAACTTTTATTTTTATACATCAAAACAATTCACAAACAATTAACTAACCATCATTGGCTCAAGTAAAGGAGGAAAAAAGTACATAAGTAATAAGATAATAAAGAAAACACATTATGTGAAAATCAAATAATACACCAGCAGATAAGTACAAGTTCCATATTGATCAATTCGTTTTAATGCATCCAGATATATATACTGTCCACCTTTGTAAGAAGATGTCCACTTTCAGTTGGGAGTCGGCAGTCAAATATTCCATTTCTATTCAAGTTTTTCTATCCACTGGGCCATTGTTGGAGAATGTGGCTTCATCCAATTAATATAGTTTTTCAATTAGAGTACTTGCAAAATATCTCTTGGTTTTACTACACCAATCCTGAGGTAACCCTTCAAACAAGAAAAATGGGAGAAGAAGGCACGTCTATGCAGAATTTTCATGATCTCAGCCTTTTACCCCTTTGCAAAAATGTGGATATTTTCAGACAATCCCAGAATATATGTGTGTGGTCTCCTACCTTCCCACACTCTCCAGCATTTCTCTGCTTCTACCACAACCTACGAGAAACATCAAAGAATCAGGTTCACCTTAAAAGGGGCACAATGACTAAGAAACGCATCTAAAGGTTGCGAACTGTACGTGCATTGACTTCGGTTGCTGAACAAGTCCAGATGCAATATCCAGTCCAGAGTCCAGAGTTTCTTGATGTTTTCATTAGGAGTGCGCTGAAGCGTTAATTGTGTTTTTCATGTTGATTCCCACAAAATTAACTTAAAGATAGTTGCAAGAAGGAAGAAATGTGGGCTCTCAAAAGAGATTGAGCCATGATGTGCCTAATCAGTAGGGGTGTAACGATTCATCTACTACATCGATGTATCGATTTATTTTCCTATGATCTAACTACATCGATCTGTGCTCGGCAAGTTGGCCTTCCGGACGACATATATCGATCTAACATCGTTTTAAAAGGTAATCAATCGATTGTATCGATCATAGGAAATAACGCATTGGATTTAAGCACGTCAGACTTTATATGGATGTTTTTTCTTAGCACTTTTAATGATAAAGGTGTTAAACGTTACTCGATTCAGTCTGCCTATCTGTGACATCATCGCAACGCACCAGCAGCAGCGCTCATTGAAATGAATGGGATCGTGTCGCTTTGTCGCTGCGTGTTGCTGGCGGTGTGAACGGGGCTTGAGAAAACAAAACGTAGCATGGCGCATGGCAGAGGAGAAGCCAACGAGCGAGAAATGATCAAGCCACCAGGAGAAAGCGCTACCTGTACTTTCAACCCTTGCTTGTTACCTGTGCATTCCTGACACCAGTGTGCCAGCAGAGCGAGTTTTTAGTACTGTTGGCGACATAGTGAACGCACAGAGAAGTGTTCTGCGGTCAGATCATGGTGATATTTTTGAAAAAGAAATCTGTAGAGTCATTGAAGAGTAGTTGGTTACATTTTATCTTTTGTTAAATATTGTTTGTTTATTAAAGTGAGAGTAGTAGCAGGTTCAGCCAGTTTATTCAATCTGAAGAAATGTTGGTTGCACTTTATTTTTGATATTAATATTGTATTTGTATTATTTTAATTTTGAAAAACAACAGCAAAAGTAGCAGGTAAACTTACTATTAATTAAACCTGAAGAGAAGTTAGTTGCACTTTATTTTTTATATTAATATTGTAATATTTTTATGTTGGAAAACAAAAGCAGAAGTAGCAGGTTAACCTACTGTTGAAATGTTGGTTGCACTTACTGTGCTTTTATTGAATATGTATTGAATATTGAAAATGAGAGCAGAAAAGGTTATCTTCCTGTTAATTCAACCTAAACTGTTGGTTGCACTTTATTCAAATAAAATTTTAATGCATTTGCCATTAATTGTTGTTTACTTGATTGTTTATATCCATAATTAATTGATATACCGGATTCCCTTACAAGAAACAACAGGAATCTTGGAAATTTCACCTGCACTGACCAGTATCCAGATATTTATTTCAGTCACACAATCTTTGGCTAAAAAGTTACTGAATCGATTTCAAGTCACTGAATCGTTTTGGATCGTATCGTTCTAAATTAACCAATATCGTCCTTGAATCGTATCGACAACCTCAAATCGTGATACGAATCGTATCGTTGTTAAAACGAATCGTTACACCCCTACTAATCAGGGAACTCTTAAAGGCCCTATCAGTTCACACCCATTTGGTGAGGTGATCAATCAAAGATGACCAGCAGAAAATCTTTTTCTGTCTTATCCCTATCTGCGTGTTTATGGTGGCATGGAGAATTTTTGCAGTTTTTACACAAAGGTATGGCAGAAATATGATGCTTTTTAATCAAAACATACTATACACCATAAATTCTGAAATTAATTTTGATACCAAGCAAGATGTGTCATTGATTTAATGTATTCAAATCCCCATCATCTTTGGATATCAGTATTTGAAGTTGCACTAACATAACTAAAGAATCATAACTAGGCTAATATAAAAGGACATGCTTAAAATGCAGGAGAAATAGTGTATACAGTTGGGAGAGATTGATTGTGAGTAAAAATGGTGTCAATGTCCTTGTGTATTGAAAGTTTGTCTCTAGTCTTTGACCAAATGGCTGGCGTCTGGTCTCCTATGCTATCTTTGAAGGTGATAACGGCATTTGAAGAGACGTGGTTTGCGACTCTTTGGGCTGGGCCAGTGATCAAGTTTGACCAGTGGGAAAGGGGGAAGGTTTTTATGGTGCCTAGAGCATTTTGATCATGCCATCCGTTACAGTGTCATAAAAGCTAGTGTTGACAATGGTTCAGAGCACTGTTCCATGTTAACCCATTCTGTTTCAGCATCATTTTTAACCATGGTTTTTATTGACGATTATGTGCACAGATACCGGGAAGCAATTCTTCTCCGAAAAAAAATCACATCCCGAGCAGTTGTTAAAGCTTTAACAAAGTTCTTTACCATTTTTGGTCTACTGAGACTGATCACGTCCAGACTGATCAGGGGGCTTATTTTCTATTTCAATTGTGTGCTCAAGTCTTTAAATCGCTCAATATTACACATCGTATGTCCAGTGCTTATCACCCAGAAAGTCAGGGGTCAGTTGAAAGGTTCCATCAGACCTTAAAAGCAATGATTAGGATATACTGCCTCGAGACATGGTCTGAGTGGGATGAAGGAGCTCCTTTGCTTTTATTCTCAATCCGTGAAACGGTGCAGGAGTCTCTGAAGTTCAGCCCATCAGAGCAGGTCTTTAGCCATACTGTAAGAGGACCACTGAAAGAGAGAATGTTAGGCATTGTGAGATTACAAATTTATAAATTGTTATATAAATAGGTTCCTATATGTAATAGAATATATCTGAAAACATTATCTATATTGTGTTTTACATTTTGAGGTAAACTTGAGGACATTCTAAGGAGATTAAGTCAGGCAGTTTAAGTGTTTGAGACATTAAGTATTTTGTCTTTATGCACTTCCTGACCATTTAGCATAACAAGCTCAGAGCACAATATCGTTTGGCTGATTGGATTAGCATCTATGCATTTGAATGACACTGTTATGCTGATTGAATCAGGACTGATGACAGGAATGTTTGGGGTGTGTCCCTTTTTCCTATTCAACATTTGCACTGTATTGTTCAGTGTCTCCTCCCCTGCTGTGTAATCCCTCCCTGTTACGGCTCAGTTTTGTTTTGGGTTTGTTGTGTTGCGTTCTCTTTCTCCTATAGGTTGCCAGATAAGGATCCACACCTGTACTGAATTTGGAAAGCAGTATTTAAGACGGCTGTCCTTTGTGGGAGGGGGTGCTGACCCCTATCCTGCATTCTTGCTCAGGAATTGGACCTTCATATTGTTTTTCTCTTTATTGTTCGCTTCTTTTTTTGTTGAACATCTATTTTCTTTATTATGTAACCCCTAGACGTAAATAAATCTTTGGTCTAATTCATTTTTGGACTCTGAACCCTTTATTTTTGTTACTTCCTTGAGCCGGAATGTAACACTCCCCCTGAAATGTAATTAAGTTACAGTGTTTTGTACTGTTAGTTAGACTTGACGACCTCACCCGAAAGACAGCACAAGTTCTCAATAAAAAATCCTGCTGAAAGAACCTATCCAAGTCTCCTGGTCTCTGCTTCAAGGAACAAAAGAAGTTCACAACAGCATTGAGGACTAACAAAAAAAACGTGTTAGATTACGTCAGTAATTTCATGATCGGCTTCAGAAAACGTGTGTGCTCTATATCAATGTCCCTCCATAAACTTCTGGGCCCTCCGCACTCTGTCCACTTTTCCCTCCTGGTGCGATGCCCATGTGAATAGGATCTAGTTGTATGTTGGTTTTGATACTTGTCATGTCTAAATGTTTTGTTGTCTGTTGCTTAGTGCCATTAAACTAGTGTTAATTTGCATTTGTCTCTTTTTGCCTTAGAACTGATGGTGCTGAAAGAGGAGAGTGAAGTACTGAATGAAGAGAAAGATCAATATAAGAATCATGATTTGATAACTGGAGAAAAACCTTTTAGTTGCTCACAGCCTGAAAAGACTTTGTCACGAAAAAAGGCTAAAAATAACGGAACAAGAGGTAATTTCACCTGCCAACAGTGTGGAAACAGATTTACTCATAAAAGAAACCTTGACAGACACATGATAATTCACAATGGAGAGAAGGCTTGTACCTGCAAACACTGTGGAAAGAGTTTCGCTCCAGGAGTAAGCCTTAAAGTTCACATGAGAGTTCACACTGGAGAGAAGTCTTGGACCTGCCAACAGTGTGGAAAGAGTTTCCAACAAAAAATAAACCTTAACAGTCACATGAGAGTTCACACTGGAGAGAAACCTTATGTGTGCCCTCACTGTGGAAAGAGTAGCAGAAATAAAGGAGATCTTAAAGTCCACATGAGAATTCACACTGGAGAGAAACCCTACACCTGCCTACAGTGTGGAAAGGGTTGCATAAATAAAGGAAACCTTAAAGTCCACATGAGAGTTCACACTGGAGAGAAGCCTTACACCTGCCAACAGTGTGGAAAGCATTTCAGCCGAAAAGCAAACCTTAATGTTCACATGAGACTTCATACTGGAAAGAAGCCTTTCACCTGCCAACAGTGTGGAAAGAGTTTTGCTGAAAAAGGAATCCTTAACCGGCACATGGGAACCCACACTGGAGAGAAACCTTACGTGTGCCCTCACTGTGCAAAGAGTTTCAGACATAAAGCAAACCTTAATGTTCACATGAGACTTCATACTGGAAAGAAGCCTTTCACCTGCCAACACTGTGGAAAGAGTTTTGCTGGAAAAGCAATCCTTGACCAGCACATGAGAACTCACACTGGAGAGAAACCTTACGTGTGCCCTCACTGTGGAAAGAGTTTCAGACATAAAGGAAACCTTAAAGGCCACATGCTAATTCACACTGGAGAGAAGCCTTTCACCTGCCAACACTGTGGAAAGAGTTTTGCTGAAAAAGGACGCCTTAACAAGCACATGAGAATTCACACTGAAGAGAAGCCTTACACCTGCCAACAGTGTGGAAAGAGTTTCAGACATAAAGGAAACCTTAAAGTCCACATGCTAATTCACACCGGAGAGAAACCTTACACCTGCCAACATTGTGGAAGAAGTTTCAACCTCAAAGGAACCCTTAAAGTCCACATGCTAATTCACACCGGAGAGAAACCTTACACCTGCCAACATTGTGGAAAGAGTTTCAACCTAAAAGGAAACCTTAAAAGCCACATGCGAATTCACACTGGAGAGAAGCCGTTCACCTGCCAACAGTGTGGAAAGTGTTTTGATCAACATGAAAACTTTCAAGTCCACATGAGAGTTCACTCTGGAGAGAAATCCTACACCTGCCCTCAGTGTGGAAGAAGTTTCAACCTAAAAGAAACCCTTAATAAACACATGCAAATTCACACTGGAGAGAAGCCGTTCACCTGCCAACAGTGTGGAAAAAGTTTCACCCGAAAAGAAAGCCTTAACAGGCACATGAGAGTTCACACTGGAGAGAAGCCGTTCACATGTGGACACTGTGGGAAAAATTTTAGTTATAAAAAAGCCCTGGAGTACCACATGAGTATTCATGAATGAGAGAACTGGTTTTGTCATCATTGTGGAATTAATTTCACAGACAGGAAATGCCTCATGTTTGGGAGACCGTATAATGTGCCGATTATTGTTATGGTACTAAATTACCTTATGCTGCATTCACACCAAACGCAAATAGAGCGTCTGGAGCGAGTGATTTCAATGTTAAGTCAATGTAAAGACACGTCGACGTGTGTCTGGAGGTCCTGTGGCGCGATACACGTGAATCAACCGTCTTGCGCGATATGCACGATTGATTTTATTTTATGGTTTTTGTTCATTCGTGCGTTTGAAGCAAATTCGCGTTGAAAAATCGGAACTTTGACGTCTATTCGCGCCGCGCTAACCAATCAGGAGCTGCTTCTGTCACGTGGTAAAGTGATATGATGAGAAACCCTGCATAATTTAAAGATATGTTATTGTGTCACAAAATTTAGTTTTAAGACTTTTTAAGATGAGAATGTAGTTGTCTAAAGCTCAAATCTGTGGTTATTAGAGAGTGCCTATTAAAAATAATTAATATTGCGTTTTTGGAGTTGTGAGATCCAGGCGATCAGCGGGCGCTCAGCGCTCATTTACCCCGGCGAGAGCAGCCTTTCCTCGGCCAGTCCTTCTGACGTCTGCCGCTGGCTCTGATGTCTCTGTAGTGGTTAAACATGAGATATAATTATCTAACGGGCGATCTTTGGTCTCATGAATCTAATCTATTCACATGTAGTGAAGATAATGTAGGTAGTGCTCTGCCTGAACCACATTTGTGTGGCTATTAATGTTTAATATATATTTTTAATGAAAATGAAAAGAGTGGTGACATATTTATGAGATTTCTCATGGAGCGACTTGAGCGTACGTCTATTTCGCTTCAAACGCTCGATTTATATGTGCATCCAATTCGTTGTGGACGCGCGAATGGATTAAAAATTTTCAAGCGTCCAACTAGACGCGAATTTGACGCTCTATTCACGTTTGGTGTGAACGCAGCATAAGGGTATATAGTCGTGTTAATAGTGTCCTATGTGAACATGTTCTGCATTTATTTTCCCCAGGTTTTTTTTTCTTCGTTTTTTCTTTTTCTTTTTTGAAAATCGTATTTCAATGTGTGGCAACTATAGTTGGAGGTAGACAAATATGTTATATGCACCCCTTCAATGTCAAATTTGAATAGGAGGAGAACACCTACTGACTGAAGTAGGTGAATGTAATTTCAACAATATAATGGAATCATTCCATAAAGTGCTTTAAGGACAAAGCTTTTTTCTCTGTAAATGTTTTATGAACTTTTTATAGATCTAATGAAATTTAACAAAATGTTATTTCAATGAGAACCTCATGAAAGGTAGATATCATATCAGTGTGTAACATAAATTAGGTGTTAACTCTAGAACATTTTTTATTGTTTTTAAAGGGGTAGTTCAACCAAAACATGTGAACGTTTACTCACCCTAATGTCATTCCAAACCTCAATGAATTTCTGTCTGTGTAACATAAAAGAAAATCATTTGAGTCTTTTTTTGTCCATACAATAGGCTATTCAATGGTATAGCCTATAGGCTATTCAATGGTTTGGTTGCCAACATTCTTCAAAATATCTTCTTTTATGTTTCACGGAAGAGAGAAAGTCATACAGGTTTGGAACGACATGAGAGTGAGTTAATGACAGCAGATTTTAAAAGCAGTAAATTCACTTAAATGTATCCTAGCTCAAAATCAGTGGTTTACTGTCAAGTGCATTTCTGTGTGACAAAAGTGCAATATTACGTTTGTTATCTGCATTTGCAGTAAATTCGATAATATCCATCATTAGTTGTCCCTGTCCTAGATTTATTTATTTACTCCAATTTAAGGCCCTAACCCCAGTTAAAACATTCAAGAGGAACTCATGGGCCGGATGGGCTGGATTTGCCAGGGCCGAATTTTAGCCCCAGTCCAGCCCTGCCAGAAGGCCTATTGAAGTGTTCAGGAGATATGCAGCAGTTATAGCTACATTTTGGTTTTGAGTTTACTTAATTAATAGTGCGAATTAATTGATGTCAAACAAAACGGTGCGTGTTATTTTCTCTAATAAGTAAACTTCCAAAGCACATCATGTGCGTTCTCTCCGCGCTGTCCTGTGTCCCGCAGCTTTCACGCAGATTGTGAGAGTTGGCCATCCAAACAAAACGGGCCAAATATGTAGCCAAAAACAATTATTCAGGCCAAAATTAATGTGATGGCGGCAATGAACACAATGTTTTTTGTATGTGTGTCTGTGTGCACAAAAAAAACAACAAAAAAAAACAACGTATTGTATTCATTGCCTCCATCCTATGATTTTTATAATCGACCGTCGCTATTTACCAGAAAATAAGTCGCACCTGAGTGTCATGTTGAGAGACGCGCGGGTAAATTTACAGGTAAATAAAATACAACAACACTGGGTTATGTGCGTACTTGCCCAACAGATCAATTGCAACCATTGTACAAAAGACCAAGCAGAATATTTTTTTTTATGTTTTTATTGAACATTATTACTGAAGTTTTATTTTGATAATATAGCCTATGCGTGAGTCGCCGGCGCCAAAGTGATTTTTTTTTCCTCAGCAGAGGAAATACATTTATCATCATACTGATGAGTAGGACATCATAATCATCATCATAAAATTTATACTTTTATTTGTGCACATTGTGCACAAAATGACTACAATATGTCATGCCTTTGAAAAATAAAAAAAACACTTCTGGCGCACACCATAACATTAACCAAAATACAACGAATACTTGACGAACCTACTTTTAAAAGTTTAGATTATTTTACGTTAAATGAATAAGTCACTGCATGTTTCATGATAATCTATATTTTAATTGTTATTGCATACTCTGAATTGTACCACAATGTCTTATTTCTGTTTTGTACTTTGTAATTGAACTAAAAAAAAAAAAAAATCTGAACGAAAAACGAAAAATAAAGCTGAATTCTTGTTTTTCGTTTTGTTTTAAAAAAACAAAAAAACGAAAAAGGAGTCTTTTTTTGTTTTTTAATACTGTTTCAAAGGAAAATCAAATGAACGAAAAAGTACACTGTACACTTTTCCCCAATCAATTTTTTTATTTTATTTAAACCTCCTCATATTTTTAATCTTTTAAATGAATCCATAATTGAGATTTAAATCTGAGTTTAAAGTATGGAGCAACATGATTAAAGTTAATCCATCTTAAATATAAATTAAATCCATGTTCAAAATGATGGTTTAAATGTAAACCTGCTTATTTTTAAACAAGGTTTAAAGTTTGGTGCAATACGATTATTAGATAAACCTTGATTTAATCTAGATTTAAGAGTAATTGTTGGTAACCCACCCTATAAGTCTTTAAAAAAATCATTTAAATGGATAATATGTGTACCTCCTGTGTACCTAATTACTGTTTGTCTGATGAGTGTCCAATCTCTAACTGATTTCCCCACACAAATGTTAATGCTTTGATGTTAAAGCTAGAATGTCACTAATGTGTTTATTCACATGATTTTTATTTTTATCTAGGCTACATTTTCCATACCAACAAAGAAACAAAAAAAAGGACAAAATAAATAATCTGATCTATAGCATGTTAAATGGTGGTAGCCTAGTCTATGAATGGGACACCCCTCTAAGCTCACAGAAATGGTTAGACCCAAGTCTTCAGCAGCCAATGACACTGACCCATTCAAACTGAATTTTAACGCGAAATGTGAAATATGCGCTGATTCGTCACACGTATTTAACAGGTATTTCACGCGTATTTTACCGGTGAAATACGCGTTAAATACACGTAAAATACGTGTTAAATACGTGTTAAAATTCACTGTTTTTGGCCCTCTTGCTTTAATAATGCTGAAGACATGCTCCAAATTGCTTGCAAAGACATTTGAAGTACCTTCAACTCGGGCTTCTATTGTATTTTAGGTAACACTAAAATGTGCTAAAAGTGCCAAAAAAAACTTAAAAAACTTAGTGTCATTTAAATACACTTCATGCAGGCTAGGAGTTCTGTTTAATAGTACCGTGAGAGCACTGAAAAAATATTGGTATTTCTTCATAATCTACTTACAGTGAATAATACACCAGGATTGAATATTTGCTTTACACTGACATTTAATTTCATACAAACCAATTTACATACGAACAAATCCCAAATCCCAGCTCTCCCCCCACTCACCATCATGAACAGCACTGTGGCAGCAGTGGAGTCATTCCGCTTCCTGGGCACTGCCATCTCTCAGGACCTGAAGTGGGACAATCACATTGACCCCATTGTGAAAAAGGCCCAGCAGAGACTGTACTTCCTTCGTCAGCTGAGGAAGTTCAACCTCCCACAGAAGCTGCTGATTCAGTTCTACTCGGCTGTCATTGAGTCTGTGTTATGCACTTCCATCACTGTCTGGTTTGGTTCAGCTACCAAATCTGACATCAAGAGACTACAACGCACAATCCGGACTGCGGAGAGGATTATTGGTGCTCCCCTGCCAACCCTCCAGGACCTGGCACAGGAACAGTTTCTAGGCACAGGCCATTTCCCTCTTGAACAGTTAACCCCCCCCCCCCCCCCCCCCCCCTGTAAATATTACTGTAAATATGTTCATAATCTGTAAATGTTTAGTCTGACTAAACGTAACTGTGACCTTATATTTTTTATATTATTTTTCATATTTTTATTCTTAGAATTTGTATTACTATGTTCTTGTTGTGTTTGTATTGTATATGTGCACTGGAAGCTTCAGCACCAAGAAAAATTCCTTGTGTGTGCAAGCACACTTGGCAATAAAGCTCTTTCTGATTCTGATTCTGCATTTCACCCATCCAAGTGTGCACACAGAGAAGTCAGTATTGAACACACACACACACCATGAACACACATCTGGAGCTGTGGGCAGACATTTTTGCTGCGGCGGGGAGCAATAGAGGAGCACCCCCATTTACAACAAAAAATATAACAATATATTAAATCCAGTGTCTTGCAGTTATAAACAATTATTTATTACATTATCCAGAAGAACATACCTACATCAATAAATTATCATAAATTAATAATGAAAGTATCATAAATTAATAATGGTCACATTTAGTCAAATCTTTCTATATGATGTAATGTTTTAACAATGTTACAATTATGTTTATGTTCACACTGTAAGTGCACTTGACTACATCTGGAGGTTTTCAGTCTAGATGTAGTCATGTTCACCCAGACACGCAGGAAGTTCTTCAGGAGCAGAAAGCTCAGCAGCAAGACGTCCACGGAGACGGTTCCCAGACAGGTCCCTCTCATCTGCTGCTGCATTAACCGTGTCATCCTCGCTGTCATCCTGTCCCTGGCTTTCCTCCTCCTCCTCCTCCTCCATGAGATCATCTGCTGCCACACAGATGTTGTGGAGGATGCAGCGGGCACCAATCACCTTCGGGGCGAATAGAGCCCTTACCTTCAGAGCCCTCAGGAAAATGGCACGCCAGCGCGTCTTTAACATGCCAAAGGTGCGCTCGATAATGTTCCTCGCCCTAGCATGATGCCTGTTGTACCGGGGCTTGGTGAATTTCAAAGTCATGAAAGTAATAATTTACTGTGTCTTCTCTGCGTGTTCTTCTTACCTGTGACAGGCTGGCGGTATGGTGTCATGATTCCACCATCTCCCAACAGAAAGTATCCAGCTAGTGCATACAGAGCCTGTTGGTACATTGGTGATCTGCGCAGGACAAGGGCATCATGTACAGAGCCTGGATTGCCAATGTACACATCTATAAATGTGCCCTTGGCATCACAGGTACCCTGCAGTATGATGGAAAGAAAGAGTTTCCTGTTAATGTAGCATATTTTTTGTGGCTCAGCAGGAGGAAAAATCCTGATGTGGCACCCATCGATGGCACCAGCTGCACGGCAGAATGCCTCATGACCAGCAAGGCGAGCAAAGCCAACCACCACCTCCTCCATCTCCTCTGGTTTTGGGAAATTAATAACTTTATGGAGGATGGTCATCATTTCCTCCACAACGTTGTGGACGGTCCTGCAAACTGTTGCAAGTGGCATGCTGAAGGTGTCTGAAGTGACCCTGTAGGATGCTCCACAGGCAAGCCAGTAAACCGTAACCAGCACTTCAATTTCATGGCTCCCTCCATGGGCTTTTTTACGGGGCAGCACCTGGACCAGCATGCTGATGCTGTTCCTGGAGAGCCTGAAGGCTGGTTTCAAATCCGCTCCAGAAAAAAACTTGACCAGGATAGGTACCTGGTCATTGATCCGAGAGTACTTTTGAATGGGACTTTGTTCCTGTTAATACAAAAACTTTTTTTAAGAATGTATTTTACAACATTGTTGCTGTATTATGTATTTATTATATATTTGTTTATTAAATGGTTTTTACTGTCAAAAGTATTCAACTGCATTCCCAGATAGCAGACCAACACTGAATCATCGTTGAATCAATGTTAATGCATCAACTAAAATATCTTTGAATCAATGTTGAAATTTAACATTGATGTTTCGTCAGGTTTGCACCCTGAAATAATGTTATTTCAATTATGAAAAATAGATGAAGACGGGCTTAAAATCAATATTTTCTTCAACTACAATTAAATCACTTATTTAACACTGAATCAACATTGAATCAATGTTAATGCATTAATCAAATTATCATTGAAACAATGTTGATATTTAACATTGATTTTTCATCAGGTTTGCACCTTCAAATAATGTTACTTCAACGATGAAAAATAGATCAAGATGGCCATAAAATCTATATTTTTTCAACTTTAATTAAACCACTTATTTAACACTGAATCAACATAGAAACACTATAAAATCAATCTTGCACTTGCTTTATGTACAGCAGGATTCTATGCCAGTTCATTTTCATGTATGGCTGCAATTGATATGATTTTGTATCAAAAAGTCACTCAAAGTAAACAACATCCTTCAGTTCACATGCAAATTTATTTATTTATACCACCACAGTTTCAACAGGAAATCTCACATTGACTTAAAACAATTACATCAGAATTTATAACACAAATGAAAAACATGACAACCTGCATCTGCAAAATGGAAGTAAATACAAATGGAAACTCGTCAATAAAGACAGAAATGGGACAGTACTACTGAAAGAAAAAAGGTAGAAGAAAGAATGAAATACTCTAAACTCAGGGGTTTCCACCGCGACCAGTGCCCCCAAGCCTTTCAGGGGCGTAACGGAGCCATTTTTGCACCGTCCCAGCAAAGATGAACTCTGATGCCTCCTTTTTATCAGCATTCACTTGTAATGTACCTAAAACAACAAGATGTTAGTAAATATTTGGAAATGTGACTAATTATTGAAGTTAAACTTGAAATGTGATCAAAATCTTTACATTCCAGTTAAAACACACTGAATTCAAATTCAAGACTATTTAATGAATTTTAGTATAAACTTTTCCCTTTAAAGCACCTGCAGACACACAGGAGGAATGAATGGAAAAGCAAGGTGAAAATATCTTCAAATATCTATCTTATTTTATCTAATATTTATACTGTATTTAATAGTAAATAAACAAATAAAGTGTGAAAGTGAAACAAGTAAATTAATAATCAAATAGCTAAATTAATAAAAGAGGAGCTGGATACACTGTGGTTTGGAAGAGATTATCCATTTTACAACACGAACTGGAGGCGCAGCAGTTTTCTAAATTTCTGCAGTTTTATATAGCTGCCTACAGAACTTAAAGATATCACTCTTCTTTTGTTTTCTTTCTTGCTGCAATAAAGATTAAATTGGAATTCTGTAATTGTGGTCGGCCCTCGTGAGCTAATCACACAGCTGAAGCAGAGCTGCGAACTGATTGTCCTATTTCCCCTCACCGCCAACAGGGCAATCAGTTCTAGCTCTGCTTCAGCTGTGCGATACCTGCACGAGGGGCGACCAGAAGAACTGACATGCCAGAAATTCATCCGACCGTCCAATTGTAATGTTTAAATAAAGCAACTGGGTCCCTTTTGAGTTTGTGCTTTATTAACATTTAATATTTAGCTCAATTCAATTCAAATTTATTTGTATAGCGCTTTTCACAATACACATTGTTTCAAAGCAGCTTTACAGAAAGTGTATTTCATAAATGTACATTTGAAAAATGTTAGAAAGAGAATGTTAAAGATAAATGTTAGAATAAGTTAATCAATCAAGTATTATTTAAGGCCATAACAACGCTGGCGTTGAGTCGTCTCTTCACAGGCGTGGAGTCGTCTCATCACAGGTGTCGGGGCATCTGAAATCTCCATGAGAGGCTGGATACAAACTGGAGCTGACGAACTAGTTACCTCGGGACTAGTGTCCCGAGATAACAACAGAAAAGCAGATGGGAAATAATTACCATAGCTGCTGTTCAGAATATTAATGCTTTTGATCCGATTTAACTGTAGTATAAAAGGTAATTATAATGTGAATGCTTGGCTAAAGAGATGCGTCTTTAATCTAGTTTTAAACTGGGACAGCGAGTCTGAACCTCGAACAATATCAGGAAGACTATTCCAGAGTTTAGGAGCTAAATGTGAAAATGCCCTCCCTCCTTTAGTGGACTTAGATATCCTAGGAATGACCAGAAGCCTCGAGTTTAGTGATCTTAAAGAGCGCGATGGATTGTAGGGCGATAGAAGATCCGTTAGATACACTGGAGCTAAACCATTTAGGGCTTTATAGGTCAGTAGCAATACTTTGTAATTGATTCGGAACTTAATAGGTAACCAGTGTAGTGATGATAAAATTGGTGTTATATGATCATATTTTCTTGACCTAGTAATAACTCTAACAGCTGCGTTTTGGACTAACTGTAGTTTGTTTATCGAGGATGCAGGACAACCAGCTAATAAAGCATTACAGTAATCTAATCTCGAGGTCATGAATGCATGAACTAACTTTTCTGCATCAGGAATAGATAGCATGTTACGTAGCTTAGCAATGTTTCTAAGGTGGAAAAATGCCGTTCTTGTAACATATGAAATATGATTTTCGAATGTCAGGTTGCGGTCTAATATAACACCCAGGTCTTTTACTGTAGTGGATAAAGTGACAGGACATCCTTCCAAGTTAAAGTTGTATTGTGAGAGGTTTTGTGGGCAGTTTTTTGGACCAATAAGTAACACCTCCGTTTTATCTGAATTTAATAGTAGAAAATTACACGTCATCCAGTATTTAATATCATCAACACACGCTGTCAGTTTAGATAATTTAGCGTTTTCATCTGGTCGTGATGAATTATATAATTGAGTGTCATCAGCATAACAGTGGAAATGAATTCCATGTTTTCTTATAATATTACCAAGTGGCAGCATATATATTGAGAATAGCAGAGGGCCTAGCACGGATCCTTGCGGCACCCCATAGTCTACTGACGTTATCTTTGATTTTTCCCCATTTAGAAAGACAAAATGGTAGCGGTCTGATAAATACGATCTAAACCAGTTTAATGCCTGTCCCTGAACACCAGTGTAATTTTGAAGTCGATCTAATAGTATTTTATGATCTATAGTATCGAACGCAGCACTAAGATCGAGTAGAACTAGTATTGAGATACAGCCTTGGTCAGAAGCTAGAAGTAAATCATTTGTGATTTTAACGAGCGCAGTTTCTGTGCTGTGATGCGGCCTGAATCCTGATTGAAATTTTTCATAGATATCATTTTCTTGCAAGAAAGAGCACAATTGAGCGGACACAACTTTTTCTAGTAATTTAGACATGAATGGAAGATTTGAAATTGGTCTGTAATTTGCTAGGTTATTATGATCTAATTGTGGCTTCTTAATGAGAGGTTTTATGACTGCCAACTTGAATATTCTTGGAACATGACCTAAAGATAAAGACGAGTTAATAATATTGAGAAGAGGCTCTTCCACTACAGGTAACAACTCTTTCAGTAGTTTAGTGGGTATTGGATCTAATAAACATGTTGTTGGTTTAGATGCAATGATAAGTTTATTTAGCTCTTCCTGTCCTATAGTTGTAAAGCGGTGTAGTAGTTCTTGAGGGGCGATAATTGCGGTTGAATCATAAGACATCATTAAAGATTGTTCATTTACAATTTTGTTTCTGATGCTTTCTATTTTCTCAGTGAAGAAATTCATAAAATCATTACTACTTAACTGTAACGGAATATTTTGCTCAGGCGATGCTTGTTTATTTGTTAGTCTAGCCACAGTGTTAAATAAAAACCTTGGATTATTTTGGGATATTTTCTATTAGTTTGCGGAGATGCTCAGCCCTGGCTGCTTTTAGGGCCTTTTTATAACGTGACATACTATCTTTCCACGCGATTCTAAAGACCTCTAAATTAGTTTGTTTCCATTTACGCTCTAAGTTACGAGTTTCTCTCTTGATAACATGTGTAGCACTGTTGTACCATGGTGCTTTAGTTTTCTCTCTAACCTTTTTTAATCTAATTGGTGCTACAATTTCTAATGTACTAGAGAAAATGGTGCTCATACTGCTAGTCATTTCCTCTAGTTCATCTGTTTGTTTGGGTTCACTTAGCAGCTGAGACAGATCCGGTAAGCTATTTGAGAATCTATCTATAGTGGTTGGAAGGATTGTTCTGCCTGGTCGATAACGTGGCGCAACATGACAGATTTCAGCAGTACGCAGTATATAAATTAAATATATAATTAAATCTAGTGTGTGATTAAGACGATGAGTGGGACCAGTGACGTTTTGCTTGACCCCAAAGGAATTTAATAGATCTGTAAACGCAGCCCCTAACGCATCATTTGTGTTATCTACGTGTATGTTAAAATCTCCAACAATTAATGCTTTATCGACGTTGACCAATAGATCTGAGAGAAAGTCTGCAAACTCTTTTAGGAAATCAGCATAGGGCCCTGGAGGTCTATATACAGTAGCCAAGGCTAGAGATAATACGGATTTCTTTCTTACATCTAAGAGTGTAACATTTAGCACTAGTACTTCAAACGAATTAAACCTGTGACCTGTTTTCTGAGTAACATTAAGAATATCTCTATAGATTGTTGCAACACCACCGCCACGACCAATCAGACGGGGCTCATGCTTATAACAGTATCCTGGTGGAGTAGACTCATTCAGACCGAAATAATAATTTGGCTTAAGCCAGGTTTCAGTAAGGCAAAGTACATCGAAACTATTATCTGTGACCATTTCATTTACAATAACCGCCTTAGGTGTGAGCGATCTAATGTTTAGAAGACCTAGTTTTAGAAATTGATTTTGTTCACTAATATTGAGATTTTCTGGTTGAATCACAATTAGATTTTTCCTAGATCCTACAGTAGATTTAATGTTTGACCTCACTAAACGAGGAATAGACACAGTTTCTATATAATGTTATACATTGGTACTTATGTCAATTAAGTTAGGACAGCAAAGACTGTGGTTTGGACTTTGACTTACTAGTCATATTGTGTTCAACGCCCTGGAGATGTTGTCCGACAGAAGAGCCGCTCCGATTCTGCTGGGGTGAAGGCCATCAGGACGGAAGAGCCTAGGTCGCTCCCAGAACAGATTCCAATTATTTACAAAGAGCAGCTTCTGTTCATTACACCATGACATTAACCATTCATTTAGAGCAAATAATCTACTGAACTTTTCATGTCCAAGTCGGTACGTGGGAAGGGGTCCAGACACGATGATCGTTGCTTCAGGCGATGTTCTGCACACCGTCTCGACCAGACTCCTGTAGTCCTTCTTCAGAACCTCCGTCTGCCGCAGCCTGGTGTCGTTCGTTCCCGCGTGCAGCACGACAGCTCCGATGCGCTCGTCACCGTTCAGGATCTCGGGAACCTGCGCAGCGACATCGAGAACACGAGCACCAGGAAAGCAGTGAGTGATAACCTTGCCTTTACCTGAGGTAGCGTGGACATGCCGGACGATGGAAGTACCGATGACCACAGCGTCGCGTTCCGTCTCGCGAAGAGGGGAGAAGCGGTTCCGGGTGGAGATCTCGAAGACCGGGAGGGGCGGAGAGGTCCTAGCTCTGGTCCTGGCTTGCGTCTTCCGCTGTGGAAACACTCAGGGTCCATGGCGCTGTGTCGGTGCCGGAGTGAACGAAGCCAGGGATGATCGCGTCCTGGGTGCTTGGGTCCTGTGCAGAGAAACACACAGAGTAGACGAGGTCGGAGTCAAAAGGTTACTATCCACTGACTTGAGAGCATCGGCACGTGATGTTTCAAGTGCTGATCGTCGCTCTCTCAGCATGGCTCATCTGTCTAGTAGGCCGCGAATCTGCTTGTCCAACGACTCCAACTCCAACTGCACCAAATGCAGCTCGAACGTGTACTCACCTGCACTCAAAGGTAACATTAGACACACGTGGGTCATTCTTACTATTCGGTGCCATTTCAGCTTGGTAACTTTCTATTCAAAAATGTAAAAATTTCTATGATTTTATACTTTTATCTGAAGAATGGCTTGTTACACTACAGTAAAAATATATTGGTCCAGCTCAGGATATTATTGTTTAATAATTTTGACCAAATTCTTCACACATGCAAAGGCCAAATGTCCACCCTGTTAAATGCATAATTATTGCAATATTTACATATTCTAAGAGCTAAAATGTCCCTCACTCTACCCTGCAAATGTTTTAACAAAGTGTTCATAAACAAGCATTATCTTGAGAAAAGTTTTTTTTTTAAGGCACAATGGTAATTTCAACATATTTATTTTAGAATAAAAATACATTTAATTGGAATTTTGTCCCCAACTTAAATAATTTAATTTTGCTATTTCATTTTCTACAAGTAACCACAAAGATATGCATGACATTTGTTGATCTTATTTTATTAACATAAAAAAAACAGAGGTAACAGGGTGGACAGGACATAACAGAGTGGACATCACAGCACTGAACAACAGGGCCCGGTTTTTCAAAAGTAATCCACTAGGATTTTGGATAACGGATTGGATCAAATCTTGAAAATGTGTTTTTCAAAAGAAAAAACGGATTACATAATCGGATTAGATCACGTAATCCAATCTTGGTTTTGATCCGGATCAAACCTTTAGTTTGGGTTTTTCAAAACTTTCTTGTAGGATTTGGATCACTTTGATCCAAAAAATCTGGATTAAACTGATCCCATCAGAAGGGTGGATTCAGCGTGGATTTCATGCCCAAAATGTAATGAAAACTTTACAAATGTATCAAATAATACTATATTTGGATCATGCAGTATCTTACAAGATATCCTTTTATTCAAAAGGTTTTAATTTTATCTGTTCATCCGTCAGGCTACAGTGATTATGTAGGCTTTAACGTATTCAGCCTTTCAGTATAGGCCTACAGCAAAGTAGAAAGAGTTTGGCCTTATAAAATAATCCCCCAAACAGCTGTTAAAATTGAGCAAAAACAATACATTTTATTCTGTCACTAATTGATATATATATTCACTACAATCGAAAATATTTTTGTTTTTAGAATATTGATTAGTGATGCATGCAATGATTACAGAATAACCCAAAAAATGCAAAGAATGGCAATCACTGATTTTTGAAATCCAAAACAAATCCAAATCAGAAATAGTGTCTAACTATTGCGTCCCTTGTTGCACGTCCTGTTTGCTCGTTCTGGCAGAATGCAGGAGGTTGGTTAGGGTCTCCAAGGGGCTCAGGTGCATCATTGTCAGCACAGAGGGGGACATTGCGCTTAAAAGCGATGTTGTGCAGGACAATACAGGCAAGGGTTTTTCTTGTTTTTAGTTTTTTTTAAATGTGTGTGTTTTCATTTCAAATAAAAATAAACTTATATTGACCCCACACTGGCTATTCTACTTGTTGCTCTTTACATATCTATAGTTCTACATTGTGATTTCCTATCCTGTTTGAGCACTGGTTATCCAGATTTGGTGATCTTAAAAAGTTCCTATCCGGATCAGATTGATCTAATCCGATGTTGCTTTAAAAAACTGGCTCCAAAAGTTAGCTGGATTACGTGATCACGGATCGCAAAAAAAGGATTACTAAATCCGGATCAATTTTATCCGGATTAAACCTTTTGAAAAACCGGGCCCAGGACATCACAAATCAACTAATTTACCCTGCCACCCCCTTTTTTATTCCTTCCTCTCTGTTCTTTCTCCACCTCTCTCTCTCTTTATTATGGTATATCTGCCTTCTTTCTGGGTCTGCATCACGACGTTCCCTGTAGCGTCGCTGCTTTTCTGCAGCAGACAGCGGCACCATTTCCTGACAAAATACATGTGTAGCAAGTGGCTGATTTGTAATGACTACGCCACCCCGAAAACGGGGAAATTATCAAAAAGAACATGCAAATAAGCTCCACTTGGAAAGGGCAAGAGGCGTGAGTTTCCGTTTAAACAGATATCTTTATTAAAGTTAAAAAAGATTTTACAAAATTTAAAATCCTCACAGCATTTAATTGTTGTAGTCAAATGAAAAAGAAAACAAAATCAATCAATGCAAAGGGAGAGACTGAGGCTTCCTTAATGAGAAGCGGGCTAGTATGGTACACCCAGTGCACAAAAGAAATCTCACCAATCAAAATCACATCCACAAAGAATCACTGCAAATAATGACCAGAAATAGTGACACAGCAATAAATGACAACCCGTACTAAAGTGGAGCCTGTGTAACCCAACACCAGCCCGCTCCCAAGGAACACTCAGCTCCTGCAAAACACAGAAAAGAATTACATTAAAAGGCAAACAAACCAGAATCAAAATACTGAACAAATATAAGCAAAACGTACAATACTCAAATTAGCAAAAACGTAAAAGTATTAATTAAAGAAGGCAGCGTATACTGTCACAGCAGCAAAGATCAAACTCAGAACTGATCACGGCTCAAGATTTCAATATCACCGAGATCATTGATACCGCATAGCGGTAATCACTTCAATTAGTGACTGTTAACAAAGTCAAAATCACAAAAGGAACTGAGAGTTGGTGACAGTAATACAAAATAACTCAATACAAATAACAAAAACAAATTAAACCAACCAAAATAACGACCACAACAAAAAGAAACAAATATCCAGCCCACTTAGCCACTGGACTAGAAGTGTCTGATGACCCAAAGCAGCAGCGCGGCCCAGAGCGCAGATTGGAGAGAGAGAGGAGGGGAGAGAAGGCGCAATGCCTTAACGAGGACCCTAAACGTAAACATTTATTACACTTTCCACTTAAAACATACACGATTTACAAGGAAGAAACAAACTACTCACCTTATTAGACGATGGGACACACACACACACACACACACACACACACACACACACACACACACACACACACACACACACACACACACGTGGTTTAGGGGGACTATGACTTCCTTTAATGCTAGAGCTTTCAAATAAAAATGGAAATGCTTTAAAAAAATCCTGGGTTCAAAACACAAACTTTATTATTTATTTAAACTTTATAAAACATGATACATGGCACCCTGATTTTTTGGTGACTTACAAGGACGTGTGTCCTAGAAGACAAAAACCAGGATTATGAGGACAAAGGGTTTACAAGGACTATGTGATGTCACAATGACATCACACTTCATTAGCATATACAACGAAACATGACTACACACTGCACTGCAAAGACAGATGGGTTTACTGGGACTGTGAGATGTCTTTGACATGAACGTTAATTATCACTACACAAAAACGAAGCCAGAAAGGTTTGTACTCTGATATCACCCATGAAACCAAAACAGGCCTTTAGCTTTAAGGTTTATTGTTTGGATTATATTATAAAGTGCTGGTCATATAATTAGAATATCATCAAAAAGTTTATTTATTTCACTAATTCCATTCAAAAAGTGAAACGTGTATATTTTATTCATTCATTACACACAGACTGATATATTTCAAATGTTTATTTATTTTAATGTTGATGATTATAACTGACAACTAAGGGAAATCCCAAATTCAGTATCTCAGAAAATTAGAATATTGTGAAAAGGTTGAATATTGAAGACACGTGGTGCCACACTCTAATCAGCTGATGAACTCACAACACCTGCAAAGGCCTTTAAATGGTCTCTCAGTCTAGTTCTGTAGGCGACACAATCATGGGGAAGAAGCTGACCTGACAGCTGTCCAAAAGACGACCTTTGACCCCTTGCACAAGGAGGGCAAGACACAAAAGGTCATTGCAAAAGAGGCTGGCTGTTCACAGAGCTCTGTGTCCAAGCACATTAATAGAGGCGAAGGGAAGGAAAAGATGTGGTAGAAAAAAGTGTACAAGCAATAGGGATAACCGCACCCTGAAGAGGATTGTGGAACAAAACCCATTCAAAAATGTGGGGGAGATTCACAAAGAGTGGACTGCAGCTGGAGTCAGTGCTTCAAGAACCAGACGTATGCAAGACATGGGTTTCAGCTGTCGCACTCTTGAGCAACAGACAGCGTCAGAAGCGTCTCACCTGGGCTAAAGACAGACAGGACTGGAGCTGCTGAGTGGTCAGAGTTATGTTCTCTGATGAAGTCAATCAGGGTCCCAGAGTCTGGAGGAAGAGAGGAGAGGCACACAATCCACACTGCTGGAGCTCCAGTGTAAAGTTTCTACAGTCAGTGATGTTTTGGTGTGCCATGTCATCTGCTGGTGTTGGTCCACTGTGTTTTCTGAGGTCAAAGGTCAACGCAGCCGTATACCAGGACGTTTTAGAGCACTTCATGCTTCCTGCTGCTGACCAACTTTTATGGAGATGCGGATTTCATTTTCCAGCAGGACTGGGACCAGCACACAGTGCCAAAGCAACCAGTGCCTGGTTTAAGAACCATGGTATCCCTGTTCTTAATTGGCCAGCAAACTCGCCTGACCTCAACCTCATAGAACATCTATGGGGCATTGTGAAGAGGAAGATGCGATATGCCAGACCCAACACTGCAGAAGAGCTGAAGGCCACTATCAGAGCAACCTGGGCTCTCATAACACCTGAGCAGAGCCACAGACTGATCTCCTCATGCCACACCGCATCGCTGCAGTAATTCAGCCAAAACCAGCCTCAGCTAAGGATTGAGTGCTGTACATGCTCATACTTTTCATGTTCATACTTTTCAGTTGGCCGAGATTTGTATTGGTCTTAAGTAATATTCTAATTTTCTGAGATACTGAATTTGGGATTTATTTGAAATATATCAGTCTGTGTGTAATTAATGAATATAATAGACAAGTTTCACTTTTTGAATGGAATTAGTGAAATAAATAAACTTTTTGATGATATTCTAATTATATATGACCAGCACCTGTATGCTGGGTTCAGTCCTTTTTGTTGGGTGGTTTTCACTATGACGACTAGGTTTTGGGTCACTCACTGCTGAGTTAGCAGCTGGGTTACTCTCACTGACAGTAGTAATAGTGCTCCCCATCACAAACATGTCCAGCTAATGGGTCACATAACCAGCGCACTATCAAATCTTTACAGAGAGAAAAGAGAAGACTGCACCCATACCAACATCACAGAGTGTAGTGTCATGAAGCATGCCTTCTGCCGCTGCCACAGGTGCAGTCTGGGAATCTTTGTTGATTACACTGGGAGTCATGTAGAGTGATCATACCATGCTCGCCTGAAAGTGAAGCCTTTAATGTCAGAATGAGGAGATGACACAAGCTACAGCTGCTTTAGCACAGAGCAGGGGTGTCCAAACTCGGTCCTGGAGGGCCACTGTCCTGCAGAGTTCAGCTCCATCTTGCCTCAACACTCCTGCCCGGAAGCTTCTGTATGCCTTGATGAGCTGATTTAGCTGTGTTTGATAGGGGTTGGAGCTGTACTCTGCAGGACAGGACAGTGGCCCTTCAGGACCGACTTTAGACACCCCTGGTGTCTCATCAGAAGACTGGATTAACCCCCTCCATTCATATGGATTTATTTGACCATCTCTTTATGAACGTTTTGAAGCCTCAGAGTTTTGGTTGAACAGACTTTCAATGGAAGGACAGAAATCTCTCAGATTTCATAAAACATATCTTCATTTGTGTGCTAAAGATGAATGAAAGTCTTATGGGTTTGGAACGACATGAGGGAGAGTAAATTATATTTTTGGGTGAATTAACCCTTTGAAATATTCAAACCATTAGAGTGATACTGTAGTAGTGCTACAGTGGTTGGATTAGAAGCATGACTGCCTCCGGATCGTCTTTGCAAGTTTTACTGAAACATCCTCGCGGGTTCTAAAGAAACAATACCTCCCCTTCATTAAAGAGGCTTCTGAGAGGTGGCAAATAAGCAGTTCAGCAAGTTATTAAAATAAAGTCACAAGTTTTAACCATGTTAATGTTTTGAATTTAATATTTTGAAGAGCTTTAAAACAGTCAATGTGAACAACAATACATTTTGGTTATCTTGCCACAGATGAAGATATCTGAAACATCAACTACAGTTAATGCATGTCAGATGAAACAAAATGCCCAATCACAGCAGCCACTTCTGCTTTTTCTTCATATCAGTCGATGCTCCCACGATGTTCAGCACTTCCATCACTAAAAACAAGAAAGCATTGCAGTGTGAAATGTTTAATATTTAAAAAATGTTCAGACTTATAAAATCTAAAAAACTGCCATACTAGCGAGCTGACTTGTTCTCCTGTTTTGTCAACAATTTCCTCGCTCGCCACAGCACTCATTTTCCACTTATCACTCCCCGCCGGTTCTGTTACTGAAGAGTCCAACACGAGACAACGATATGCCGCAACCAGACAGGATACTGTTACATGATTGGCTGTTAGCGGGGCACGCCCTACGTTGCTAGGTTACCAGAGAGCGAGTGCCTTTGTTCATGCAACCAAACTTGCTTCTCAACCTCTGGTTTCTTCCGACAAAGAAAAAAAAATTATCGAACGTTTTATCGAACGCATTTTTATTGATATTGGTTACGTGTCTATCGTGATACATATCGTTATCGTTTTATCGGCCAGCCCTACGCAGCGCTGAGTTTATTTACACACGTGCAGCTCATGATACAGCGTCTCAGAACAGCTCATTTACTGTGAACGCAGCTGAAAACACAGGATCATGAGCTGCCCGATGTCAAACAACAGTACTCGAACCATCAGCACACATTTATTAGCTGACAGTCAGATAAAAATAAAAAGATTGATGTGTAACATTTAAATAAATGATTACATTTTATTAGTAATATTTGCAGCTTAATTTCATTATTTCAGGAATCATAAGAATAGACAATTTTTTTCTACAGTATAATGTTCCAATGATCCAATCACTGCATTCAAACTGGGTTTGACAATCATCTGTCATAGTCACACTGCAGAGATCTGTGATCGCACAGACCAGGGCCCTCATTTATCAACGGTGCGTACACACAGATCTGTGCGTAGTGAGTGCGTAAAAGAACAGTTTCACGAAAAGTGTGGGATCTAACAACTTGAACTTGGACGTAGAAATGTGTGTAAATATAAGCACACCTCTGAGCACGCTTACGCTGAGAATCTAGTGCTAGAACAGCGACACTACACATAAAAAGCATTTAAGACAGTTTGAATTAAGCAGATCACATATGTCCTGTTTCCTTTGATTATAAAACACTCAATGTCTCATTTTTGTAGTTTTAAACAAGATGTGTAATTTTTGTCAAACCCTATAAAAGACAGCTGTGACAAATGTAATTTATTTCCTTGGACCCAACCTACATCCAGTTCCCTTACCGAAATCCTCAACAAGCTGGAATAAAATGGGGCTTTCATGCTATCGCCATAAAAGCCCCATCACCAATGAATTTGATGATGTAAATAGAAAAGGGTTTCATTCTGTTAACACGCAAATCATTTGTGATGCAAATTTGTTGTTGTTAAACGTCGTTGCGCAACTCCTTCTGTGTTTGTGAAGTTCCTCTTCTTCGCCACAATTGCAGTGAGGAAAAAACACAATCACGTGATTTTGAAAGGGAAGTGTTGTCCCCATATATGGTTGATTGGAGGCGTTTCCGAATGCTTATGACCGTGAACAAGCATTGCACATGTGGGATTTATCAACATTGAGTGCGTACTCATGTGCGTAAGAACTGTGGTGCGCATGTTTGATAAATACAGATTTTATTGTACTTAGGCCCATTCTAAATTTCATTCGTAGGACAAAATATAGAACCTTTTCTACGCACTGTTGATAAATGACCCACAGTTCAGAACATGTGATTTGCGGATTAATTGCAAAATTTAACCAAAAGTCCAGTGCTCAGATACTGTACTAAATAAAATATAAAAAAACAAACTGGCTTAAACACTAATGTATCTTACAAAACGACACAATACCTGTTCTGAACTTGCTTCTGGCAAACAGGGTGTAAATATCTCAGTGGAGGCAGCATCTGTGTTCATCTGTAAAGGAGAGGATGAAAAGAAACACGGCTGTAAGACACTCGCTGGAGCTGAAGAAGCTGCAAAATAAGACTAAACCTAGACATGTAGTTTTTGGAAACAAACTGAATAAACATGGGTTACTCTGAAGGCATTCTGTTTCCTCTATAACTAATACACTACAGTGTCCTAGTAAACCCGTCTGTCCTCCCAATGCAGTGTGTTTTCAGGTTCACACACTCATGCCCCAGTGTTTCCTCTATAACTAATACACTACAGTGTCCTAGTAAACCCGTCTGTCCTCACAATACAGTGTGTTTTCAGGTTCACACACTCATGCCCCAGTGTTTCCTCTATAACTAATACACTACAGTGTCCTAGTAAACCCGTCTGTCCTCACAATGCAGTGTGTTTTCAGGTTCACACACTCATGCCCCAGTGTTTCCTCTATAACTAATACACTACAGTGTCCTAGTAAACCTGTCTGTCCTCCCAATGATTTGATTTGATTGAAGAAGAAGGATGAGTACAACCCCAAGAACACCATCCCAACCGTGAAGCATGGAGGTGGAAACATCATTCTTTGGGAATGCATTTCTGCCAAGGGGACAGGACGACTGCACCGTATTGAGGGGAGGATGGATGGGGCCATGTATCGCAAGATCTTGGCCAACAACCTCCTTTCCTCAGTAAGAGCATTGAAGATGGGTCGTGGCTGGGTCTTCCAGCATGACAACGACCCGAAACACACAGCCAGGGCAACTAAGGAGTGTTTCTGTAAGAAGCATCTCAAGGTCCTGGAGTGGCCTAGCCAGTCTCCAGATCTGAACCCAATAGAAAATCTTTGGAGGCAGCTGAAAGTCCGTATTGCCCAGAGACAGCCCCGAAACCTGAAGGATCTGGAGATGGTCTATATGGATGAGTGGACCAACATCCCTCCTGCAGTGTGTGCAAACCTGGTCAAGAACTACAGGAAACGTATGATCTCTGTAATTGCAAACAAAGGTTTCTGTACCAAATATTAAGTTCTGCTTTTCTGATCAAATACTTGTGTCACGCAATAAAATGCAAATTAATTACTTAAAAATCATACAATGTGATTTTCTGGATTTTTGTTTTAGATTCCGTCTCTCACAGTTGAAGAGTAACTTTGATAAAAATTATAGCCTTCTACATGCTTTGTAAGTGGGCAAACCTGCAAAATCGGCAGTGTGTCAAATACTTGTTCATGAGGGAGATGACGTATGCAGAGCGACGGAGAAACATCTGAGACTCTGGCCGTTTCTCTGCGTTCTTTTCTGTACTTGTGTTCTCAAATAGGAAATGTCCTCGGTTTCCATTTCAGAAATCTGGTCACCTTACCTAAACCACATATCAATGTTTATTATATTATTTTTAAAATGTTAACAAAAAGAGGCAGGGTGTTTTATACTTTGTTTTATTATAAATATATAAGATAATCAATGTAGGCCAACCAGAGAGGCAGCGTCGTCAACCAGAGGCAGCAGCTTAAGCCAGAGAGGTGGCGTTGTCAACCAAATAGGCGGCTTTGTCAACCGGAGAGGTGGCGTCAACCTGAGAGGCAGCGTCTTCAACCTGAGAGGCAACTTCAACCAGAGAGGCAGCGTCGTCAACCTGAGAGGCAGCGTCGTCAACCAGAGAGCCGACAGCATTAACCAGAGTGCCAGCAGCGTGAACCAGAGAGCCGGCAGCGTCAACCAGAGAGCCAGTAGCGTTAAATAGAGAGGCATCATCACCAGAGAGTGGACAGCTTCAACCAGAGAGGCAGCAGCTTCAGCCAGAGAGTGGGCAGCGTTAAATAGAGAGATAGTGTCACCCTGAGCGGCAGCTTCAACCAGAGAGTGGGCAGCTTCAGCCAGAGAGGTGGAGTTGTCAACCAGAGAGGTGGCGTCAACCTGAGAGACAGCTTCAACCAGAGAGTGGGCAGCTTCAGCCAGAGAGGCAGCAGCTTCAGCCAGAGACGCGTCTTTGTCAACCGGAGAGGTGGCATCAACCTGAGAGGCAGCGTCGTCAACCAGAGAGGCAGCGTCGTCAACCAGAGAGCCGGCAGCGTTAAATAGAGAGGCAGGGTCACCCTGAGTGACAGCTTCAACCAGAGAGTGGCCAGCTTCAGCCAGAGAGGTGGCGTCAACCTGAGAGGCAACTTCAACCCAGAGAGGCAGCGTCGTCAACCTGAGAGGCAGCGTCGTCAATCTGAGAGGCAGCGTCGTCAATCTGAGAGGCAGCGTCGTCAACCTGAGAGGCAGCGTGAACCAGAGAGCCGACAGCATGAACCAGAGAGCCGGCAGCGTGAACCAGAGAGCCGCGAGCGTCAACCAGAGAGCCGGCAGCGTCAACCAGCGAGCCAGTAGCGTTAAATAGAGAGGCATCATCACCCTGAGCGGCAGCTTCAACCAGAGAGTGGGCAGCTTCAACCAGAGACGCAGCAGCTTCAGCCAGAGAGTGGGCAGTGTTAAATAGAGAGATAGCGTCACCCTGAGCGGCAGCTTCAACCAGAGAGTTGGCAGCTTCAGCCAGAGAGGCAGCAGCTTCAGCCAGAGAGGTGGAGTTGTCAACCAGAGAGGCGGCGTCAACCTGAGAGGCAGCTTCAGCCAGAGAGGCAGCAGCTTCAGCCAGAGAGGTGGCTTTGTCAACCGGAGAGGTGGCATCAACCTGAGAGGCAGTGTCGGTAACCAGAGAGGCAGCGTCGTCAACCAGAGAGGCAGCGTCGGTAACCAGAGAGGCAGCGTCCTCAACCAGAGAGGCAGCTTCAATCTGAGAGGCAGCGTCGTCAACCAGAGAGGCAGCGTCGTCAACCTGAGAGGCAGCATCGTCAACCTGAGAGGCAGCGTCGTCAACCTGAGAGGCAGCAGCTTCATCCTGAGAGGCAGCATCAATCTCGGAGGCAGTGTCGTCAACCTGAGGGCCAGCGTCAATCCGAAAGTCAGGCTCAGAATCTGTAGCAAAAGAAGAAAGCAGAAACTATTATACTTTTAAATTTACTTAATTTTTTATCAGTATAATGGTTACTGTGATGTAGCCTGGGAAAACCCAGACAACTTCCGGCAAATTTAGATTTGCTCTGCAAGTAGTCTGGCAAAGAGCCCATTCAAACCCATTTCTAAGCCCCAGAAATCGAGGCACCAATCAGAAACGTTGAGGCGGGCTTTACACGATGACGACAGCGCAGCGACAGTGAAGCAGATTCTGTACACTGATTACAAAGATGGATGCAGCAGTGGAACATCACTATCAGCTATCGCGGCTGTTTTAAGCGATTTAAACTTTTCCATTCCGTTAAAACCAGAGCAAAGAACAACACAAGAAGCCTTCATATCTAAAAAAGATGTTATCGCTGTCTTACCGACTGGATTCGGCAAAAGTCTGATATACCAGCTTGCTTGTCTTAGCGAGAGCCCTGGTAGTGTTAATGCTTCACAAAGTATAGTTTTAAGTCCTTTCAGGCGAGAATGTAGTTGTTTTTAAAGCCAAAATCTGTGGTTTCTTTATGAAGAGAGCGCCTTTTTGAAAATTTGTCCAGCGGTGCTCAATTGCTCAACCCCACCGAGAGGCGCCTTTCCTCGGCCAGTCCTTCTGCCGTCTGCCGCTGGCTCTGATGTGAAGATATGATTCGTCTTGTGTAGATCTAACGGCTGATCTTTGCTCTCATTATTCTATAATTTGTTCCCTGACAGATCGTTTTGTCTGAGGGTAAAGTGAAGTTTCATAACTTTATATTTGTAAGCTATTAAACTTTACTGTTGTAGTCTCCTAGCGCTGACTTTCTTTGACTGAATTGCTTTATGTATTGTATAGTTTCTTATACCTTTTACTTATACTTTTAAAATGGATATTGATCACGCATTAAACTAACATTTAACAAAAAGAGACTGGGTTTTGTTTTATATCATATCTCATTGTATTACAGTGATAATCATAGGCTATATTATGAACACATGATATTACATGTTTTTATTTTTTAAAGCTACACTGTGTGATATTTTCCCCCATCTAGTGGTGAACTTGTATATGACCATCCAGTGAATTTTAGTTTCTGTTCTGTTCAATTCCGATTTCGTTTTAACTCCTACGGTGGCCGATTTAGTCCAAGATTAATATGGCTTCCAGTTCGACCTCGTCCACATTCGACACGGTGCCTGTGGGATATTCTGTTCGCAGTGGGATGGTTGGAACTCAACTGGCCTAATTATTCGGCTAGAAAGAACTGCAGCTAATCCAGAGTGAACTTTGATGATAGTAATGTTTATTCAGTCATCCAATTGCAAGGCATAAACAGGTTTGCATGGATATGTACATAGATGTGGTTTCTGTGAGAGAACAAATTAGGATGGTAAATATACATGATAATGACATGACAGAATATACACAGTTAAGAACTGTATAACTATACTTATAAGTTACATTTGTATAATGTAACCGTAAACCAGAGCTTATTGTACCACATATAGGCGCTAAAGGCAGCTGCATTAAAAGGAGCTGAGCTGCCGCTGCTGCTGCTAACAAGCGGTGTCCGGTTACAAAAGTGTGTGCGCAGGTTTAGCTCTGTATAACAAGTGTTAATATGCCGATCAGACCTGATACATATTTCCATCAACATACATTACAAGCAAATATTTTCTATAAACGAATAAACATTGTTAATAACTGAATGACTATTCAAATAGGTGAGCATTACGCTATTGTATGTTGACACAAAAATACTTCTGAGGTAACATCAACTGAATTACATGATGACACACTCTGAAACACATCCACAATGACAATAACTATTATTACTTACGGAGTTATTAACGCACAGAAATACCACACAAGGAAAAACAGACTTTTGAGGAATAAACAAGCCAGGAAAACTCCGTATAACTCTGTTACTGGAGCTGCTGAGATGAAAACTCTCTGCACATGCACCAGACAAGTCTGAACAAGTTGACGCGCACAGTGTTAAAACCGGTTAAAACGCGAAAGGCGAAGCTTGAATTTACGGGTATGTCCCTCTTTGGCTAATGTACTTTCAAGATGGAGGGGCAACATGGCGACCACCGTTAGATCCCATTACCTTATGTATTTTCAATGGCATATTATAAACTTACGAGAATACTTTATTACTTGAAAGAAGTAAATATACATTAATGAGCACATATATTTTTGAAAGAACCAAGTGTTTTTAGCTAAGAATAGACTAAAAAAGTTACACAGTGTAGCTTTAATGTAAACGAAAAGAGGCCGGGTTTTTTAAATATTTCGTTTTGTTATATACATGCATTGAAGATAATATGCATTGCCTTCACTACATTTGTGTGGCTATAATATGTTTAAAATAATAACTATTACCATCATCGGGAGTTCATTCTCCGGAGTCAAACTTGGTAAGTCACGGACGCAAGTTAGAAGTTCGCGTACAAAATATGTCATAAAACACCACTGCCTCATTTCATTAAAAAAAAAAACTTAAACATATTAGCCACACACATGTGGTTCAGGCAACGCGTAGTTAGGCCTACATTCATTATCTTATATATTTATAATAAAACAAAGTATAAAACACCCTGCCTCTTTTCGTTTACATTTTAAAAATAATTAAACATTAATATGTGGTTTAGGTAAGGTGACCAGATTTCTGAAATGGAAACTGGGGACATTTCCTATTTGAGAACACAAGCACAGACCATAGACAGTGGTACAGACAAGAACACATATTGAGAAACGGCCAGAGTCTCAGATGTTTCTCCGTCGCTCTGCATACGTCATCTCCCTCATCGCTCTGATTGGTTTTAGGTCTATCCAATTGCGCCGAGAGGCATTTGAGCGACGCCCGTTGGTGACGCCCCTTTGGAAATGATTTGTCTATGAAGCTTTGCCAGACCATAACTCAGTTATTACTGAGAATGGTCTGGTTTTAACCAGGCTAACTGTGATGATTAAAGATGTTCATATTTTTTTATTGCACTGTTGGGAAAAGTAATTCAGCTATCTTTAAATCCTCTTTGTAAATTTGCTGTAAAGGCTGTAACTCCAGTCCAGCAGGTGGTGCTGATACCAGCGCAACAGTCATTGACCGCAAGATGAGTGTGAAGGAAAAAAATGATTTTGCTAAAAACATCTGTCGCTGCGTCCCAATTCGCATATTATCCATACTAAATAGTATTCGAAAAAAGAATTAGTATGTCCCAAATCGTAGTATGTTGAAAAGAGTATTCCAAAGATTCCCGGATGGTTTACTATTTCCGGTCAGAGTCCGAAGTGCAGATCGATGCGCACTCTAACGGCTTATATTGCCCACAACCCATTGCAAGATGGACGAGGATTCGATTAGAACTAAAAACGCGGATAAAAAGTGTTACAAACATGACGGTTACGCGAGTCTGACGGTTAAGTAGAGAGGATAAGATAAAGGGGTTTGAGTGAGCAATTATCAGTATTTAACCTGACAAAAAGATATTTATTCAATGTTAGCAACATTATATTTCACCTGCAGCAGCATTGTGAACTTTTGTAATGATACATTTGGCCATTAACTTTGCAAACACATGATGAAAGTCTCTGCATTAAAGTATGTCCCAAAGCTTGCATACTCTTCTGCTACACACTCAAAAGTATGTACTTTTTCTTCACAAAAAGAGTACATACTTTTAGGACGTAGTATAAGTAGGCGAATTGGGACACAACACCAGATTCTTATATGTTTCAACAGAAAATTGTAAGGATCATATATGCTGCAAAAAAACATATACAAATTGTTCAATATTAACATATTTTCAATCATATATGTCCTACACTATGGGAAAAAAAATGTTTTATGCTGGGTTGTGTTAAATACAACCCCTGCAAATCAGTTAGATTTTGCTTTAGTATATTAATTAGCAAGTAAAATAAATAAAAATGGGTACACCCTTACGCACCCTTATAAGAAAATATATTTCTTATAATATACATATATATATATATATATATATATATATATATATATATATATATATATATATATATATATATATATATATATATATATATATATATATGAATGATAAATATATAAAATTATTTAACAGTAAGTTATATTGAAAATATACAGGATAAATATATTAAAATATTTAATAATACATGAGGAATTACTGCTTTTCATACATTGAAAAATATGTGACAATATATTTACTAATATATCAATGTATGTAATTTTATATTCAGTAATTCACTTCATAAATACTTCATAGATGTGCATGTAATAAGACACTGCAAAATATATTGAACATATATTTACTCATGCAGTATATACACATACATATAGAAATATATAATTCAGATGTAACCCCCTTTTGTAACCATTAACATTTTCACAAGTAACTGTAATTTAATGACAAATTTTTTTCTTTGTAACTGTAACAGTTTACAGTTGTTTATTTTGTAATTCAATTACATAACGCTGTTACGTTTAGTTAATTACACACCCAAACACTGTATGTGTGTTTATATACACACTGTACTCACATAGACTGATTTAAATATGTTTTACATTGATGGATCATGAGCATAAATTGCTTTGCTCCCTATGCAGGCCTCACTGAGCCTTCAGATTTCAACAAAAAATATCTTCATTTGTGTTCTGAAGATGAACGGAGGTCTTACGGGTGTGGAACGGCATGAGGGTGAGGAATAAATTACATTATTTTCATTTTTGGGTGAACTAACCCTTTAATTTCTCAATATTTTTTTTATGTGTTAATATATAGCCATACAATGTCAATGCATACATTGCAGTATATTGAAAAATATAAGCATTAGTTTCCTATATGGAAATTATGCACTTATGTAATAATTGAAAGGCTATATATATATATATATATATATATATATATATATATATATATATATATATATATATATATATATATATATATATATATATATATATATATATATTAGTCGGTGTGTGAATGGGTGAATGTGAGGTAGGCATGTGCCGGTATCAAATTTTCATGTTGCGATTAATTGCTGAAGCTTTTATCACGGTATACGGTATTATCACGATATTGAAATAAGTTGCAAAAAAAGTGTTGTCATACTATAAACAGGTTTAATTACTTTCTTATAACAAAAAGAACCAAACATTTAAATACAATAAAGCAATACACAAAAATGTATAAAGTAAACAAATATTTAAAACAGAAGTGCAAAAGTATTATAAAGAACAATAGGTAACACTTTACAATAATGTCTCACCAGTTAATGCATTAACATTAACAAAGAATGAATAGCTACATTTTTACAGAAGTTATTCTTCTTTGATAATGTTAGTTTAAAAAAGCAACTGTTAGTTAGTGTTAGCTCAGGTCCATTAAATAATACAGTTACAACTTTTGATTTTAATAACGCGTTGTTAAATGCTGAAATGTACATTTAACTAAGATTAATACATGCTTTAGAAGTATTTCTCATTGTCAGTTTGTTAATGAATGAACTAATGTTAAATAATGGAGCCTTATTGTAAAGTGTGTGACTGAACAACAGTCAGAACATATTCAAACAATATCTAGGGCATGTACTTTAGTCAAGATTAAAATATAAAATGTTTAAGTTTGAAAATAAATAGCCTTAAGTCTTTTCACCGTATCGTTTTGTTTATGAGGGTTACCGTGGAAACGGCTGCATTTCTGCTGTTCGGTCAGCGCCCTCTGCTGTCAGAGAGTGAACGTGCACTGTATATCTCCTGTAATGTCAAGCTGATCAGACCATTGCACACTGATATATGTGTATTCATGTGTTCACACTGATATATGTGTATTCATGTGTTCACACTGATATATGTGTATTCATGTGTGCACACTGATATATGTGTATTCATGTGTTCACACTGATATATGTGTATTCATGTGTTCACACTGATATATGTGTATTCATGTGTTCACACTGATATATGTGTATTCATGTGTTCACACTGATATATGTGTATTCATGTGTTCACACTGATATATGTGTATTCATGTGTTCACACTGATATATGTGTATTCATGTGTTCACACTGATATATGTGTATTCATGTGTTCACACTGATATATGTGTATTCATGTGTTCACACTGATATATGTGTATTCATGTGTTCACACTGATATATGTGTATTCATGTGTTCACACTGATATATGTGTATTCATGTGTTCACACTGATATATGTGTATTCATGTGTTCACACTGTCTACAGATGAAGTGTCTCACCTCTCAAAGCTGGGCTCGCCCAAAACAAATCTTCCTCCTCATCAGGAAGGGCTTCAAGGCCTAGAGCAGCAAATACAACAAAACTTTTCAATTGTGCACACAAAGCACATTTGATGGAGATAATTTCCTGCATAAATAAGAATTTACTTGAATACATGCTCAGATGGACAGATGGTACAATGACAATATGCTTGCTTACCTTGATGTTTAGCAGAATTGGTGCCTTCCGACTGCATTACCTTAGGGTGTTTGAAGCAGTAACGCAACAGCATCATACTAACCGTGAAAAGCATGGCTTTCACTTTAAGAGACGGCTAAATTTCCTGGACAACAGTTGTTTAAAGCAGAACAGCAAACGGACTGTAGTGTTGGGTAAAGCAGTAGCGAGTAATGCGGAGACGAGCAGAGCGAGTCTTATAGAGATGCTGAACATTCTAATGTTCTGAGCTGTGATGTCACAGTGATGCATTCTGGACATTCTGAGCTGAGCTGCAGCCCACATTCTGTACACTCAGAGTTAAAGCAGAGACTTCTGGCCCATCTAGGCCTTTGTTTTCTCTAATTCTCTCCTTTAAAGGGATTCCCTGGTGTTAAGACCTGTATGGCTTAATATAACATAAATGATGTCTCTTCCTGAAACATAGAAAACCCATGAAAGATCCACGTTATTTAAAAAATCCATTACATATTTGGACAATGGGCGGCGCCATTTTGTTTGCGTTCTGTGTCGATGACGTAGAATGGTTGCACTCGGCAATCATCTGGTGCTACCCGTAGCTATTTCTACCACAACACAACTACTAACTCGAAAAATGTTTCAGAACAAACAAAACCAAATAACTGCTTTGTAATTACATTTAAAACACACCCTCTCTCTCACACACACACACCAACAGATCAGCGCACGTGCTCACACACACACACACACACACACACCAACAGATCGACTCGGTGTGACTTGCACAACACCAAAACAAATTCCGTGTATGTGTAAAAATGTACTTGGCAATAAAGCTCCTTGATTCCTTGAGATCAGCGCACGTGCTCACACACACACACACACACACACACACACACACACACACACACACACACACACACACACACACACACACACACACACACACACACACACACACACACACACTACCCCTCAACCTACCCATCACAGAAAACATTCTGCATTTTTACATTTTTAATAAAACATTGTTTAGTATGTTTTTAAAGCTATTTTTATTATGTGGACACATGAAATGTCCTCATAAACCATGTGTACGTTGTTACCAGTGTAATACCCATGTCAGTATACACATTTGTGTCCTCATAAATCACATAAGCACACACACACACACACACACACACACTGTTGCGGGGTATCACCTCCAGCAACCTTAGTTAATGTGCAGTTCTGCAGACGGACAATTATGGACAGTGATTCCGGTAAGAGAATCAGGCACAGGAGAAGGAAATCCTCTTCAAACTTCTCTTTAATAGCATTTGTCAGGCAGTCAGTGACATCCATTTACAATATTAGGATGGTATGAAGTTATGGAAAGTTATGTTGTGGTCAATAAAAACAATATGAATACAACAGATCTGTACATGTTCACTACAAAATACCTCACAAAGCATCAATAAATGCTTAAACAGTCATCACACATGAATACTCAACTGTTTGCTGTGAAATACACATTATATAATAAGATAAACACCAATATATTGCGTGACGCCGCCTATAATAACAACAGCACATGTTAACTCAACGTGATCATACTAACGGCTAACCGGATTAGCGGCTGTCCGCGATATCTAAATAATTCACCAAACATCTGACATTCACAATAACAGCTACAAAGTGTTAACTAAACAATATTCATGTGATTACTCACATTCGTTGCATGAAAGCACAACATTGAACAATATCAGGAGCACACAGGTGGAGCTGTCATGATCATAGATATCCATAATAAAGGCTAGATGATGTCTCGGCCGCGCTGTTGGCCAATGGAGGTCGACGTCCGCACCTGGCGGCCATCTTGTCACAGGCAGCTCGCTCACTCGTAACATTGTTTTCATGGGTGCTTGCACTTTTTAAATAACCATAACTTGCTCAATTTTCTATCGATTTTCAAACTGTTTGGTTTGTTATAACGTCAGAGATGTAGTTATGACACTGCATACTTATGAAAAATTATTCATAATTTGTTCAAGCATCCATAATTATAGCCACGTTAATAACGTTTGTCTATAGCTGTGTCTCATATCGAAAGGCTGCATCCTCCGGAGGTCGCATTTGAAGGCTGCATGCGTCTGAAGGCTGTCTCATTTCAAAAAAGTAAGTAGGATACTCCGAATGCCACCTTCAAATGCGCCCTTCTTTTCAGGAATTCGGAGTGTGCATGAGATGTATCCTTCGTTGCTGCAGATAACCCACAATTCTTTGCATCGCCATTAACTACCGTCATATGTTTCTTTTTTTGTATTTGAAAAATGGCGGCACCGGCTGATGACAACGTTACACATGCAAGCGAAGATGTGGTGTTTAAATGTAAGTAGTTTCAAGTTTGTTTTTTAAATTTGTACTGTTGTTACTTCAATAGATAGTTGTGGTAAACAGGATTACAAGTGTTTCGTGATTTTTAAACGTTTAGAACAGTACTTTGCTGGCAAGGCAAGAAACATTTAATTTGTTGTTAACTGTAGAAATTGACAATCTTCTTATATTTCATAATAAATGGATTTCTAATTTTAGTTTTAAGAAATTAATGTTAATTTAGTTTTTTTTGTTCAATTATATTTTTTCTTTAAGATAGACAATATTCACAAACTATGCATCTTTTTCTATATCAAGTAACGTTATAGATCAGAATTAATATAACAATGACCAAACACTACCAGAGGGTAAATTGAAGGTGATGATACATGTACAAATGAGTCATGTTACATTTTGTTTTGAATAGGGAGCAAGGAAAATACAGAGAGATTTATACGTTTGAGACAGGAGCATTCTGATCTCGTCACTGGGGCTAAAAATACAGCCTCATATGGTTGGAGGTAAGATGGGAGAACTAAAGAGTAGGCAGACGGTCTTCTTTTAGAACAGATTTCATTTTTACCTTGAAGGAATTTCACAAGATAAATGTTACGTTTTGCCAACAAGGGCATGTTAGACCAGGGGTGGCCAACGTCAGTCCTAGAGAGTCCTGCAGACCTGCAGAGGTTAGCTCCAAACCTGATTAAAAAACCTCTCCTGCCTATAGCTTTCTAACCTAAAGACCTTGATTAGCTTGTTCAGGTTTGTTGGATTAGGGTTGGAGCAAAACTCTGCAGGACTGGCTCTCCAGGACCAAAGCTGGCCAACAATTTAATTCAAAGTTGTTCGTTTGCTCAGCCCATTTGACCACGGACAGTTTTTCAAACCTGGGACAATATCAAGCAGGCTGTGCTCAGCATCCGACACTGAAGAAAGGGGCAATTCCAACCATATACCTGCAAGCAGTGATTTTATCCACTTCTTGACTGTCTAAACAATTTCTGATTAAATTGAAAGCTTCTTAGAGAGACAACATTAACGATAATATTCCTGTTGTTGTCTATATCCAACGCAGATGCTATACAGTAAGAATAGGATAATCCAAGTAGCTTACATAACTAAATAGTATGTCTAATGACAAAGGTTAATATTATTTCATGCCAGTGTTGTCATAAATTACAAAATGCAACCATAGATACGTAACATACTATGTTAGTTTAGTTGCTTACACATAGCTCACTCGATCCTTCTAGCTAACGTCACCACCTCCACCATTTAAGTTGAAACGATAGTAATTTGATATTTATTTATTTATATTTTTGACAACTGAAGTATGATTATATACTGATTGATATATATATAAGGTTGAATGCCTAATCTCTCCATCGTTTTGAGCCGCACAGTGAAACAGCCAATCAGAGCAGAACTCTGCATTAATATTCATGACCCTTCCAAAATAAGGCAAAAACAGACCATTTCATCCTGGGGAAGATGTCTAGAGTTGTAAATGGACCTGTAAAACCTTATCTGGACAATTATTGACCTTAAATAAGCCATATACCCTCTATGTAGATACCAGAGAACAATTTAAAATGTTGTTTCAAATCATTCTAGGGCACCTTTAAGTGTTTCCTTGTCACATGAACAGCTTACACACACACACACACACACACACACACACACACACACACACATACACGTCTATATTACCAACAGGGGACCATCACTCCACACTGACCAAGAGGGGACCTGTGTTTCTAGTCATTTTGAAGAAACAAAACTTAGATACAAAATTTTGTTTTAAGGTCTTTTTTCATAATATAACTTCAAATAAGCATTTATTTTTTTTATTTTTAAACATGCCAAGAGGGGACCTGACCGATGTCTACCTATCCAACAGGGGACCTCCATAGCCTGCAATGGAGCTGTGTGTGTGAAAGGGAAGAGAGCTGGCAGTCAAGTCTGTCTTCATTATTTAATATATATATATAATTATAATTATATAATGTTCACACAGGCATCAGGGAACACAATGAGCACACAACGGAGAAAAAGCCATGTTGTGGACATTACAGAAAAGAATTTAAGAAATAAAAAAATTCTTAAAATTAAGAGTTATCTTTAAGAAATTCATTCTCTGTTGTGTCTTCATACTTACAGTATATGATCCGTCCACAGCTCTCATTTAAGCTTATTTTCAAGAACACCAATACTGTAAAAAAAAAAATCAGGTCTCCAATTGAAAATTTTCTAGTGACCGATCACATCTAATTTTTTTAGTTGGCCAAATTGAATTTCTTGAATTTTAATTGAATTAAAGTGCATCAATTTACAGAAAATTTTCAATTGGAGACCCACATTTTTTTACAGTAAAGGTATTTCAATGTGTGACTTATTTTTGAATAAAACATAGTTTCTGCTCTCTAAAATCCCAAATAATGTCCTTTGTTTTTGAGATTTTTAGAGTGAGATTTGATTTCTTGCACCAATAAAAAATATATATATATATATATATAGGACTGGACAAGCAGAAATTGTTCTTTAAGGTAATAATCACAGGTCATCACTTTATGTAGTAAATAATGATTATGTTAAACACAATGACTCGGTCCCCTGTTAGATAGTAAATCACGACACCAGTGTGTTTAATTTTTCATTTCTTGCCATAAACACACTGTAGATATTTAGAGTTTTTATAGCAATAACTGAGTTTTAAGAGTTAAATCAAGCAGAAATATTTCTCTAATGTATTAATTGCAGATCATCTTTGAATAATGATAATGTTAAACACAATGACTCGGTCCCCTGTTAGATAGTAAATCACGACACCAGTGTGTTTGCGTTGTCATTTCTTGCCATCATAAACACACTGTGGAGATTTAGAGTTTTTATAGCAATAACTGAGTTTTAAGAGTTAAATCAAGCACAAATAGTTCTCTAATGTATTAATTGCAGATCATCTTTGAATAATGATTATGTTAAACACAATGACTCGGTCCCCTGTTAGATAGTAAATCACGACACCAGTGTGTTTGCGTTGTCATTTCTTGCCATAAACACACTGTGGAGATTTAGAGTTTTTATAGCAATAACTGAGTTTTAAGAGTTAAATCAAGCAGAAATAGTTCTCTAATGTATAAATTTCAGATCCTCTTTGAATAATGATTATGTTAAACACAATGACTCGGTCCCCTGTTAGATAGTAAATCACGACACCAGTGTGTTTAATTTGTCATTTCTTGCCATCATAAACACACTGTAGAGATTTGGAGTTTTTATAGCAATAACTGAGTTTTAAGAGTTAAATCAAGCAGAAATATTTCTATAATGTATTAATTGCAGATCCTCTTTGAATAATGATTATGTTAAACACAATGACTCGGTCCACTGTTAGATAGTAAATCACGACACCAGTGTGTTTGCTTTGTCATTTCTTCATCTCAAACACACTGTGGAGATTTAGAGTTTTTATAGCAATAACTGAGTTTTAAGAGTTAAATCAAGCACAAATAGTTCTCTAATGTATTAATTGCAGATCATCTTTGAATAATGATTATGTTAAACACAATGACTCGGTCCCCTGTTAGATAGTAAATCACGACACCAGTGTGTTTGCGTTGTCATTTCTTGCCATCATAAACACACTGTGGAGATTTAGAGTTTTTATAGCAATAACTGAGTTTTAAGAGTTAAATCAAGCACAAATAGTTCTCTAATGTATTAATTGCAGATCATCTTTGAATAATGATTATGTTAAACACAATGACTCGGTCCCCTGTTAGATAGTAAATCACGACACCAGTGTGTTTGCGTTGTCATTTCTTGCCATAAACACACTGTGGAGATTTAGAGTTTTTATAGCAATAACTGAGTTTTAAGAGTTAAATCAAGCAGAAATAGTTCTCTAATGTATAAATTTCAGATCCTCTTTGAATAATGATTATGTTAAACACAATGACTCGGTCCCCTGTTAGATAGTAAATCACGACACCAGTGTGTTTAATTTGTCATTTCTTGCCATCATAAACACACTGTAGAGATTTGGAGTTTTTATAGCAATAACTGAGTTTTAAGAGTTAAATCAAGCAGAAATATTTCTATAATGTATTAATTGCAGATCCTCTTTGAATAATGATTATGTTAAACACAATGACTCGGTCCCCTGTTAGATAGTAAATCACGACACCAGTGTGTTTGCTTTGTCATTTCTTCATCTCAAACACACTGTGGAGATTTAGAGTTTTTATAGCAATAACTGAGTTTTAAGAGTTAAATCAAGCAGAAATAGTTCTCTAATGTATAAATTTCAGATCCTCTTTGAATAATGATTATGTTAAACACAATGACTCGGTCCCCTGTTAGATAGTAAATCACGACACCAGTGTGTTTAATTTGTCATTTCTTGCCATCATAAACACACTGTAGAGATTTGGAGTTTTTATAGCAATAACTGAGTTTTAAGAGTTAAATCAAGCAGAAATATTTCTATAATGTATTAATTGCAGATCCTCTTTGAATAATGATTATGTTAAACACAATGACTCGGTCCCCTGTTAGATAGTAAATCACGACACCAGTGTGTTTAATTTGTCATTTCTTCATCTCAAACACACTGTGGAGATTTAGAGTTTTTATAGCAATAACTGAGTTTTAAGAGTTAAATCAAGCACAAATAGTTCTCTAATGTATTAATTGCAGATCATCTTTGAATAATGATTATGTTAAACACAATGACTCGGTCCCCTGTTAGATAGTAAATCACGACACCAGTGTGTTTGCGTTGTCATTTCTTGCCATCATAAACACACTGTAGATATTTAGAGTTTTTATAGCAATAACTGAGTTTTAAGAGTTAAATCAAGCAGAAATAGTTCTCTAATGTATAAATTTCAGATCCTCTTTGAATAATGATTATGTTAAACACAATGACTCTGTCCCCTGTTAGATAGTAAATCACGACACCAGTGTGTTTGCGTTGTCATTTCTTGCCATAAACACACTGTGGAGATTTAGAGTTTTTATAGCAATAACTGAGTTTTAAGAGTTAAATCAAGCAGAAATAGTTCTCTAATGTATAAATTTCAGATCCTCTTTGAATAATGATTATGTTAAACACAATGACTCGGTCCACTGTTAGATAGTAAATCACGACACCAGTGTGTTTGCGTTGTCATTTCTTGCCATCATAAACACACTGTAGAGATTTGGAGTTTTTATAGCAATAACTGAGTTTTAAGAGTTAAATCAAGCAGAAATATTTCTATAATGTATTAATTGCAGATCCTCTTTGAATAATGATTATGTTAAACACAATGACTCTGTCCCCTGTTAGATAGTAAATCACGACACCAGTGTGTTTGCGTTGTCATTTCTTCATCTCAAACACACTGTGGAGATTTAGAGTTTTTATAGCAATAACTGAGTTTTAAGAGTTAAATCAAGCAGAAATAGTTCTCTAATGTATTAATTGCAGATCATCTTTGAATAATGATTATGTTAAACACAATGACTCTGTCCCCTGTTAGATAGTAAATCACGACACCAGTGTGTTTGCGTTGTCATTTCTTCATCTCAAACACACTGTGGAGATTTAGAGTTTTTATAGCAATAACTGAGTTTTAAGAGTTAAATCAAGCAGAAATATTTCTATAATGTATTAATTGCAGATCCTCTTTGAATAATGATTATGTTAAACACAATGACTCGGTCCCCTGTTAGATAGTAAATCACGACACCAGTGTGTTTGCTTTGTCATTTCTTCATCTCAAACACACTGTGGAGATTTAGAGTTTTTATAGCAATAACTGAGTTTTAAGAGTTAAATCAAGCAGAAATAGTTCTCTAATGTATAAATTTCAGATCCTCTTTGAATAATGATTATGTTAAACACAATGACTCGGTCCCCTGTTAGATAGTAAATCACGACACCAGTGTGTTTAATTTGTCATTTCTTGCCATCATAAACACACTGTAGAGATTTGGAGTTTTTATAGCAATAACTGAGTTTTAAGAGTTAAATCAAGCAGAAATATTTCTATAATGTATTAATTGCAGATCCTCTTTGAATAATGATTATGTTAAACACAATGACTCGGTCCCCTGTTAGATAGTAAATCACGACACCAGTGTGTTTGCGTTGTCATTTCTTCATCTCAAACACACTGTGGAGATTTAGAGTTTTTATAGCAATAACTGAGTTTTAAGAGTTAAATCAAGCACAAATAGTTCTCTAATGTATTAATTGCAGATCATCTTTGAATAATGATTATGTTAAACACAATGACTCGGTCCCCTGTTAGATAGTAAATCACGACACCAGTGTGTTTGCGTTGTCATTTCTTGCCATCATAAACACACTGTAGATATTTAGAGTTTTTATAGCAATAACTGAGTTTTAAGAGTTAAATCAAGCAGAAATAGTTCTCTAATGTATAAATTTCAGATCCTCTTTGAATAATGATTATGTTAAACACAATGACTCTGTCCCCTGTTAGATAGTAAATCACGACACCAGTGTGTTTGCGTTGTCATTTCTTGCCATAAACACACTGTGGAGATTTAGAGTTTTTATAGCAATAACTGAGTTTTAAGAGTTAAATCAAGCAGAAATAGTTCTCTAATGTATAAATTTCAGATCCTCTTTGAATAATGATTATGTTAAACACAATGACTCGGTCCACTGTTAGATAGTAAATCACGACACCAGTGTGTTTGCGTTGTCATTTCTTGCCATCATAAACACACTGTAGAGATTTGGAGTTTTTATAGCAATAACTGAGTTTTAAGAGTTAAATCAAGCAGAAATATTTCTATAATGTATTAATTGCAGATCCTCTTTGAATAATGATTATGTTAAACACAATGACTCTGTCCCCTGTTAGATAGTAAATCACGACACCAGTGTGTTTGCGTTGTCATTTCTTCATCTCAAACACACTGTGGAGATTTAGAGTTTTTATAGCAATAACTGAGTTTTAAGAGTTAAATCAAGCAGAAATAGTTCTCTAATGTATTAATTGCAGATCATCTTTGAATAATGATTATGTTAAACACAATGACTCTGTCCCCTGTTAGATAGTAAATCACGACACCAGTGTGTTTGCGTTGTCATTTCTTGCCATCATAAACACACTGTAGAGATTTGGAGTTTTTATAGCAATAACTGAGTTTTAAGAGTTAAATCAAGCAGAAATATTTCTATAATGTATTAATTGCAGATCCTCTTTGAATAATGATTATGTTAAACACAATGACTCTGTCCCCTGTTAGATAGTAAATCACGACACCAGTGTGTTTGCGTTGTCATTTCTTCATCTCAAACACACTGTGGAGATTTAGAGTTTTTATAGCAATAACTGAGTTTTAAGAGTTAAATCAAGCAGAAATAGTTCTCTAATGTATTAATTGCAGATCATCTTTGAATAATGATTATGTTAAACACAATGACTCGGTCCCCTGTTAGATAGTAAATCACGACACCAGTGTGTTTGCGTTGTCATTTCTTGCCATAAACACACTGTGGAGATTTAGAGTTTTTATAGCAATAACTGAGTTTTAAGAGTTAAATCAAGCAGAAATAGTTCTCTAATGTATAAATTTCAGATCCTCTTTGAATAATGATTATGTTAAACACAATGACTCGGTCCCCTGTTAGATAGTAAATCACGACACCAGTGTGTTTAATTTGTCATTTCTTGCCATCATAAACACACTGTAGAGATTTGGAGTTTTTATAGCAATAACTGAGTTTTAAGAGTTAAATCAAGCAGAAATATTTCTATAATGTATTAATTGCAGATCCTCTTTGAATAATGATTATGTTAAACACAATGACTCGGTCCCCTGTTAGATAGTAAATCACGACACCAGTGTGTTTGCGTTGTCATTTCTTCATCTCAAACACACTGTGGAGATTTAGAGTTTTTATAGCAATAACTGAGTTTTAAGAGTTAAATCAAGCAGAAATAGTTCTCTAATGTATTAATTGCAGATCCTCTTTGAATAATGATTATGTTAAACACAATGACTCGGTCCCCTGTTAGATAGTAAATCACGACACCAGTGTGTTTGCTTTGTCATTTCTTGCCATCATAAACACACTGTGGAGATTTAGAGTTTTTATAGCAATAACTGAGTTTTAAGAGTTAAATCAAGCACAAATAGTTCTCTAATGTATTAATTGCAGATCATCTTTGAATAATGATTATGTTAAACACAATGACTCGGTCCCCTGTTAGATAGTAAATCACGACACCAGTGTGTTTGCGTTGTCATTTCTTGCCATCATAAACACACTGTGGAGATTTAGAGTTTTTATAGCAATAACTGAGTTTTAAGAGTTAAATCAAGCACAAATAGTTCTCTAATGTATTAATTGCAGATCATCTTTGAATAATGATTATGTTAAACACAATGACTCGGTCCCCTGTTAGATAGTAAATCACGACACCAGTGTGTTTGCGTTGTCATTTCTTCATCTCAAACACACTGTAGATATTTAGAGTTTTTATAGCAATAACTGAGTTTTAAGAGTTAAATCAAGCAGAAATAGTTCTCTAATGTATAAATTTCAGATCATCTTTGAATAATGATTATGTTAAACACAATGACTCGGTCCCCTGTTAGATAGTAAATCACGACACCAGTGTGTTTAATTTGTCATTTCTTGCCATCATAAACACACTGTAGAGATTTGGAGTTTTTATAGCAATAACTGAGTTTTAAGAGTTAAATCAAGCACAAATAGTTCTCTAATGTATTAATTGCAGATCATCTTTGAATAATGATTATGTTAAACACAATGACTCGGTCCCCTGTTAGATAGTAAATCACGACACCAGTGTGTTTGCGTTGTCATTTCTTCATCTCAAACACACTGTGGAGATTTAGAGTTTTTATAGCAATAACTGAGTTTTAAGAGTTAAATCAAGCAGAAATAGTTCTCTAATGTATTAATTGCAGATCATCTTTGAATAATGATTATGTTAAACACAATGACTCGGTCCCCTGTTAGATAGTAAATCACGACACCAGTGTGTTTGCTTTGTCATTTCTTGCCATCATAAACACACTGTGGAGATTTAGAGTTTTTATAGCAATAACTGAGTTTTAAGAGTTAAATCAAGCACAAATAGTTCTCTAATGTATTAATTGCAGATCATCTTTGAATAATGATTATGTTAAACACAATGACTCGGCCCCCTGTTAGATAGTAAATCACGACACCAGTGTGTTTGCTTTGTCATTTCTTGCCATCATAAACACACTGTGGAGATTTAGAGTTTTTATAGCAATAACTGAGTTTTAAGAGTTAAATCAAGCAGAAATATTTCTCTAATGTATTAATTGCAGATCCTCTTTGAATAATGATTATGTTAAACACAATGACTCGGTCCACTGTTAGATAGTAAATCACGACACCAGTGTGTTTGCGTTGTCATTTCTTGCCATAAACACACTGTGGAGATTTAGAGTTTTTATAGCAATAACTGAGTTTTAAGAGTTAAATCAAGCAGAAATAGTTCTCTAATGTATTAATTGCAGATCCTCTTTGAATAATGATTATGTTAAACACAATGGCTCGGTCCCCTGTTAGATAGTAAATCACGACACCAGTGTGTTTAATTTGTCATTTCTTGCCATCATAAACACACTGTAGAGATTTGGAGTTTTTATAGCAATAACTGAGTTTTAAGAGTTAAATCAAGCAGAAATATTTCTCTAATGTATTAATTGCAGATCCTCTTTGAATAATGATTATGTTAAACACAATGACTCGGTCCACTGTTAGATAGTAAATCACGACACCAGTGTGTTTGCGTTGTCATTTCTTGCCATAAACACACTGTGGAGATTTAGAGTTTTTATAGCAATAACTGAGTTTTAAGAGTTAAATCAAGCAGAAATAGTTCTCTAATGTATAAATTTCAGATCCTCTTTGAATAATGATTATGTTAAACACAATGACTCGGTCCCCTGTTAGATAGTAAATCACGACACCAGTGTGTTTAATTTGTCATTTCTTGCCATCATAAACACACTGTAGAGATTTGGAGTTTTTATAGCAATAACTGAGTTTTAAGAGTTAAATCAAGCAGAAATATTTCTATAATGTATTAATTGCAGATCCTCTTTGAATAATGATTATGTTAAACACAATGACTCGGTCCCCTGTTAGATAGTAAATCACGACACCAGTGTGTTTGCGTTGTCATTTCTTCATCTCAAACACACTGTGGAGATTTAGAGTTTTTATAGCAATAACTGAGTTTTAAGAGTTAAATCAAGCACAAATAGTTCTCTAATGTATTAATTGCAGATCATCTTTGAATAATGATTATGTTAAACACAATGACTCGGTCCCCTGTTAGATAGTAAATCACGACACCAGTGTGTTTGCGTTGTCATTTCTTGCCATAAACACACTGTGGAGATTTAGAGTTTTTATAGCAATAACTGAGTTTTAAGAGTTAAATCAAGCAGAAATAGTTCTCTAATGTATAAATTTCAGATCCTCTTTGAATAATGATTATGTTAAACACAATGACTCGGTCCCCTGTTAGATAGTAAATCACGACACCAGTGTGTTTAATTTGTCATTTCTTGCCATCATAAACACACTGTAGAGATTTGGAGTTTTTATAGCAATAACTGAGTTTTAAGAGTTAAATCAAGCAGAAATATTTCTATAATGTATTAATTGCAGATCCTCTTTGAATAATGATTATGTTAAACACAATGACTCGGTCCCCTGTTAGATAGTAAATCACGACACCAGTGTGTTTGCGTTGTCATTTCTTCATCTCAAACACACTGTGGAGATTTAGAGTTTTTATAGCAATAACTGAGTTTTAAGAGTTAAATCAAGCAGAAATAGTTCTCTAATGTATTAATTGCAGATCATCTTTGAATAATGATTATGTTAAACACAATGACTCGGTCCCCTGTTAGATAGTAAATCACGACACCAGTGTGTTTGCTTTGTCATTTCTTGCCATCATAAACACACTGTGGAGATTTAGAGTTTTTATAGCAATAACTGAGTTTTAAGAGTTAAATCAAGCACAAATAGTTCTCTAATGTATTAATTGCAGATCATCTTTGAATAATGATTATGTTAAACACAATGACTCGGTCCCCTGTTAGATAGTAAATCACGACACCAGTGTGTTTGCTTTGTCATTTCTTGCCATCATAAACACACTGTGGAGATTTAGAGTTTTTATAGCAATAACTGAGTTTTAAGAGTTAAATCAAGCAGAAATAGTTCTCTAATGTATTAATTGCAGATCCTCTTTGAATAATGATTATGTTAAACACAATGGCTCGGTCCCCTGTTAGATAGTAAATCACGACACCAGTGTGTTTAATTTGTCATTTCTTGCCATCATAAACACACTGTAGAGATTTGGAGTTTTTATAGCAATAACTGAGTTTTAAGAGTTAAATCAAGCAGAAATATTTCTCTAATGTATTAATTGCAGATCCTCTTTGAATAATGATTATGTTAAACACAATGACTCGGTCCACTGTTAGATAGTAAATCACGACACCAGTGTGTTTGCGTTGTCATTTCTTGCCATAAACACACTGTGGAGATTTAGAGTTTTTATAGCAATAACTGAGTTTTAAGAGTTAAATCAAGCAGAAATAGTTCTCTAATGTATAAATTTCAGATCCTCTTTGAATAATGATTATGTTAAACACAATGACTCGGTCCCCTGTTAGATAGTAAATCACGACACCAGTGTGTTTAATTTGTCATTTCTTGCCATCATAAACACACTGTAGAGATTTGGAGTTTTTATAGCAATAACTGAGTTTTAAGAGTTAAATCAAGCAGAAATATTTCTATAATGTATTAATTGCAGATCCTCTTTGAATAATGATTATGTTAAACACAATGGCTCGGTCCCCTGTTAGATAGTAAATCACGACACCAGTGTGTTTGCGTTGTCATTTCTTCATCTCAAACACACTGTGGAGATTTAGAGTTTTTATAGCAATAACTGAGTTTTAAGAGTTAAATCAAGCAGAAATAGTTCTCTAATGTATTAATTGCAGATCATCTTTGAATAATGATTATGTTAAACACAATGACTCTGTCCCCTGTTAGATAGTAAATCACGACACCAGTGTGTTTGCGTTGTCATTTCTTCATCTCAAACACACTGTGGAGATTTAGAGTTTTTATAGCAATAACTGAGTTTTAAGAGTTAAATCAAGCAGAAATATATCTCTAATGTATTAATTGCCAACGTGATCTCATGAAAATACGTGTTGATTTGTACGTAAAGTTTGTTCAAGGCAAACGTATGCATTTGACGTTTGAATGGACGCATATGCGTACAATATCGACGTATTTTGGCTTTATAAACGTACCTTTCTTACGTATTTGCACATTAATTACGTATAAATGCTTACGTGTAGCCTGTAATGTAATTGCATTCATAATTTTCAGTCACGTGACTGTCGCGGAGCCTTGGAGGGCAAAACCGCCATAGAACTCCATTAAACTGCAGCACAAGCCTGTCAAATTTCCATCTTAAAACAACAATGTGTGAACAAGATGCACGTTTTGGGCACTATTATCCATATACAGCACCTGCTGCAGTATTTCAATCACTTAAAATAGTGTGACGTTTTTAAAACGCTTAACGTGAAAAATAGGGTGAGTTGCACCAATAAGGATTAAATTAAGCAAAGTTGAACGTTATTCTACAGTTGAAACCTCATGCATTAATATTCTGCGTTCAATCTGCTTTCCAGTAGGCTACAAAGAATGCAACATTGAATTTGGTGTTTTAATATCACTTGCATTAATACTGACTACAAAACTGTGTTTCATGTTTCTCATAACTGTTATTGATCAGATTGTGCCTTGTATCTTAATATGCCATAATATTTTTTTATTATTTTTATTAATGATAATAATACATATAATTGCCGTCCAAATTGACTCATCGTGTATACAGAGTCACGCATGAATTCACGCCGTTCCGTTTCAGCTTATTTTATTGCAGTAAGATAGGCTATTGGCTAGCTACACAGCATATTGGAAGATTCCAGTTATGTCGACTCCATGTCAATAACTTATTCTGTACTGTTTGCAATTGATTATTAATTTGGGTATGGGTTGTGAGAATAAACTGAACAACTATCGATTGCATTCATATTGCATTATTGCATTTATTGTTATATGCTATATAGAATGGGCATATCATTTTACTTAAGGGTAGACTATATTAGGGTAATTGTGCATAATAACCGTTTGAATATAGGCAATAAGATCTAGTATGAGTTTCGGGATGAATGGGTTTTGGAAAAACCGGGGAAAACACAACTGCATGTCGCGATTGACCAATGAGAATCAAGTATTTCAGAGCGCATGTAATAAATAAAAATTAAATAAAATGTGGTCAAATAAAATACGTGAAAGCAAACATGAATATGAAATTAGCCTAGGTTTATAATAACAAAAACAATACAACTGGGCTTAGATATACTGGGTAAATCATTATTTGATAGTTGTTTAACAAAAATCTACGTATTTTTGTGTTGTATTTTTAAACATGCTGTGTTATCAGGTAAGTAAATAAAAAATAAAATTAAAAATCACTTTATTAGCTTTGCGCTTGCATTTCCGGTGTTTCTCCAATCTCCCGCGATTTGCTGTACAAGAAAAATAGCAAAACAGGTAAGAAAGTGTTTTCCTTCTTTTTTGGTTGTTCTCTGATATTGTATTCAGAGTAGATTATAAATTAAGTACTTCTACATTAGTTATTCAGTATTAGATGCCACTTGATATGCTCTTTCTCATTGATCTGTTAAAATTTTTGAAATGTGATTAAAATGTGTAGCTGCGTAACGTTAGATGTGCTAATGTTATCCATATGCGAAATCAACTTGATTATGCATTACTAATCATCATCTAACGTGATCTTTTTAGGCTTCATTAATAATTTAGCATATTGTATGAGCTCGGTTTAGGTCAGAGTGGATAATCTTATTACTAATTTACTAACTAATTTATGACATTTCAAAACAGCACAAAACCGGCAGCATCAAGATTTTACTTCTCTATGCTGTTTTTAGAAGCACAACAATAATACAACATTACAGTGAATTACTTGCAACATGTATGCTCATGCAAAATTGTGTACTTTTTGTTTATCACAGGATGCCTGGGTCCACTTTTAAAAAATGCGGGTCATGCAATGTCCACATTTCTGTGGCTTGCAAAACCTGCAAACACTGTGGACAAAAACAGGAAATGAAACAAGCAATTAAAGCTGCCAAACAAAAATTAAATGACAAATGGGTTAAAAGCATGAAAAATGGAAACAACTTTTGCAAACTTATAAATGCAGCCAATGTTCTGGTAAGTCACTGTATTAAATACATTCACATGTTAAAGTTGGCCTTCCTTTGGAGTATGAAGCACGATGAACTGTATTAAGTGTGTGTGTGTGTGTGTGTGTGTGTGTGTGTGTGTGTGTGTGTGTGTGTGTGTGTGTGTGTGTGTGTGTGTGTGTGTGTGTGTGTGTGTGTGTGTGTGTGTGTGTGTGTGTGTGTGTGTCTGTGTGTGTTACAATGGCTTCTGCAAAAAAATAAATACAAAAATACAATGCCTTATAAATTCATTTGATCAAAAGTAATGTTCAGCATTTTCCTTTTCATATCAGACTAATATTTTACCCTTTTGATTACAGATGCACAAATTTCATGCCTTGGGGAGATATCCTCTGCTTCTCCTGGGGAAAAGGAATGTTTCGGGGTGTTTTACAACTGATGTTATAACAAACCATTCCTTTACATCCCCACAGGAGAAGGTGTCCATAGACACAATGAAAAATATTGTTTCAAGTGTTCTGAAAGGTAACTGTACAGCTACAGATTTTCCATGTTGCAGTTTTAACCACGTCTTAGTGAAACCAATTGAATGCAAGTCAATGTAAAGTAGTGTTATTTTATTTAGGTTTGACATTTGGAGCAATGGTTCTTTTCTTACTGAGCAGCCTTTCAGGTCATGTCAATATCAGGCTCATTTTAATGTATACACTTGACCAGCTGTTTCCCCCAGTATCTAAGGTCCTTGCTGCTCTCCAACCTGCTGTTATTCTGGAATTGATTTGCACCTTTTGCACAAAACTGCATTCATATTTTACATGCATTATGATGGCTGTGATCCAATTTTTTTGTGATCCCAATAGCATACTATTGTTTATAAAGATGAACATGGTAATTCCAGTGGTTTCTTTTAAGCGGTTAAAACTTGCTTTAATGAATTCAACCTTATTGTATATAAACTTCTGAAGTTTGATAACAGTAAAAGCAAACGTATCAAGGCAAATTACAGTTTAAAATTTGTTTAATTATACTATTATATTATTAGGTTGTCCTACTTTTATGTGTTCTGTGTGCCTTAAATAACAATATTAAATATTACTACTTAGTATGATGGGGCTGTGGTGTGAAGCTTAGCCTTAAAGATATGATTGAAATTGATGTGATTTGCTCTGCTAATTTTATAGTGAAATATTCTGCCCTGGACCACAGCATGGCATCCAGCAGGGAAGATGATTGTGGCATCAACACTGAAGTAGATGCCACAATCTTTCCTCAAGGGGAAGGGGATGGTCCCAGTGACAGCACTGGCGAAGAGGATCTTATTACGTTGATCCTTACGCCAGTGGATCTCCCATCTCAACCCTCTAACACCCTCCAGCCACCAACAAAAAAGAGGATCCTTGAGATGTCTAAAGGTAATTATGTCTAATCTATTAAGTTGATAAAAACAGGTATTGTTTCTAACTATATACCAAGCATACAATTATTAAGTACTACACTTTGTAACTGTGTCACAAACTGTTGATATATCTTTAAGGAATAAATATATAACTCACAAGGCTGCTTTACCTGTTTCAGGAATTAGTGCTTCACAGACAAATGTCTCTTTTCCATACACAAAGGTATGTTTTTCCACATGTAAACATTGGTTTTACCTGATGTTACATTAATTTGCTATATTCTAAGTTCAATTAACTCTTGATTTAGCACGTTTCATCTAGATGAATAATCACATACACTAAAATCTTTATATATATTTGACTACTGATGTTTGAATTTGTGATATAGTTAATGCTGCAAACTTCTAAATCATGAATGTGGCTGTAGTAAAGCTCACAACAAATCATTAGCAAAATAAGCAATTTAATTGTATTTCTTTGCTGTCATTTGTAGTTATTCTTTAAAGTACAGTTTTTTGTTTAATCAAGATTAACAAATTAGGCATATGACATATTTTTTTATTGTCATGTTGACCTTTTGACATTTATTTGTACTTTACAAGATGACTGCTCAAGGAACAAGTGCCTGCGATCCATACACTCACTCTGTAGGTCGAGAAGACTCCAGTGCTGGTGTACAAGACTCTGTTCCAGCAGCCAGTGTCCTTCAGCTGTCTGTCCCTAAATCAATTCAAGGTAACACTATACTGACTTACATTAACAACTGTATATGTCTGTCTGTCTGTCTGTCTGTCTGTCTATCTATCTATCTATCTGTCTGTCTGTCTGTCTGTCTGTCTGTCTGTCTAATCTATCCACATACACTCACTCTGTAGGTCGAGAAGACTCCAGTGCTGGTGTACAAGACTCTGTTCCAGCAGCCAGTGTCCTTCAGCTGTCTGTCCCTAAATCAATTCAAGGTAACACTATACTGACTTACATTAACAACTGTATATGTCTGTCTGTCTGTCTGTCTGTCTGTCTGTCTGTCTATCTATCTATCTATCTGTCTGTCTGTCTGTCTGTCTGTCTGTCTAATCTATCCACATACACTCACTCTGTAGGTCGAGAAGACTCCAGTGCTGGTGTACAAGACTCTGTTCCAGCAGCCAGTGTCCTTCAGCTGTCTGTCCCTAAATCAATTCAAGGTAACACTATACTGACTTACATTAACAACTGTATATGTCTGTCTGTCTGTCTGTCTATCTATCTGTCTGTCTGTCTAATCTATCCACTACACTCACTCTGTAGGTCGAGAAGACTCCAGTGCTGGTGTACAAGCCTCTGTTCCAGCAGCCAGTGTCCTTCAGCTGTCTGTCCCAAAATTGAAAAAATTTGGCTACAAGATTAAAGGTAATTCCCTGAATGTTGTTTTTTCTTACTTATTACAGTATTTAACACATTACAGTTTTTCTCAGTCACTATTTACATTTGCAGAACAGTTAATATGGTTCTCAAAACAATTAGTACAAACTGCAAAACCTGGTTGATAACCGGCAAAAGCGTGTCACTTGCTCAAAATGGATAGCTCATTCCTCAAAAGCAAGTTTTAATGTCAATGAAAGTGTCAGTGTCATCAAGATGAAGAGTCCTGACACCATTGTTTATGAACAATAGTCAAATGGCTTTGTCATGTTTTCATTATTGCAGTGTACTCTGTAGACTATTTTCAATGCAAAAAAGTCCTTGGTGACACTACCTGAACAATCTCAAGACAGCACTATATACTATTTGCACAGCCATTTGAAAAATACAGTAAAGGTACACATTACTGTATTTAGTGAGGTAACTGAGTACAAGACACTGAATATGTATGTTTCACATTTTTACTGCATATGCTCTTTGCAATTCTAATTTGTTCACAGCATTGTGCAAAAGAAAAAATACACCCTTATTTAGAAACAAACATAAACTCCCTTTGGGTAGAGCTGTGCACAACTGTAAACAATATTGCAGTACATATTGGAACTGAACATGGGGCAGTCGTGGCCTAATGGTTAGAGAGTTGGACTTGTAACCTGAAGGTTGTCGTGGGTACCAGCGCTCTCCTCCACCCTCAATACCATGACTGAGGTGAGACCCTTGAGTAAGGCACCAAACCCCCCAACTGCTCCCCGGGCACCGCAGCAATATGGCTGCCCACTGCTCTGGGTGTGTGTGTGTGTGTGCACTTGGATGGGTTAAATGCAAAGCACAAATTGCAAGTATGGGTCACTTCACTTCCACTTTCACTTTAAAACATACATAGTTCATTCACTATGCACATCCAGACGTTTCTCTCTGTCTGGCGACATGAAAGTTGAGATTCACCTGAGAGAAAATTTTCAATTTAGGAGACATTTTCAGGGAAAGATTTTGACAACTACTTCAACATTTTTGACTTAAGCAATGAAATGAGGACTATTAGTTTTATATGGAATGACTATTCAGCATTCACAAGTATGACATGACATAAGCAAATGATAATGTTATAAAACAGCAGAGTATGAAAGCAATTGATGCATGTCCAAAAGCATTTGCAATTTGTTGGAAGGAATGAGAAACTGCTACTATGATGTGCACAAATGACTAAATGTGGAGGTTGAACTAACTGTTGTGCAAATGTAAATAGTGATGTGAGAAATGCACCAAAGCGACTGAGAAAAACTGTAATGTTAATTGTATTTTTGGCTCCGTCTGTTAAAAGTGAATAAAAAAATTTAAGTTTTTAAGTATTTAATAACAAAGAAAAAAAACTTTTCAAAGGATCTGTACACAAATCTTCCAATGTTGAAGAATGTTCTTTGCAAAACAGTTTTGTAGATGTTTATTTATATGTTACTTATTGTCAGTCATCACTTGTGGAGTAAATCTACTAAATTGTATTAACTACAACACTGCATCAGTATAACTTTTACTCTCTATAGTTCAGGACCATATGTACACTGAACAGTGGTATTTGCAATGTACCATTAAACAGCATTTTAATAATTAATTAAAATTAATTGGAAGATTTTCTTGATCTTTTAACTATGAACACACAATAAGAAATGTGATATGCAATATGCAATACATGTGAATTCCATTGTGGTCTTGCTGGCATCATACCAGCATTCAAAGGCCAACATAGGCTGGTCTACCAGAACATCAGCTTCCCATGCTGACCAGCAAGCAGCATCCCGTTCTGGTCCAGGCATAAATATAATAAAATATACATTATGCTGTTGGATTTTTCAGCAGGGAAGAGCTATTTCTCTATTTAACTCATCACTACATATATATGCCTGCTATCTTCTATCCATACATACATACATGCATATACATACATCCAGCATTGTGCATGTTTGAAGCCTCAGTACTTTTCAAATAGTAAAATAATTGTTTTTGCTCTCTTCCCAATAGACTGTCCAGTGCATTTAAGCCTAGAGTTTTCCAGTTTCAAAAACCATGGGAACGAGAATAACAAAAAATGTAAGTAACATTGAATTTATTTTATTTGTCTTCTATTTGAGTTTCTGTGAAGGTTCAGGCAGCTATGGGATCTAAAAAACAAACCACTAATGCTAAAAAACAAACCACTAATGCTGCCTTCACATGTTATCGGAAATGTCGTACTTCCCACTTCTGAAGTCGTAATTACGAGCTCAGTGTATTCAAGTTTTGACTTGAGAGGGCGTTCATGTCCAGTTTTTAAACTAGGAAACGTGTATTTACAATAATTCCGATAGCACATGAATTAATAATATAGATGTAAAAAAAAAAGTTTATGTTATTTGCTTTAAATTTCAGGGGAAAAAAGAGACAAAAGTGCGCTGGCAGCCTTGCTCTGGCTGGTATGTACTTTTTACATTGATTTCACAGGGACCAGAATGTTTTTTTTTTAAGTCTAAGCTTTGCATGCAGAGTTTTCAAGTTAATAAGCTGTAAATCAATCTTTATTTTCTTTATCTTCTAATATTCTGCTACCGAAATGCAGTTTTACTTGCATAATAAATGCATCAATAAATGTCACAAAGATAAATTACTTCAAATGTATTTTGTTTTTCAGTGGAGCAAAGTGGAAGGACACATGGGAACCGTATGAACTTTTTCATGAAGACTGAATTGTAAATTGAAGAATTGACAAAAATGTTTCTTCCTTTGTTTTCTGTCCTGTGTTGTCTTTTCTCCTCCTGTGTGGTTCCCCTTCAGGAGTCCTGACCCCTGATGTTTTCTGTTTACATATTGCCGGCGTTTGAGAAGACTGTGTTTTTGCTCATTGGAGAGGTTTTTGTTGAGTTTTTGTTGTTTTTCAATAAAGCTTATTACACAGTTTGTCTCATCCTCAGTCCTTGCCTCATCTCTACCCACAACCCTGACACTAAAGTTAATTTATCATGGAACTGTGATACTTTTACTTGTTATACATTGCTGGGGTATTACTGGCTTGTGAAATAATGAAAATGTCTGTGATAACAATAGTTAAAAATTCACTATTTGTTCAAACTTTTTTTATGTTATGTTATGTTATGTTATGTTATGTTATGTTATGTTTTTATATATTACATTCAATAATTACATTCATTATTAATGCATATGATGACATTAATTGTTTTTATATAGGTATATCATAAATTGTGAATAAAAAATAACATTAATAACGTGGAATTTTAAGTGCTACAATCAATAAATTATTTATCATATTTTAAATAGTCAAGACAGAAATATATCTTTTGGTAGTTACACAAAAACTGCTCCACATATCAAAGAAAGCAGACATAATGTAATATTGTCAAAATGGTTTGTGTTGGAATATTTTTTGTGGCAAAACTTTTAATAGGCAAGTGACTGTGTCAAACTGTTAAACATATACTTTAAATTAGGTAAATTACTTTTGCAGACATTCCATTCAACATGTTCTGTATCATCGTTCATTCGAATTACTAGAGCTGTCCCTGGGAGACAGGGGATGCTGTGCATTAGTTTTGGCTCTACATTTGCCCTTAAACTTTTTTTTTATTTATTTTTTTTACATTTATTTAATTAGAAGAAATACATATTTGAAGAATCTATCCCTTCAGTCGGAACCGGGAAAAAAAGTCATAATCTACCATAAATGGAAAAGTAAGTGTGACGCTTCTGTTCAACTGGGTTGTCATTGGCTGTGACTCTATTGTAGAACTCGCTGTGGTTGGACAATCTTTTAACCCATATAAAACGGCGTTTCACGTTACAAAGTATGTTTTGGTGTCATTATTACGTTAGTAATACATTAAAGGAACTATAAAGTGTCTCTATGTTGTGAGAAATAATTATTTTACCGAGATCCAAACCCTAACCCTAAGCATTTCCTCATACTTCAAAGAACTACAGTGCCATGTTTCCCCCTTCCATTGATGGAATGAAAGAGAAATATGGGTAATGTAGTTTAAAATGTTTTGTAATGAAATGATAAATGTGAGATAAATAATATCTCTAATGGACAAATGGATATCTAAATATGTTCATTGTGCAAAGTGTTATATGAGGGACAGGCTGATATTTGATATTTTACTGTAAGCACTTAAAAAAACAATAACAAAAATCATTATGCCACCTTTCCATATATGTCTGAAAACTGTTCCCAAATTATTTAGTAAACATAGCATAAGTAGTTCTCCTGCGGATTTTCTCTTTGATACGCTAACTGGACTTTGAGTTACAGCCATTTGAAATGTGAATTTTGCTCTTACAGGGGCCACTACTGGCCGAAGGGCAGTAAAATCTATACAGATGTATTCTCTTCATCTTCAGTTGTGCTTGAAGTGTTTGTAGAAATATAGCCCACTGTAGCCTCTTGTAATGAAAACTGGCATATGTGTCACAACATGCAACTTTTTGGTTCATTGTTGTCCCAAATTTCATATTAGCTAAGTACTAAACAAACACCATTTCACCCATATCAACAGCAACCTCTTTTAAAGGATCTTTTAGAAAGGCATATGTATTGTGCCTTAATTACTGTTGTTTTGTCATCAATTGTGGATGCACCATAAGCTTGCTAATTAATTTCATTGCATTTCCCCCCCTGTAACCATTACTGTTTGCATAACACAGAAAATAAGTTTCCTTCTTAAAATCATACTGTTGTCATAAAAGTGTGAGGGTTTACACTAATTTAGTGGTTTTAACATCTAAACACACTGACACCTTAGATATGTTGTTAATTATTACATAATGTAAATTAAATTGCACAGATGGTAATACTTTACAATACAGGTGCACTAATATGCAGTAATTCATGCTTAACTAATGCAGATAATCATGAGTTAATGTATGACTCATGAAGAACTAAAACATTTATTAATGATTACTCCATCAGCAACTAATGAATATTCTAAATGATTAATAGATTAAGTAATATATGAATTGCTATTAATTAAATATGACATCATGTATTAATTCCCTAATAACATATTAACTAATAATGTAAATGAATGTGTTAATTACCACAATGGGTCAAAGCCATGCATTTCAACTTCCAGCTGTCTGCTTTATCGTTTGCTAACGATTTGCAGATGTATCATGTTATGACTTGTTGAGGCACATGACTATTAACTAACTGTTAAGTAATATGTCATTGTGGTTATGGTTTTTGAATTAGTTAATAATCATGTGCCTCAACAAGTAAAGTCATAATAAGATACCTTTGCTAATCATTAGCTAATGATAAAGCAGACAACTGGAAGTTGAAATGAATGGCTTTGACCCATTGTGGTAATTATTATGAATTTACACTAGTTGATATATGTTATTAAGGAATTAATACATGATGTAACTTAATTAATAACAATTTAATAATTACTTCATCTATTAATCATAAAATATATAAAAATTAGCTTGTAGTATAAAAGTATACCAATACTAGTATACCAGATCAGTTGTCACTCAAAATACAACTATAGCTGTTTTTTTCACTCTCTCACACACTCTCTCACACACACACACACACACACACACACACACACACACACACACACACACACACACACACACACACACACACACACACACACACACACACACACTGCCCCTGCCCCTAAACCTAACCCTCACAGGAGACTGTGCAGTTCACTTTCTGTGAAAAAAAACTTGTTCTGTGTGATTTATAAGCATTTTGAAAAGTGAGGACATGGGGAACGTCCTCATATTTCACCCTCTTTTTGTAATACCTGTGTCATACCCATGTCATTATACACATTTGTGTCCTGATATTTCACAAAAACATGCCCACACACACACACACACACACACACACACACACACACACACACACACACACACACACGTAAATATGGCCACTTTTTTATTTAACATCATTTAAAATTGTTACTTTGAAAAAATCTATTTTACACAAAATAAAAACATGTCTCAAAACACTTCCCATACATCCCCCAATCCCAGCAAGACACTGTAGGGTAAATCTGTAAAACCCACTGGATAAGAGAGAACAGAAAAATAACAAAATGGATAATTCCATGTCAGCTTCTAAATACTCTTCCTACTTCCTACGAGCTTCCTACTCAGGTAAAGTTCATCTTTTTTTTCTCCCATGGTGCAAGCACTCATTTGCAGACACAGAGAGGGAAAGATTAAAACTAAGTGAAAGAGAGGAAACAAAGATTGAGAAGCAGAAGGGGAGTAAAAGAGAAAGATATAATAGCATGAGAGAGACAAATAACATGCAAGGTATTTAGCATGTTATTTATATTAATAACTACAGCAGAAGTTCATCATCTTCATCAGAGCTCTGATCAGTACTGCTTGAGTAAAGGTCTTCCGGGTGTTCTGGCCAGCTTGAATATTCACATTCTTCAACGGTAATATGTTCCATTATGCTGTCTATTGCCTGATAACTTATTTTGACAGTGTCCTGGTGAGCTCTTAGCTGATGCAATTTTCTCTGCAACACACACCGAAGTCCTTGAATCCCATCGTCTGGAAGATTCCAGGGGTTAACTAGAAAACAAACACACAAACAAACATGACAATTAAGTAATTATTTCATTTGAGATCGAGAAATGATGTATTTTATGAATTGTAATTATGAAATAATATTTTTTAAATTAAAAACATTTTTAGGTTCTTACCATCTGAAATTATGTTATCGAGCAAACCGTTCAGTTTGTGTTCCTGACTTCTTAGATAAAGCCAGTGCTGCTTTGCCTCTTGAATGAGGATAATCTGTTCTTCCTCTAGTCGTTGAATTAGCATCACCTTGTCAAAGACCTTCTTCTTTGTTAAGAGGTTGACATCATCTACATAATACAGGTAAATAATATAAATAAATAAATATTGATTAAATAATGTGTGATTAAAAAAATGTGAATACTGACGCTATGCATCACTGACCTTGCACTGCTAGCTGCCAGGGGAAAACATAGTCATTTTGAAGGACCTCCTCGACAGACACAATCTTAAGGGAAGGGTCAGCAAGGTCATTGTGCTGCTCAATTGCAGAAGCCAGCTTTTTTCTCTCCTCGTTTATTTTTCTTCTTATTTTATTTCGTCCTTTGTTTGTGGCTGAAACACAATTGACATTGGCATTTTGTTTATTGCCATTTGTTATTTTCAACAATAATAATAGTAGTAGTAGTAGTAATAATGCCAAAGTAGATGAATACGTTCTTCACTAAATATTTAAAATACCAGTGTGTCTGTAAAGACGATGCTGCCGTTGTTTAATGCACAAAGATAATTCTTCTATTGTGTTCCTTATTGGCTGGATTGCAGCATCACTGTCCCTAACAGTTTCTGTAAAAATGACATGTCAATTTTAATAAATTAAACAAACTGTTTGATCAATCACAAGTTGTAGCACAATGCAGTGATAGTGTTTTGCAATTTTACACTAAATGACAGTATAAATGTACTTATTGTAGCGGTTACATACTAGTGTGGGCCCACTCCTGTACATCTGTGACCCACTGATGGATTGCACCATCATCTACAGCCAGTTCTTTTTTTCATGTTTTGTAGGCTTTCGGTCTCTTTTTTGAGATTCTGCTGAGTCTGAAACATACAAACCAGTAAACCAGTGATGTGGTTAGTTACAATGGTAAGATTATGTGATAAGTTGGTTTTCTACATAGATGTACCACACTGCTTCATCTCATCTATATTTTAGGATATGTGGTGTGAATAGATCTGTAGGTCTGAGGTCATTCCACAGCACATCTATTGGTTTACAGTTTTGTAGAAATCATTAGTCTAGGATTTTACATAAATTTTTTCAAACTATGTTCTGAATATTTGAAAGGTATAATCAATATGTAGAACAATTCAATAATTTGATTAATTCAATAATGTGTCTGTCTATAATTTTGACTTTGATGAAGACGAGATGGACATTTTGTGAGGAAATGCCTGAAAACCAACTTTCATTGAAAAACTTTCCTAGCACTTTAGAAGAGATTGATGCTTCACATTTAACAGATAAAAAAGAATAATATAAATAAAGATTGCCTTTTGGTATCTTGTGCAAAGAGTTTGGCACATATTTTGAACCTTCATTTTGTTCCACCCCATACACTGCAATGTGAGCAAATCTGTGCGTCCTGTCAATCAAAACAAACTAATTTCATACATACACTTAACAACAAAGCCTCATATTTCTTTTGATAAATGTTACTTGAAAATTTAAATATTTGGAAAATAGTTAATTGAGGGCCACAATACAAATAAACCTACTAACCTGCTTTGGACATGAACTTAGTGCTTATACCAATCCTTGATAAAAAGCTATTCGCTTGTTCCACTTCTTCCCCCATGGTATATGCAGCACCAGTTTGAAAGCTTCCACTCCATTTGATCTATTGAGTGAGGAAAAGCGTATTACATGCAGGTTTTATCAGAATATATAACATAACATTTAAAAGAGGCAATATGAACGCATTGGTGTGAAATACCTCACACTTTATGCCATGTACTTTCGCGTGCATTACTGAGAGGAATGGCTTCATGTTCATAAGATTTCTCAGTTCTGGGCAGGCCTGGCAAACTTTGATTAGGTATGGCCAGTATTTGCACATGATGTCAGCACAAAAGAAAGTTGCATTTTCTGTGCAGAGCTCTTTCTGCAAGTACAAAGGATATGCATAGATCTCTCCTCTGAACATATTGAGTGCCCTCAAAAGAACACCATGCCTACAGACAGCGACTTCAATTCCCTCCTCATCTAGTTTACTGCTGGTCTTTCTAGAAAACTCTTTCGCAGCTGCAAACTCTGCAGATCCACAGACACCTTTGCCTCCCACCTACATGAAATACAAGATAATAAAAGGAAAATCG